>NC_133655.1:122297708-122633793 GCF_009905375.1 Apium graveolens
TGAAGGTTACTATTCACCATCTTCTTCCTTGATTTATTGGAAGAGATTGTGAAGGAATTAGGAGCTTAAACTTATAGCATATCCATATCTATGTACAAGGAAGCTTAGATAATTACCTTGTGATTTAACAATGCTTGGAACTTGATTTTTGATTTTTCTTCCTTTGAAAAAGATGAAAAGCCGAGAGCAATACTTGAAGAATGAAAAATTTTGTGTTTGCTTTGATTTGTTTTGGCTAGCTAGGTTGTTTTGGTTTTTTTTTTGTTAATTACCCTTCTAACCTTGAACTTTGTGTGGTTTACAATCATCCAACAATTCCTTCCTTTTTTTGTCATGCCTATGTCACCTTGCACATGTCATAATGCTCCCACTTGTCCACACCTTGTGGTTTGATGATGTCACAATCCCTGGCTTCTTGTACAAGCTTGTCTCTTGGTCACTTATTTGTTTTACGGTTCGCTTATCTTTCGTTCTCGTTTATCGTTTGAGGGATCATACCCGGGATCTTATTACTTAGGTTCCCTTAACCTTTCTCAATATATTATATTCCTTTTATGATCCTCTCCTATAATCCTTTAATCTAAATCCTTTTTTATCCTGTTACCTTTTTCTCAATTCTTTCCGTATCTAGTGGATTTCCGGGAAAAATCAAAGTGTTCGGAATTGGATTCTGACGATCTTTACATACACTTATATACCATATAGAGTACTAATAAAATCTCAGAATATCCATAACAGAACCCCTACATAGTGTGGCATGAAAAGTTTTCTCGTTCAGCAAAAACACTATTCATAAGAGTTTCAAAATTTCTCAAAAATTAGGGTTATTACACCTTCTTGGGTGAAAAATAATGAAAGGCTAAAGCTTATCAAAACTCGTACTAGAGGAGGTATTGGTCATTATGGAATGGAAACTCTGAGGTCTGATATACTGGACACAGATATTTTGACTGACAATCTTGGTGAAAGAGTTACTCTTTCACATCTTGAGAAGGTTAAAGCTGTAAAGATTGTATATAGGAAGATAAATCTTGATGATGTCAGAGAAGAGATTATGTACTTCTTGAGAGATGGTAAAGTAAAAAGCTTTACATTACAGCCACTCTTGATGAAGACTGTGACAGAGTTGAAATATATTTACTATCTTCTTAGAGTTGAGGACAATGTGACCAGAAACTGGTCTTCTACGATACTTGAGAGTATCAGAAGAAGAGTCATGAACAAAGAAGACAAATACAATGGTGATTATGTTCCTATGTATAGAACTTATACTGGTCAAGAAATGAACATGGAAAAGGGAGCTGCAATTCTAAAAGTTTTTCTTAACAATCCTCAGTTATCTTTCAGTCCTGATCAGGAAGATGTTAGCTTAAACTTTATATTGATTGGTGATCTTGAAATAACTAAAAGTTTGATTTCTAAATTAAGATCAGCCATTTATCAGCTTGGAGAAGATACTAAAGAGAAGAAAGAGTTGAAGAAAAAGCTTGTCAAAGTCCTTCAAGACAAGGAGAAAGAAAGTTTGAACAATTTTTTGAAAACAACTGTCAGTTATCTTAGGATACTAAAGTAAGCCTTATTCTTTGTACATTTTGTAATTGGTTTTGGCATCATTGAGAATGGAATTTGTGCTTCATTATATTAAGCATAAATTGGGGGAGATTGTTACGTGCTGATTCTCAATGATCAGGAGGAGCTCAGGATCTGACTATGTTTGGATGTCATAAGTATTTGATGTGTCGTCAGGATTTTATGCATCATCAATATCTACAGAACATCAGCATCTGAAGGAAGTATATTATAAAGATTGATTATGTTCCTTATTTTGAGGGATGGATATCTGTTACGTTATGAGTGATAGGACTTTGAATATTCAGTTAAAGATATGTATCATTTTCTGTTAGTAATTGATAATGCATATCTTACAATGATTTGTAGCAGCTGTGTATTATATAAACACAGTTTAGGTCATCACATAGTAATTATCTCGAGCATTGTACGACCTAGCAGCTCTTAAGAACATCAGTATTTTTTGAGAGAGTTTGTAACAGTTTTTATCAGATATATAAAAACTGTTATATTTTATTACTTGTTCGAAACATTTATGCAATTGTATCCAACCCCCCTTAAACAATTGTGTTACTATTGGGCAACAGTTGTGACAACCCGGGTCAAATCCCAAGCCTTTTTCGAACACCGGGGCAAGTCCTAATTACGAGTCCGAAATAATCCAAAGTATACTGTCCCGAGTGCAGCCAACTTGGGATACGACAAGCCCAGTACAGGCCACCAAGAGATCATGATTTTTTGGTGCAAGTAGTTGTAGTATTTCATCTTATAAACTAAACAGAAGTCTCAAATCTCCTTGATGTGGGACTGAAATGTTACAAACTCCCCCACTTAAACTCATGACGTCCTCGTCAGGCCCAAATAGAAAGCCCATAGGACCAAGATTGTACCTCTCTAGCCATTGTGGGATAATATCGGCTGGTTTCGTGTCCCCACCTCCGGATCTCTTGCCGTTGTAGGATAATACCACCAACCTTCGTGTCCCCACCTCCGGCAACTTGATGCATCAAGCTTTCGACAGTCGGCTCTGATACCATATGTGAAAACCCGGGTCAAGTCCCGAGCCTTTTTTAAACACCGGACCAAGTCCCGATTACGAGTCCGAAATAAGCCGAAGCATATTATCCCGAGTGCAGCCAACTTGGGATATGACAAGCCCAGCATAGGCCCCCAAAAGATCATGATTTGTTGGTGCAAGTAGTAGTAGTACTTCATCTTATAAACTAAACAGAAGTCCCAAATCTCCTCAATGTGGGACTGAAATGTTACAAACTGTAACAGCCCGCACTTCCGAGCCATTAAATCTAAATCAAAACTAATACAAAATCCAATTATTAAACTAAAATTCTATTACAATGGTGACAATACGAACGCGCAGCTAATGGAAGTCCAAAAGTTAATATGCCCCAATTCCAAGTCCTCGAACTCCAACGATTTCTAACTCGAATCTTATGATGAAACCTGAAATTAAAAGTGGTGAGCTACAAAGATCAACAAGTACAAATTAACTAACTATTTAACTGAAAAACTATGGGTGTTTTTAATAAAATGATTTTTCTCATAACAATAATAATTTTGTAAAAACAATTTCTAAAATAAATCCAACCCAAAGTTTTATATTTTAAAATTCAGAATTTAAAATAGAAGAGAGCAATTTTTATAACAGATCAAAACAGAGTAAAACAGAATGAAATGATAATTCTTATAAATATCACAATCTTGATCTACGACCACACTTTTCCAGTAGCCGACATCTTATTCTTATTCTTATGCTCATATACCACACTTTTCCAGTGGTCGGCATCTAAAGTTCAATAATTGTGCGCCCTTAATAGGTATCTAAAGTTGCACACTGGTGCGCCTACTATGGGTATCTAAGGCTAGTTCCAGAATTATAGCTTAAATTACGAACAGTTTTGAAAACGTAGAGACTGGGTCTTAAAAGATTCTCATAATTTATTTCTTATACAGTTCGAAACAGAACTCTTTTATCTTATACGAAATTCGAAAATCAGAGTATCAAAAATTTTTCGAAAACAAAAGTAAGTCAAAAAGTACTTACTTCAAAGCCTGAATAGATCTGAATATTGCCTTTTTGAGCCTCTAAATGACATTATCTTGAAAAACATAAACCAAAAAAGTTGTAGAGAACGAAATGACCTTTCCGGAAAGTCCAAAATTACTGAATTCCGACTTACGATGAAGTTTTTACAAATTTTACAAGATTGCTGCTTTATGTCGAGAAGAGACCTACGAATTTTATGAATAAAAACAAGGAAGACGAATAAGATCTATTTATAATGATACAAAACCCTATATCTTAACCTACAAGTTATCTATATTATAATATGATCCAAATTTTAGCCCCGTTATTCTAATTCAATTTTAAATCCTAATCTTAATTAAATTTTAATACTTTTTCTATTACTCTATTATTAATCGATATCAAAAAATTACGGGATATTATAATTGTTCAGCATAATTTTTGTTCATTTTTGCTTCGCAATCTTTCTGATCAGCATTATCAAGAATTCCATTTTCTGGTTCAGGGGAGAGGGCGGGCGCGCTGAGAGGTAGCACGGGTGCGCAGACCTTCTGCCTGTGCACTTCTTCATTTTGCTCAGCTGCTGATTTTTGATGGTTAGCGACTTTTTCAGATCTCAAAGTGATTGCTTTCAACTGTTCTTTGACTTCCCTCTTGCCGGGGTTAGCCTCTGTATCACTAGGAAGAGTTTCTTGTGGTCTATTCAGCAACGCATTATCTATTTGTCCTATTTATTTCTCCATAGTTTTGATCGAAACCGCTTGTCTTTTGCACATTAGCCTCAATTCTTCCAAGTCAGATTTCTCATTACCAGATTGACCAGCACTTCCATGAGCTTGTTGTTGCATTCCCTGTGGTTGAAATTGTTGCCTTGGTACATACTATTTTTGAAAACCAGGAGGGTTGAATGGCTTGGCTCCAAACTGCTGGTAAGGCTATTGTGGATGTTGCATACCACTCTGATTATTACTCCAACTGAAATTAGGACGATTTCAATTATTAGGATGATAAGCGGCATGAGTTGGTTGCTGTGGTCTCTGAAAATTGCTCAAAGACTGTGCTGACTCACTAGATATATCATATTGATCTATCACATGTGCACCTGCACAAAGCTCACAAACACTTGTTATCTGATGAACTCTATAGTTAACCAGAGAATCCACTTTCATAGTCGACTCCTTTAGCTGAGCCGCTATAGCCGTAGCTGTATCCACCTCTATAATTCCTGTTACCTTATCTTGTGGTAGTCTCTGAGTTGGAATCTGATTTTCATTAGCAGCCATCATTTCAATTAGCTCATAAGCTTCCTTATAGCTCTTAGCCCATAAGGCTCCACCTGATGCTGCATCTAGCATTGGTCTCGACTGTGCTCCCAACCCATTCTAGAAGCAATTGATTACCATCTAATCAGGTATTCCATGATGAGGACCCTTCCTAAGCATCTCCTTGTAGCGCTTATTATTTATGTGTTATGAATAAAAATATGAATCCATGTAACCTCCAATATAAGAATTGAAGTGTTATAAGTTATTTTGAGTCTAGATTTTATTCTATTTAAAACCTTGCGATTGCTTTGATGAGTAGTGAGTAATGATTATTGATCTAGTTGCGATAATATATCAATAAGCATTTGCACACACACACACACACACACGTTTCTGGTTTGTAAGTTGGTTTGTGGGGCTTGATTGATCTTTGTGCGAATAACTGCATTTGCTGAGATGTTGCTTGTTGATTGGTTTAGTTATTCTAAGGAGATCATTACATTCATATAGTTTGCATTCATGCATTTTTATTTCTTATTCTTTGAGTCTGTTTATGCTTGAGGACAAGCATTAATTCAAGTTTGGGGGTATGTTGAGTGGCATTTATGACACTTTATTATGCTCCGTAAAGCTTTGAATTGGTGTTTTGTACTCAAGTTGTTAGTATTTTTGACGTATTTTTCTCTTTTCTTTTTGCTTCCTCTACCTACTAATGTACAACAAACTTGGGATACCTCCCAAGAAGCGCTTGGTTTATATCGTTAGCTCGACGTAGAATCTCGAGATCAAGTAGACAATAAAACAGCACTAAATACCTCACGATTTGCCGTATCCCCATGGTAGTGCTTCAACCTCTGCCCATTTACTTTAAATGCTTGGCCTGGATCATTCTCAAAAATCTCCACAGCTCCATGTGGAAACACAGTTTTGATTATGAAAGGCCCTGACAATCTCGACTTCAATTTTCCAGAAAAAGACGAAGACGAGAGTTAAACAATAGAACTTGTTGTCCCGGCACAAATGATTTAAGCACTAAACCTCTATCGTGCAACCTCTTGATTTCTCCTTGTACATTTTGTTATTTTCATACGCTTGATGCCAAAACTCGTCGAGTTCATTCAATTGAAGCATTCTCTTCTTACCAGCTACATCCAAATCAAGGTTCAATTTCTTCAAAGCCCAATACGTTTTATGCTCGAGCTCCACAGGAAAATGACACCCCTTACCATAAATCAGCTGAAACGGCGCCATTCTTAATGGAGTCTTGTATGCTGTTCTATATGCCCAAATAGCTTCATCCAGCTTCAAAGACCAATCTTTCCTTAATGGACACACAAATTTCTCTAGAATACGCTTGATCTCTCTGTTAGACACCTCTGCTTGACCATTAGTCTGAGGATGGTAGGATGTTGCAATGCGATGATTCACATTATACCTTTGCATCATGTCAGTGAATTTATGATTGCAAAAATGCGATCCCTCATCACTGATTATGACTCTTGGAGTCCCAAATCTTGTGAATATCTTCTTATGATGAAAATTAAGCACCACCTTCGCATCATTTGTCAGAAAAGCCTTGACTTCCATCCATTTCGATACATAATCGACCACCAACAAGATATACTGATTATTGCAAGATGAGACAAATGGCCCCATGAAGTCTATTTCCCACATATCGAAGACTTCAACCTCGAGAATCACATTAAGAGGCATCTGATCCCTCTTGGACATATTACCCACACACTGGCATCGATCGCACTTCAAAACAAAGTGATGCGCATCCTTAAACAATGTAGGCCAGAAGAATCCCGCTTGAAGGACACGAGCTGTTGTCTTCTCTCCACCATAGTGGCCTCCATAAATAGTTGAATAAAAGTCGTGCAAGATCCCCTTCGTTTTGCTGTACGGAATACATCTCCTGATGATTTGGTAAGCTCCTTACCTAAAAAATATATGGTTTATCCCACATGTACCACTTCACCTCATGAAAAAACTTCTTCCTTTGAGTGTACGACAAGTCGGGAGACATGATATTACTCACAAGGTAGTTCAGAATGTCTGCAAACCACGGTTCTTCCTCTTGCACTCCAAACAGTTGCTCATCGGGAAACAACTCATTTATTAATGTCTTATCCAGTGAAGTTGCACTTGGATCTTCTAAACGAGAGAGATGATTAGCAACTTGATTCTCAGTACCTTCTCTGTCCTTGATCTCCAACTCAAATTCCTGAAGCAAAAGAACCCATCTAATTAATCTATGTTTCAAATCTTTCTTCGAGATGAGATATCGAATTGCAGCGTGATTAGTGAAAACTGTCACCTTCGTCCCAAGCAGATAAGATCAAAATTTCTCAAAACCGTAGACAATAGCCAAAAGTTCTTTCTCAGTAGTAGTATAATTCAGATGTGTACCGTTTAGGGTCTTACTAGCATAGTAGACCACATAAAATATGTTGTTCTTTCTCTGCCCAAAAACTGCTCCAACTGCATAGTCACTTGCATCACACATCATCTCAAAAAGTTCATTCCAATCAGGTGCAGTTATGATAGGTGTCGTGATTAAACTCTTCTTCAAGAACTCAAAAGCCGCTAGGCACTCGTCATCAAACTTGAACAGGACATCCTTCTCCAGAAGATTGCACAAAGGTTTATAAATTTTTGAAAAGTCCTTAATGAACCGCCTGTAGAAGCCTGCATGACCAAGAAAACTGCAAACTCCCTTAACAGAAATTGGTGGGGGAAGATTTTCGATGACACTAGAGACCTTGTGCCCAAGAATAATGCCCTGTCGCTTCATAAAGTGACATTTCTCCCAGTTGAGAACCAGATTGGTCTCAACACACCTTTTAAGAACGTCTCCTAGATTCTGCAAGCACTCATCAAATGAATCACCAAACACAGAGAAATCATCCATGAACACCTCCACATTCTGACCAATCATGTCAGAGAAGATAGCCATCATACATCTCTGAAATGTGGTAGGTGCCCCACATAAACCAAAAGAAACCCTTCTAAAGGCAAAAGTACCAAATGGACAAGTGAAAGTAGTCTTCTCCTGATCTTCCGGAGCAATACAAATTTGATTATAGCCCGAATAGCCATCCAGAAGACAGTAGTACTCATGCCCATCCAATCTGTCAAACATCTGATCAATAAATGGCAGAGGGAAGTGATCTTTTCTCATGGCCTTGTTCAGCTTCCTCTAATCCATGCAAACTCTCCACCCCGTGACTGTTCGAGTAGGAATGAGCTCATTCTTCTCATTAACAACAACTGTGATACCTCCTTTCTTTGGTGCAGACTGAACTGGACTCACCCAAGAACTGTCAGAAATGGGATAGATGGTCCTTGCATCCAGCCACTTAAGAATTTCCTTCTTCACATCTTTCTTCATGATGGGATTGAGCCTTCTTTGTTGCTCAACAATAGGCTTGCTTCCTTCTTCTAGCAGAATTTTATGCATACAATATGAAGGGTTGATTCCTTTAATATCTGCTATCGTCCATCCAATTGCTGATTTGAATTCTCTCAGAATTCTCAAGAGTTTTTCCTCATCACTACCTGAAAGGTCAGATGCAATAATAACAAGCAAAGTAGATGCATCAGCAAAAGAAGCATACCATAAGTGTTCGGGTAATGGTTTAAGCTCCAGTGTAGGAGCTTCCTCAATAGCTGGCTTGAGGCACTTAGGAGATTTGTTTAGCTCCTCCATTCCAAGATAATCAAAAGGCATATCCATCTTCCTCTTCCATGGAAAAGCATTCAGATATTGTAACTTGTGATGGCCTCAACCCCGGGGTCAGGAGTTGACGTCACTAAACACAATTACTAGAAATATAAACAACAAGATTATTATTAAACTATACTAACTCGACCCCGAAACAAGATCCAATCCAGGTTCAAGTATGATCTAAGCTACACATTATTATAAACCATTTATTCAAAAGTCTGACACACACTAACTTATTCAGCAACTCATCAGACCGCATGTGGTCTGATACTAACTACCTCTGAGGAGCCAGGTCCTGAAGGGGCGGAGACACGGTTCTGCCAAGGTCTGATTGGTCTTCTAGGCATCTGCGATATATATATATATATATATATATATATATATATATATATATATATATATATATATATATATATATATATATATATATATATATATATATATAACAGGTTACAAGGGTGAGCATAACCGCTCAGCAGTACCAATATATGAATATCAAGACTATAATCAACATAACTATAATCAACATAACATCTGATTCTGTAAATCATTTCGAACAACAGTTTATAAAGGAAAGATGAGATAACTAGATATCACTGACTTGCATGCTTTTAACAAAACTGAAAGGCATATGTCATAGCCTACTCGTTTATTCGAGTATTTAACTCAACTCAAATAAGAATGTAATAAGTAAATAGTGGATTAATCATCAGAGAGATCTCACAAAGTAACATCTGTCAAAGAATAAAGAAACATTGTTCATCTGCAGACTTGAAGATTCACTGGAAGAAGTTCAAGAATTTGATCATGCCTCAGTGATATAAATCAAGATCGTGGATTTAATCAAGTGACAGAGATCTCGTCAAGGTATCATTTATTACAAGGATTCAATCAGAATATCAAAGTCAAGACATGAAGAAACATCACCAAAGTTAGTCACTCATGAACCAGACAGTACATCGAGTGTCAGCATTGAAGTGGCGGAATTGATTCATAAGTCTCAGTGACTTTCAGAAGATTGTCAGAAGAATGGATGCTGCTCAGGGTTAGTATTAATTCTCTATTAATTAATTAAGTCATATAATTTAATTAAGAAAATAAATTATATCTGCAAGGATTAATTTATTGATTAATTGAATTAAATTGATTAATTAATTTAGAATTAATATTAAGGATTTACAGAATTTTAATTGGTTAAAATCTGTTTTAATTCTAAAAAGATAACTAATTGTACTAGTATGACAATCGGTATGATAATTGATAGTCATACCGAAAGTCATGCTAATTCAGTTGACTGTCTTGATGGAATTATTATTTAGATTAAAATCACTTATTAATTCAGTAAGACAATTTCATTTGTACTACTATGACAATCGGTATGACAATTGATTGTCATACCGAAAGTCTTGCTAGTTCATTTTAATTGTCTTGCTAGCTCTGAAGATTGTCACACCGAAAGTCTTATTGGACAAAGGATTGTCATACCAGTTCATTAATATCGGCTGTGTTGATTAAAAGAAGCAGAAGCATCCAATTCATAAACACTTACAAAAAAAGCAATCAAACAGAACATACTCAAGAACAAAAGCAAAAAGGAGCAGATAAAATATTACATCTCATCTGCAACTTCAAGATCAATTTCTAGATTGTAAAGTTAAATCCAATCAACTAGAAATATTTATCTTGTTCTTGTGTATCAATCTAGCGGATTAAAATCCCTAGAACTTAATCTCAAATCGCATTTAGCATTTGATCTTTTAATTACAAAAATAGAAAAAGTTCATGTCGAATTTATTCTAAATTTGTAATAATTGATTTGAGATTAATCCCTTGTAACCGATACCGTAGTTGTAACACCTTTCAAGTTTAATAAAAGTTTTATTTAACTTGAATTTTGTTTCACAATTTTATTCCGCATTTTATTCGACTAAACGGTATTGTTTGCATTCAACCCCCCCTTCTACAAACAAATTGGGACCTAACAATTGGTATCAGAGCCTTCTGATTAACGTACAAATCTAGATCCTAGACTTTTGTGTTTCTTTCACTTCTTGAATTTTTTTTATTCACTCAAAAAAATTCATAATGACTACACAAAAAGTTGGAACCGTTAAAATTCCACTTTTCGATAAAGAAAATTATGTTATGTGGAAGAAGAAGATGCTACTGTTTTTACAGGTTGCTAATCCCAAATATTTGCAAGTGTTGAAGAAGGGTCCAAAAATTCCTATGGTTATGGAACCAGAGGTAATAGAAAATGATGTGGTGATCACCAAAGCGAGAACTTATGTGAAGGATCCTGAGGACTTCTCTCCTGCTGAAATAGAAGAAGCTTCCCTGGATGCTAGCCTTCAATTAATCTTAGTAGATTCTCTTAATCCCCTGATGAATAGACATGTGATGAATTGTAAAGATTCCAAACATATCTGGGAAACTATTGAGATTATTAATGAAGGCACAGAGGAAGTTAGGGAGAACAAACTAGAAATCCTAACCTCTGAGTATGAATACTTTAAATCCAATCCAGGAGAAGGAATCACTGAAGTGTTTGAGAGGTACAATGCATTAATCAACAACCTGAACATTAATGGTAAATACTATTCCATCAGGGAGGTCAACAAAAAGTTCCTTTTAACACTGCCAACTCATCTCGAACATAGAATCACTGCCATAAGAGAAGCAAGAGATCTGAGTGAGATTTCTTTGGAAAGGCTCTATGGTGTGTTAAAGACTTATGAGTTGGAGCAGATTCAGCAGAATGAAGTTTACGGGAAAGGAAGAGTGGTCAGCACGTCTACTGCTCTAGTAGCTGATGAACAACAACAACAACCACAATATCAACATCAATCTCAACAGTCAGAAAGAATGGTACAGTCTTCCAAGGTTGAAGATAATGTGATAGTAGCAGAATTTGATTCTCCTACTACAAATCAATCAGGAGATGATTATTATTCCTTGGAAGAACTGGAGCAATTGGAGGATGAGTCAATGGCCCTGATTGTCAAGAGATTCTCAAATGTCAGATTCAAAAGGAATCCCAAGTTCAAGTACAAGTCCAACTACAACAGATTCCAGAAAGGTGGATCTTCATCCTCTAACACCAGCAGTGGTGGGTATAAAATAGGGATGGTTGATCGAAGCACCATTCGATGCTTCAACTGTAATGAGTTGGGACACTTTGCCACAGAATGCAGGAAGCTAAAACAAGCTAGGAAGAACTCTTACGATTCTAATCAAAAGAGTAAATCTGAAAGGGCGTACCTGGCAAAGGGAAGAAGCTGGGATGATACTGACAGTGAAGATGAAGAAGTTGGGAATCTTGCTCTCATGGCTAGTAATGCAAGCACCTCATCGTCAAGAAAAGAGGTAAAATTTACTGATGCTGAATTAGTTTATCATCTAGGAGGTTCCTTAGATTGTGCTCGTCGTGATAATGAATTGTTAAATCAACAAATCAAAGACCTTGAGAAAGAGGTCAATGAATTAAGACTTGTGCACATTAATCAAGATAAACTAAAAGAACAAGTATCTTTTCTAGAGAATAGAGTTGACTGTTATAGACAACTCGAAACTATTCTCAAAGACAAGATCACCGGTCTTGAGGCTAAGGTTAAAGCTTACTTTAATTCTTGTTCGAAGTCCAAAGAGTTTTACAATAAGCAGGCTGTTAATCAAACACATGGAATAGGTTATGATTACAATGCTGCTATTGGAAAATTAGGCATAAACTCCCCTCCTCATGTATGTGCTAAAGGCAGGGAAGTACCACATGTGCTTAAGGGTGTTAATGAACCCCTCTATAAAGAATCAATTGCTGAACCATTTGATGAGACCTCTTTTATTATTCAAGAAAAAATCCGTGCTGAAGATAATGCTAATGGGAAAGATGTCTCCAAGTCAAGTGTGTCAAAAGTTTTAGTCAAGGTTGTGAAAGCAACTGAGACTAACTCAGACACACATGAGTTGGATAACACAAATGCCATGTCTACCATGCATAAGTTGCCTATTGTTAATCCTTCTCATAAAGCATGTGGTGTTCCTGATTGTATGTCTTGTGCTTTTAATCTGTTGTTTGCTTATTTTAATGGTAAGCATGTTTCTAATGATAAGACTACTCCTCGTCAGTATGTGAATAATAGAAAGCATGATAGGTCTAATACTGCTAGTCCTCCTAAAGCTAGAAAGGACATATTTGTGCCTAAGCCTAAACAGAAATTTGATAAGGCTGTTTTAAAGGTCAAATGTTCAGTCATTGAGAACGTTGAGAATAGTGAAATTAAGAATGTTGTGTTGCCTGATAAAGGCCAATTTTACAAGTATGCCGGACCCAGCCAAGCTTGGGTTCCGAAGAAGTTCTAATCCATTTGTATTGCAGGGCATTAAACAGGTACAACCGGTAGTGTGGATTCTTGACAGCGGATCGTCAAGACATATGACCGGAGATAGAGCCCTGCTATCAAATGTGGTTGAGAAAGCTGGCCCAGTGGTTACCTTTGGAGATAACAGCAAAGGTTTAACGGAGGGATATGGCTGTTTGCAAGCTGGAAATGTTATCATTGAAAATGTATATGTTGTGCAAGGACTTGAACACAATCTGCTTAGCATTAGTCAGTTCTGTGACAATGGCTACAATGTTTTATTCGACAAGCTGAAGTGTCAGATTCTGCACAAGAAAAGTGAAAAACCCTCCTTAATGGGAATCCGGAAAGGAAATCTGTTCGTAGCTGACATGAACTCTGGAAGCAATCTTGAAGTCAATTGTTTCTATGCAAAGGCATCGTCAGATGAGAGTTGGCTATGGCACAAGAGACTTTCCCATCTCAATTTCAAAACAATGAATTCTCTTGTCAAAAGAGAATTGGTAAGAGGTCTGCCTCAGCTGGAATTCTCTCCAGAAGGACTATGTGAGGCTTGCCAGAAAGGAAAGTCAAAGAAAGCAAGTCACAAAGGCACTGACACATCTTCCATAACTGGTGTTCTGCAATTATTGCACATGGATTTATTTGGTCCAGTTAATATCCTTTCTATGTCAAAGAAGTGTTACTGTCTTGTTATAGTTGATGACTATTCCAAGTATACGTGGGTTTTATTTCTTCACTCTAAGGATGAAACACCACAAGTTGTGATTGATCATATCAAGATGATTGAGTTAGATTCTAACGTCCCTGTTAGAGCAATAAGGTCAGATAATGGAACAGAATTCAAGAATGCACTTCTCAATGGATTCTGTACAGACAAAGGGATTACCAGACAATTTTCAGCTCCTAGAACCCCTCAGCAAAATGGAGTGGTAGAAAGGAAGAATCGTACATTGATTGAAGCTGCAAGAATGATGTTAAGTGAATCAGGTCTTCCAATGTACTTTTGGCCTGAAGCTGTCAATACTGCATGTTATACTCAGAATCGAACTCTAATCAACAAAGACTTCATGAAAACTTCTTATGAGATTTTGAATGAATAGAAACCTTCTATCAAATACTTTCATGTATTTGGTGCCAGATACTTCGTGCTCAAGGATGGAGATGATCGTCGTGGTAAGTTCGAGGCAAAGGCATATGATGGTATTTTTGTTGGATATGGAAGAAGATCATATAGAGTGTATATCATTGATCAACACAAAGTAACTGTAAGTGTCAATGTTACATTTGATGACACTAAACTCCCTAGTATCCAAACTGAAGATCCTTCTGAGAAACTGAAGTTTGATGATACGTCAGATTCAGAATCAGAACATGGTCAAGAACCTGAGGTTGTTGCTGGTGAAGAACCTGTTAATCCTGATGATACTCAAGGTAATAGTGATGGAAACTTTGGCAACAATGAAGATACCACTGCTACTGACGGAGAATCTTCAAGTCAACATGGCAACAACTCAGGGGGAGATGCTGAAGGATCATCTAGTAGGACACAACATCACAATGAATTTCAAGGCGAATCATCAAGATCAAATCTTCCAAGACAGACTGTCTGGAATAAAGCTCACCCTTTTGAGTTGATTATTGGTGATCCAGATGTTGGAGTCAGAACTAGACGTGCTACTCAAAATGAGTGTCTGTTCTCAGGATTTCTTTCTGAGATGGAACCTAAGAAAATTGAAGAAGCACTGACTGATCCAGATTGGGTGATTGCTATGCAAGATGAACTCAATCAGTTTGAAAGTCAACAAGTCTGGAAACTGGTACCTAGGCCTGTACACAAGAAAGCTGTTGGTACTAGGTGGGTATTCAGGAATAAACTAGATGAAGATGGTGTGGTTACAAGAAACAAGGCAAGACTGGTAGCTAAAGGGTATTCTCAAGCTGAAGGCATTGATTATGATGAAACCTATGCTCCAGTGGCTAGACTTGAGGCCATCAGGATATTTCTGGCATTCGCAGCATTTTCAAACTTTAAAGTTTATCAAATGGATGTAAAGAGCGCCTTTCTGAATGGAAAGCTGGATGAAGAGGTACATGTAGAGCAACCTCCTGGTTTTGAAGATCCAGATCATTTGGATTTTGTCTTCTTTCTTTTCAAGGCTATCTATGGGCTAAAACAGTCTCCAAGAAAATGGTATGACACTCTCTCTGAATTTCTTATTGAAAATAGCTTTATTAGAGGTGTCATAGACAAAACTCTCTTTTCTAAAACACATAAGAAGGATACTATATTAGTCCAAGTCTATGTGGATGATATAATATTTGGGTCTACTAATGATAATCTATGTAAGAGATTTGCTAAGTTAATGCACAGCAAGTTTGAAATGAGCATGATGGGAGAGCTGAAGTTCTTTCTTGGATTATAAGTAAATCAAAGATTAGATGGAACATTTATTTGTCAATCCAAGTATCTCAAGGAACTCCTCAAAAAGTACAATCTAGAGGATTCTGCATCAGCAAGGACTCCATCAACTACAGCTGTCAAGCTTGGACCATGTGAAAACTCCATTAAGGTAGATGTCACAAGCTACAGAGGTATGATTGGCTCGTTACTCTATCTTACTGCAAGTAGACCAGATATTATGTATGCTACATGTTTATGTGCAAGGTTCCAAGCGGATCCTAGAGATATTCATCTCGTTGCTGTTAAACGAATCTTAAGATATCTTAAGGGAACCCCAAATCTAGGTATTTGGTACCCTAAAGAATCTAGTTTTAACCTTGTCGGATATACAGATTCAGATTATGCAGGAAGTGTTGTTGATAGGAAAAGCACCTCAGGAAGTTGTCAATTCCTAGGAAGCAGGCTAGTCTCTTGGTACAGCAAGAAACAGGAAACAGTTTCCAACTCAACGGCCGAGGCTGAATATATTGCTGCTGGAAGCTGCTGTGCTCAGATCTTGTGGATTAGGAACCAACTACGAGACTATGGCTCTATATTGAACAAGATTCCTATTTTATGTGACAACACAAGTGCAATAGCCATCACCAACAACCCTGTGCAGCACTCGAGGACAAAGCACATTGACATCAGGTATCATTTTATTAGAGAGCACGTCATGAATGGTACTGTTGAACTATTTTTTGTTCCAACAGAAGAACAAATAGCAGATATTTTCACGAAACCACTTGACGAATCCACATTTACCAGATTAGTTGGTAAATTGGGTATGTTGAATAGTTTTAGTGATTAATTTAGTTAATATCTGAGATCTGTTCTTGAATGAATTTCTATGTAATATATATTATCTTATCTATTTTATTTTCCCTTCTTGTTAATTTAAAATATCTCAGAATATTTTATTTTCTCTAAAAATATTTTTCTATGAATTTTATTTGCTAAAATTCCACAGAAATCTATTTTTGGAATAAAAATAATTAATTCTGAAATATTGTCTTTGATTCTGTAAATATTGTAAGTTTGTATTTCAGTTTTACTATTTTGTAAATATTTTCTGATATTTTTACTAAGTTATATAAGTCTTTATTCCAGTACATATTTATATATGTGTGTTTCTGTGTTTAAAGCTGATATGACAATCGGCAAGACAATTGAAATTGTCTTGCTGAAAGTCATTTCAGTTTAAATTTTGTTTATTATGTTATTCAGTATAGTTTTATACTGGCAAGACAATCGGTATGACTATCAATTGTCTTGCCAGTTATAAACCATATATATAATTATTTTCCTTTTATTATTATACTGGTATGACAATCGGTATGACTATCAGATTGTCATACCAGTTATAATTTTAGTATTAATTCTATTATTTCTTTTCCTTCTTTTGCCTGGTATGACAATCGGTATGACAATCCCGGATTGTCATACCAGCTGTAATATAAAAGCGTGTGTTTGTATTGTTTTAAACCATTTCAACAGTTCATCACTTCTAAAAAAATTCGAACAGTTTTTTGTTTTTTTTGTCTTCAGTTTTCTCTCTTCTCTCTCTTCGAACTAAAACCAACGATCTGCTCTTTCTTTGCTCGAGTTTTTACTCAGCTTACTAATTCATCACTTTGTGGTATGTACATACAAGTATATACATACAAAGGTGCTGTTGAATTTTTGTTAAATCTATATTTTATTTCGATTTGTGTTTGTTGATTTTGAGCATTTTTATTTCTTATTTTAATTTCTGATTTGTGTCGTTTGGTCTTTCAAAACTGTGTTTGTGAGTTAGGAATTTTAACGAGATACATTTCTGTCTAAATTTTTCGATTATAATTAATTTAATTCGAATTATTAAATAAATTTAATTAATTCGAATTTCCTTAATATTATTCTTAAAATTCTGAAAGCGTGTGTCTTATTATTATTTTAAATGGCTCTCAATTTCCAAATTGTCGCGCATAATCAGGTTGGTTATTTTAATCCAGAAAAATGTGATGTTGAAAAATTTAAGCCATGGATTAGATTTTTAAATGACCATTCGATTGTTAGCTCTGCTATTAAATCAAATGTGATTTTAAACGTCGATCTACTTAGACTGATTTGCACAACCTCTACTGTGGCCGATGATTCAAAATCTTTTTCATTCACCGTCGCAAACACACAGTATGTAGTTGATGAAACAGTCGTCAATCGTGCGTTAAATTTTCCACTAGACAATTTCTGTAATTTACCCTCTGAAAATGATATCACAAATTTTTTCAATGCTATTCACTATCAGGGGGTGATCAATTTAACCAAACTTTCTAAATCAAATTTGGTGTCTGAATGGGATATTTTCTTCGATACACTTTCCAAAGTGTTTGCCAACTGCACAAAATCCAATTTTCATAACATCACTTCCACTCTGCAGTATATTGGTCTTGCGGTTGTTTTCAATCAAAGGATCAATTTTGGCAAACTACTTTTTCCCATTCTCTTGAGACGTCTAACTTCTGCTTTACGTGATCATTCTACAAATCGTAGGGTATCATGTTACTATGCTCGTTTTCTCATGCTTATAGCAGATCATCTACTCACACCTGAACAAAAAGTCCTTTTTGCTAAATCTGCGGTAACCGAACTCCCTCCAGTTAGCAAAAAGATTTACACTCGCCAAGACACAACCTTCAAATTCATGCAAGTTCCAGTACTTGTATCTGCTTTCATGGCCACTTATATTCCTTTACCTATTTTCAATCTTCCCGGCCATGAACAGCAACCTCAACCTCCAGTGGTTTAAGCCACCCAGGCTCCTCCAACATCAGATGCTCTTCCATTACAGGTAGTAATTCCTCACTCTCACTCTCTTCCTACTTCTGTTGAAAGACCCCCAGTGGTTGATAGGGCTGACCATGAAGTTGTAGAACTACAGCTTCAATCCCAGGTCATAGAGCCAAACACAGAGTCACATTCTATCTCAACCTCTCCCCCACTGTCTAAAATGTTACCCAGAAGATTACTAGGAAGTAGTACATTGTTAAATATGAGTGAACCCTCAGCTCTGCCTCCTCCTAAGAAAAGAAAAACATATTCTGAGGCATCTGAAAGCCCATCCTTGTCCTCCCAACAGGACATGGACTTTGAAATGGCCAATGAACAGTTTCTAGAGGCATTTTCTCAACAGGATGCATCTATTGAAATTCGCCATAGGGCCATGGCATCTTGTACTGAGTCAAGCACAATTCCATTACTCACAATGGAACCATACACTTCCCCAGATCATACTCAGGACACACAGCGAGGAGTGCACGTAGAGTCGGTTACAGTGTCTGCCATAGTTATGACAGAAGAGCAGTCACATGCTTCAGAGGGAAAATCTGACTCTCCGCCATCTTTAATAGAGTCATTTTCTCCCCTCCCAGATCCAACACCTCTGGCTCCCTTATGGGATTCTCCACTCGCAGATTTATCTGGAGAAAGTGGAGGGCAACTCGGTCAATCTATCCCTGAAGCAATTCAGACATCTATTCCAAAAGATTTGATAGTATTGACTGAGGATCGGGACTCGCGAATTCCCATTGCACCACCACTGACCTCTCTTGAAGAGGCTAGGGTGATTTTTAATGCAGGTACAGAAGAACAGCAACTGGAAGACTCCTCACGAGCAATTATATTGAGAGAAACACATGCACGTGAGATGAGTGAACCAAACACGAGTGAAATTCAGGTGAGAGCACACACGGACACTGATACTGTAAACCTGTTAGCTCAGATTGCTGCCCTAAAAGAAGAACTTGCTAAAAGCCAAGCTGAAGCTCAAGCATTCAAAGCACAAGTGGTTGAACGGTCTTCTTCTTCCACCTCTGTCAACAATCAGCTTGCAATCATAAGAAATGACATCTCAGATCTAAAGACCACTGTAATACCAAAGCTCAATTCTATTCAGGACACTCCAACTCTATCAGCTGATGACATATCCAACTTCTGCTCTCTACATACAAGAATGACTTCTCTTGAAGACCTCGTTGAGATGAATCATTCACTGGACTCCTCAAGATTTCTAAAGATAGAGACGGGCATGGAACATCTCAATGAAGGGATGAAGCACCTATATTACATGATCAAGAATTCTCATTGCCCTAATGAAGAACAAAGAGCTTATTTTGAAGGACCGTCTGGTGGAGGATCAGGCTCTGGAGGTGATGGAGGTTCCAAAGGAAGGTCAGTAGAGGATCCCTCAACTAAGGGGGAGAAGAAAGGGAGTAGTGCCAAAGGGAAGGAAAAAGATACCTCTGCTGGAGATAAAGGAAAGGCTGATGATGTCTACTACAGTGGAGAACAGGATGACTTTGATATTTTTGACATTCCCACTGAACCAGTTCAGGAAGATAAAGATGGGTTATTTGAAGCTGAAGAGGAAAGTGATTTTGAAGATTGGGAAGAGGAAGATTCAGTGGATCCTATGTTTGAGAAAGAATTTCAGAAGGAGCAGTCAGAGATGAAAAGAAAAGAAGCTGAACTCAAGAAGGTCTCTCAGATCACTGACAGGAGGAAAGACATACAAAGAATAGAAACTCTTCAAAAGCAACGTCTTCATGACATTAAGGTTCAAGAAAGGAGAAGAGATGTCAGACTAAAGATTGGTGAAAAATGGGATGAAGCTAGGAGAGTACTCGATATGCCTCAGCTGAGCACTAACAATGATAGGCAGTTCTTACATCTTCTTGACAAGCTGGAAATCTCAAATCCTAACAATGACATGTACATGAATGCTATCAAGACTGAAGTCTCAAGGATCACAGCTGCTTTTGATAGATCCCTAAATGAGATGAGCATTTTTGTATATTGTCAGAGTGAAGGATCATTCAAGGTGTCACTTCATCTATTTGAGAATCGTTCTTTGTCAGAGATTTGGGTTCTTTTAAACAAAGTCAAAAGAAGCTCAGAATTGAATGAAGTTCTTCGAGAAAGGCTTAAAGAGTTTGCTAGCAGGGCTAGTCCTCAAGTGGTCAACAATCCTCATCAGGTGAGATTCTTTAAGTCTGATTGTCTTCAAATCTGTCAGCTAAATGTACAATCTCTTAAAGACTACTCAGCTAAGCATCTGGTCTGGATGGAACATCATTTGAGAACTGCTGGATATTCATCCATGTTGAAGACTCAAGCTGCTGACTTGATTCAAGCTTATTGTGAAAAGAATGTTAAAAGGTACAATCAACTCAAGAATAAGCTGAAGTCAGTTGGAGTTCAACCAGTCAGACCAGCAAGCTTCACTTCAGAAAAGGATCGTGTCTTTGACAAGGAATTGCTTCAAGATTTAGAAGAAGGTGAAGTCAGAAGAGAAGATAACTGAAGTCAATTAGCTCAAAACTCAATGTAATATGATTAGAGCTTTATGAATCAAGATAGTCTAATGTAGTTATATGTTCAGGCTAGAGGAACATCTATCTTGTATTCACTTGTAAATTTCATTTGGAATCTGGAAAATGTTAAATATAATCCAGAACTTTTCTGCTACTTACTTTATATTACTGTTTATATCTTTTTCTTATTTGTTAGTTGAGTTATCCTCTAGGTATTTGTTGTTATTGTCTAACAAGCAAATAGGGGGAGATTGAAAGGCATATGTCATAGCCTACTCGTTTATTCGAGTATTTAACTCAACTCAAATAAGAATGTAATAAGTAAATAGTGGATTAATCATCAGAGAGATCTCACAAAGTAAAATCTGTGAAAGAATAAAGAAACATTGTTCATCTGCAGACTTGAAGATTCACTGGAAGAAGTTCAAGAATTTGATCATGCCTCAGTGATATAAATCAAGATCGTGGATTTAATCAAGTGACAGAGATCTCGTCAAGGTATCATTTATTACAAGGATTCAATCAGAATATCAAAGTCAAGACATGAAGAAACATCACCAAAGTTAGTCACTCATGAACCAGACAGTACATCGAGTGTCAGCATTGAAGTGGCGGAATTGATTCATAAGTCTCAGTGACTTTCAGAAGATTGTCAGAAGAATGGATGCTGCTCAGGGTTAGTATTAATTCTCTATTAATTAATTAAGTCATATAATTTAATTAAGAAAATAAATTATATCTGCAAGGATTAATTTATTGATTAATTGAATTAAATTGATTAATTAATTTAGAATTAATATTAAGGATTTACAGAATTTTAATTGGTTAAAATCTGTTTTAATTCTAAAAAGACAACTAATTGTACTAGTATGACAATCGGTATGACAATTGATAGTCATACCGAAAGTCATGCTAATTCAGTTGACTGTCTTGATGGAATTATTATTTAGATTAAAATCACTTATTAATTCAGTAAGACAATTTCATTTGTACTACTATGACAATCGGTATGACAATTGATTGTCATACCGAAAGTCTTGCTAGTTCATTTTAATTGTCTTGCTAGCTCTGAAGATTGTCACACCGAAAGTCTTATTGGACAAAGGATTGTCATACCAGTTCATTAATCTCGGCTGTGTTGATTAAAAGAAGCAGAAGCATCCAATTCATAAACACTTACAAAAAAAGCAATCAAACAGAACATACTCAAGAACAAAAGCAAAAAGGAGCAGATAAAATATTACATCTCATCTGCAACTTCAAGATCAATTTCTAGATTGTAAAGTTAAATCCAATCAACTAGAAATATTTATCTTGTTCTTGTGTATCAATCTAGCGGATTAAAATCCCTAGAACTTAATCTCAAATCGCATTTAGCATTTGATCTTTTAATTACAAAAATAGAAAAAGTTCATGTCAAATTTATTCTAAATTTGTAATAATTGATTTGAGATTAATCCCTTGTAACCGATACCGTAGTTGTAACACCTTTCAAGTTTAATAAAAGTTTT
Source organism: Apium graveolens (assembly GCF_009905375.1). Classification (NCBI taxonomy): domain Eukaryota; kingdom Viridiplantae; phylum Streptophyta; class Magnoliopsida; order Apiales; family Apiaceae; genus Apium; species Apium graveolens. The sequence goes on from NC_133655.1 coordinate 122,319,980, forward strand.
ATTTAACTTGAATTTTGTTTCACAATTTTATTCCGCATTTTATTCGACTAAACGGTATTGTTTGCATTCAACCCCCCCTTCTACAAACAAATTGGGACCTAACAAAAACAAATGTAGTTGTGTGCTGTGTAAGTACCAGAGTCCAATTTTAGCATGCTATTCACATTTATAATGCACTGTATCAATTACTTATACCCTTACGGGAATCACAAAGCCAAATCTGATACGTAAAGGATATGTGAAGATGGCTGATGAGGCTATCAATACCAGACGTCTCCAACTGCCATCCCATATACTTGTTCCGGAACTCAGAGACTAGCCAAGTCTCTGACCTGCTGGACTAATCGATTATATAATGCGCACAACCAAATTAGCCTCTTACTCCACCTCAATAGGCCTACTATGGCCCCTATGTATCCCATATCTGATCGTTTTATCCAGTTTTCAAAACACTTGTACCTTTCTCATTTTAAAACCATTCATTTTAATAGCACACATAAAACTAGTTCACAAATCATTTTCATTCGAGATAGGTACTCTTTTTCGAAGTTACTTTTCCCCAAAACAAGTTTGAAACAGTGATTTATAACTACAGGGGATACGTAACTTAAAACATTTATGTTCCTTCATGAGAATAAAACAATAGTCTATTCTTACATACTGAACCATAAAAGAATGGTCAGGGTACTTGCCTTGCAATGCTTTCGGAAACCCTAAGTAGCTTTTACGCTGACTTCGGTCCTGGCGAAACTCGACTAGGATCTACAATAACAGAATACCCTAGCTAATTATACCGACATGCTTGATATCCTCAAATCCTAATAACCCAATCGATAACCCGACTCGTATTTTATATATACACACAATCACGTAATCACATAGGCCGTATTCAAATAAGGGTAATATGTTTCGTATTATTTAGTACGCTACTCGCATATAAAATAAATTTTTAGAAAATTTTGGCAGCAACTTTTCCGTTAATAAGCCTACCCGTCGATTACAATCGATGTCAATATTCACAACCATTCACAATCCACAATTCGCAATACAAATTTTGCGGGTGCCCGATTAATCTTAAGGTTTCGAATGCAAAACCCCACCGATTATTTTAAAATCAGTCCGCACAAATAATTCATTTCACGAATCGCAACCAAATATTTCTAGCAGAAAATATAATTTTAGTTCAGAACAATTACTAAACCAACCAATCAGAGACTGCACTCAACAGCAACACAGCCGTAGCAAGGGAAGCAACAGCCCCCTCCACCCATGCACACACTCACGTGCAGCAGCACAACACACACAAACACACACACACAACTTACACACAAACACACATAGAGAATGAAACATACACAACACACACACACACACATATATATACTGTAATAACCCAAAAAATTGAACTTTTTGTAACCCTTATGAATAGTGATTTTGCTGATTATGCTGAATAAGGAAACTTTTCATGCCATACTATGTAGGGGTTCTTTTATTGATATTCTGAGATCTTATTAGTACTCTGTATGGTATATAAGTGTATGTAAAGATCGTCAGAATCCAAATTCGAACACTTTGATTTTTCCCGAAAACCCACCAGATACAGAAAGAATTAAGTATAAGGTAACATGATTAAAAGGATTTTAATTCAAGGATTATAAGAGAGGATCATAAAAGGAATATCAAATATTGAGAAAGATTTAAGGGAACCTAAGTAATGGGATCCCGGGTATGATCCTTCAAACGATAAACGAGAACGAAAGTTAAGCGAACCGTATAACAGATCAGCAATTATTAGCCAAGTAATTAGGAGTTAATCAAAGAGGTTAGTGGGTGATGATGTCATCACACCAACAAGAAGAAGACAAGTGTAAGAAGATGACATAAGAAGGGTGACATAAGCATGACAAGGAGAAGTGTTTTGTTGGATGATTCTAGGCCAAGTAAAAGTTACCATGGTAAAAATTCTAACTAATTGTCAAATCCAAAATGGAATCAACCAACAAATAACATAACACAAAAATCAAGAAGCTCACTTTGTTCCTCAAGAACAAAGCTCTCGCCCTTCTCCATTTCTTCAAAGAAAAGAAAATCCAAATTCAAGTTCCAAGCATTGTTAAATTGTGAGGTAATTATCCAAGGTTCCTTATGCATAGATATAGCTATCCTATGAATCTAAGCTTCTATTTCCTTCACAATATCTTCCAATAATTCATGGAAGAAGAGGGTGAATAGTGTTTTCAAGATCTTGAAATTTTTGATCTTGTGTTTTCTTAAGATAAAGCTTTAGTAAGGATTTTCAAGGGTTGTTTCAAGCTCCTTAGTTACTTCTACTCACCAAGGAAGGTATAATCTCATACCCTAGCCCTAATTTTGAATATTTAGAGTTTTTATGTTTGGTATGGTTCATGAGAAGCATGATTATTGTATACTTAGAGTGTGGTTGGATTTGTAATGAGTTTGAAGTTATAAATCTTGATTATTGGTTAATGAACTTAAGTATAGCTTTTAGTTCATGTTTGAGGGTAGTATAAATTGGAAATCTTGAGATGTTGGGGCTGTTTTAGTAAAGTATGGATGGAGTTTGGTTGTAGTAATGATTGTGGATTGATTTGGAGTGGTACAAATTTGGTAATCGCGTAAACAAAGCCGTCGTAATGCCCGATTTACCTTAGACTGTTTTTGTTCTTAACTTCAGGACCCGTGAACTCACTGTTATGTTTTGACCATTTCCATGATTAGATAGTTCATGTTACGAGCTTCGTTTTGATATGTGGTTCGCTTGAATCCGATGTTCGGTTTAGGAAAAATGACCGTTTTAAGTAACGGGGTTTCACGAACGAACCATTACCCCTTGCCTTACTTTGAAACCTTGGTTAAGGCCCTTAAATGACTAATTGGAGTATGAAACAATTATGTAAAGTGTATTAGACAGTTGGTAGGGTACTCGCGAAAGAATCGCCTTAAAATTCTTAATGTTTAATTTATTAAAAATGGTGGAGCCGAGGGTACTCGAGCGACGTAAGTGAATCGTTAAGCGCAAAAGCGAACGTTAGGGTCTAATTGGTTAAAGTATAGATTCTTAACCGACTTTGGTTTAATTCCAATTTATATGTTGTTTATAGGTTACCAGGCTCGTCCCAAGCCTTTTACCACCCCCAGTCGCTCAGGCAAGTTTTCTACCCGTATAACTGTTGTTGTGAAGTATATATGTATATGCATTATCTTGTGATAAGTGCATGATTGTTATTATCAAAGTCTTGTGATATATTAGAGCATGTGATATGATATATATGCATGCCTGTTTTGTAATCTTGATATTCTATTATTAATTCAAATGCTCATAAACTGCATAATACCTATGCTAGAGATAAGCTGTAGTTGCGTATACCCTTAGTATAGGGGACCCGAAGGTGAACATTTTTCTAAACCGGGAGTCGATGTTCCCGAGTATAATATATATATTCTTTATTTTATTAAAGAATAATGTTTCGATAATCAAACTTATTTTCGATATTCAAATAAAGATGGTACTTTCGTATAAGTATATATTTGGCTATTTATTATTCATTTCAAGTATGAGTCTTAAAACTTCTACTTCAATTATTTTTATAAGGATTATCCTTATGGAATATTATTTAAATAATAATATTCAGATATTTTCTAATATATCGGGACTAATTTATTTCATGAAATCAACATTACTCCAAACATTCTTAAAAAAGTTTTCGAGTCTTCAAAATGATTTTAAAAGTTAGAGCGGATCCCAGAACTCGTTTTCAAATTTAAGATCTTCCTTTCGAAGGGGTCTTGAAAACTCCCTCAAAAATCTGAGGGATCCGGCTCTGTGGTGTATTTTATATTCGCAACGAGGTTGCTATTTTGAGAAAACAATTTGATTACTTGCCCAACGTTCGGGAAGTAAGTCCATTTAATTGAGTCGGCATAAGCGACAGGCCGGGGTACGGTCTATCAAAGTGTAAGTGGCTGGGTGGCCGTCCATCAACGCGTAAGAGGCCGGGTGGCGGTCCAGCACAAGGTCCTAATGCGGCTAGTGTGATGACTGGTGGGGGATTCATCCATCTACTAGTAGAAAAGGTTACTTAATTGTATCTTTGCCTGATCAGCAAGATATCGGGTTTATGCCAAAAAATTTTCTTTCTAAATTCATTGGATATTGCAACTCTGTTCATAATTTACATGACAGAGGTTTTCAGGAAATGTATGAGAGATATATATGGATATATATATATATATATCAGGACTTAGTGAAGTATCTCGTAACTTCATTTCATTCAATAATATTTCAAAGGTCGAATCTATTCAAGTCTTATGTTGTAGTCCCACCTATGTGATGAACTTCGAAAACTTAGTATACTTGAATAGTGGTAGTTCAAGTAGATTTCTAAAATGGTATAAGTATAGTGAAGTAATTGGTAACTTCATCTTCCTTTAAGCTTATATCCAGTAAGTAATTACCTTACACTTGATAAAGGTTTCTAGTAAGTTATCCATTTAGATACTTGCATTATTGTTTACACTATATATTATCTTGCGAGCTGTAATGCTCACTCTTGCTCCATTTCTTCATCACACAACAACAGTTAGGAATGATGGCCAGACTCAAGCAGACCTAGCGCAAGTGCGTGGGAAGCGTCCCGCGTCTTCCCGTTGATATCGTAGCTGCTATAGCTGCATAGGTAGATCTATTTGTAGATCAGGCATTCTACTTTTGGGAATCAATTATGTATAATTATAACTTGTGACAGATAATGGCAATTAACTGTAAACTTATCAAGTAATCATTTTGGGTTGTAATAACTTTTAAATTGTGGATTTAAGGACTTGTACTAATCTCAATTTCATCTCTGAGACTATAACGGGTTGTGGTGTGTGTTATTGTGGGGTCACAGCATGAGGTTATTTATTTTTAATTAAGTTAAGTGTTATTTGTGGAAAGAAAGACCTTGACGACCCGGATCCCCGACCCCGGATTTGGGGGTGTTACAGAAATGGTATCAGAGCTAAGCATTATAAACCTCAGAGATGATGCGACGATATAATAATAAACTCACAAAGATAATAAGAACTTTTGCCAAGTTCATGGCCGGACTACATAAAGTAGCGCTGAAAGTTAAAACCCTTACGGGAACCCTTATAAGTATCATAGTAGTAACTTAGCTTGTTTAATGTGTAGGCGCATGAGATAGAGGACCCAGAGATGTTCGAGCGTGAGCATGATGAGGCACTGCTAGATGCCGAGGATCGGGAGGAGCCTGAGATGGAGGAGGAGGAGGAGGACCCGTCAGAGGAGTTAGAGACAGAGGTTATTGCGATTTCAGATGAGGAGGACCCGGATGAGGTCCCAGTGGCTGAGGAGCATGTCGGAGCTATGGTAGAGTACACTGGTACCCATTTACCCTCACTCCCAGTGGTCAGAGCTCCTACCCCTCCACCACTATCTTGGAGACCCTATGATGACAGCTCTGAGACCCATACTCCCGAGCCTAGGCAGACCGAGGAGGCACCCCCAGCAGCTCCGGATTCACCACCTCTCGACCCTGCCCATAGGCAGTCTTTGTTAGCTCACGACTATGTTCAGGATGTATAATTATAACTTGTGACATATAATGGTAATTAACTATAAACTTATTAAGTAATCATTTTGGGTTGTAATAACTTTTAAATTATGGATTCAAGGACTTGTACTTATTTCAATTTCATCTCTGAGACTATAACGGGTTGTGGTGTGTGTTATTGTGGGGTCACAGTATGAGGTTATTTATTTTTAATTAAGTTAAGTGTTATTTGTGGAAAGAAAGACCGTGACGACCCGGATCCCCGACCCCGGATCTGGGGGTGTTACATATACAATCGCACATGTATATACATAAATACCAGCAAGAACAAATCGACTGGAAATTAAAACAAAAGCGGCCGGAAATATTTACTGGAACTGGGAGCCGGAGAAAGCACCGGAGAAAAGAGAAAAGGAAGAACGGGGGAAGAAACGAGATGAAGAGGGAGAGATTTTCGAGAGATTGAATGGAAGAGCCGAGAGAAAATAGAGCAAAGAGACACAGCCGAGACCAGGAAATTGATGTTTAAGGGAAGTGGAAATGCAGCCAACACGTGTTCTTCAAAATTGGATACGTGTTAACTTCTTATTATAAGTTGTTAACATGTATCCCTGAATACCCGGGGACCGGATTTTTATCCCGAATTTGAGATTAACGAACCGAAATATCTTTTAAAACAAATTTGAAAAATCACGATAATAGTCTTTAAATATTTTAAATATCCCAAAGTTAATAAAACATAAATTTTGAAATTTTAAAACAATTTTTAAAACGCAATTTATACTCGCTTTTAACAATTAAACGAATCAACGCAATTTTGAAATAAATCCCAAAAATTCCCAAAATAATTTTAAAATTCTCAGAATATTATAGACTTCATAAAATATGAGTTTCATAATTTTTAAAGAAATATGGATTTAAATATGGATTTTATAAATAGACACAATCAGAAAATCATTTAAAAATAAATAATTAATGAAATATTGATTTCTCAATTTTATAAAATCCTAAAAATAATTATTGAAATTATAAAATTATAAAAAATTTTAGAGACAATCCAAATATTTATGGAATTAAAACTGTAATAAAATCACTTTTACAAGCGAGACAAAACCATATAACTCAATAATAAATCACACAATTCCAACCTATTTACTAATAAATCACAGATATATAATAAAAATCAACACACTGCTACCAAAACCAATACACATATTTTATTTAGTTATTTACTCAATTATTATACTTTAGAATAATAAAAATAATAGGAAATATACAAGTCGTTATATCATTTCCCCTTAAAAAGATTCTGTCCCAGAATCTGACTTAGCTAAATAAATGAGGATATTTATCAAGCATGTCTGATTCTAATTTCACAGTAGACTCTTCTACTCTAGGATTTCTCCAAAGGACTCTCACTATGGGGATTGACTTATTCCTAAGGACTCGCTCTTTACGGTCTAAGATTTGAATTGGTTGTTCCACGTAGGACAAATATGGCTGAAGCTCAATTGGTTCATATTCTATGACTTGATTCGAATTAGGAACATAGGGCTTCAACATGGATATATGGAACAATTTATGAATGTGCTACAACTACGGCGACAATGCTATCTCGTAGGCAACTTTCCCTACTTTCTTCAAGACTTCAAATGGTCCTATAAATCTGGGGCTAAGCTAACCTTTCTGACCAAATCATACTAATCCTTTCCAAGGTGATACCTTTAGTAATACCAGTGCTCCTATCTCGAAGTTTATATCCTTTTTATGCAAATCTGCATTATTTCTCTTCCTATCCTAGGCTGCTTCTAACCTTTTCTGAATCAACGCCACTACATCTTTAGTCTGCTGAACCAACTCAGGGCCTAACACTTTCCTCTCTCCTACTTCATCCCAATATAATGGTGATCTACACTTACGTCCATACAAAGCTTCGTAAGCCAGCATTCCAATGCTTGCATGATAGCTATTGTTATACGAGAATTCAATCAAAGGTAGGTGTTCGTTCCAATTTCCCTTAAAATCCAAGGCACAAACTCTTAAAATATCCTTTATGGTCTAAATTGTTTTCTCACTTTGACCGTCCATCTGAGGATGATAAGCGGTACTCATATTCAACTTGGTTCCTAGACATTCTTGGAATTTGGTCCAAAACTTGGAATTGAACCTCGGGTCTCGATCTAACACAATGGACATAGGAACTCCACGCTTAGTCACTATCTCGTCCAAATATAGCTTAACTAGCTTTTCCAAGGAATACCTTTCATTGATCGGAAGAAAATGCGCTGACTTAGTCAACCTATCAATGATTACCCAAATGGCGTCGTGATTTTCCCTCGTCTTTGGCAATCCTACTACAAAATCCATTGCAATCTCTTCCCATTTCCACTTGGGAATCTCCAAGGGTTGTAACAATCCACTTGGCCGTTGGTGTTCTGCTTTTACCGTTTAACACACGTGACATTTGCTAACCCAATTGACAATATTCTTCTTCATTCCTGGCCACCAAAAGTTTTTCTTCAAGTCTTGGTACATCTTAGTGCTACCAGGGTTGATAGAAAACCGAGAGTTGTGCACTTCGTGTAACACTTCTTTCTTCAATTCCGTTATATTAGGAAAAAATGTCCAATTCTTGGGTACATAATTCTTCTCCTGTCAAAATGTCCAATTCTTGTTCCATAACTCCCTCTTGACATCTTTTGATCTTTTCTATCAATGCTGGCTGAAAGGTAATCTCGTACAGTTGCTCCTGACTTTTACTTGGTACTCGAACTTCAATTTCCATCTTTTCTAAATCTCGTGCTAACTCTTCTGTAACCTGAACTATATTCAGCTTTTCTTTTCTGCTCAAGGCATCAGCCAGCACATTGGCTTTGCCTGGGTGATAATTAATTGAACAATCGTAGTCCTTGATCAATTCCAACCATATTCCCTGTCTCATGTTCAAATCCTTCCGCGTGAATATGTACTTCAGGCTCTTGTGATCCGTATAAATATCGCACTTCTCTCCATACAGGTAATATCTCCACAATTTCAGAGCAAATACTATAGCTGCCAACTCAAGGTCATGGACTGGATACTTCTGTTCAGGAGGCTTTAGTTTTCTGGAGGCATAGGGGATAACTTTGTCGTGTTGCATCAATACACAACCTAAACCCTTCGAAGAAGCGTCAATATAAATAACAAAGTTTCATGTCTCATCTGGCAATGCTAGCGCTGGAGCTGACACTAACCTCCTTTTCAATTCCTGGAAGCTTTCTTCAGACTTCTCTGTCCAGATGAATTTCTCATTCTTCCTAGTTAACTTGGTTAATGGAGATGCGATCTTAGAGAAATCCTTTACAAACCTTCGGTAATAACCTGCTAGTCCAAGAAAACCTCTTATTTCCGTCAGAGTCTTTGGTTGCTCCTGCTTGGATACAACCTCAATCTTTATAGGTTTTACCTTAATACCTTCCTTGCTTACCACATGTCCAAGAAACTGTACTTCTGACAACCAAAACTCACACTTGGAAAACTTTACATACAGTTGCTTTTCCCTTAGCCTCTGAAGGGTAATCCGTAGATACGTTGCGTGATCTTCTAAAGTCTTTGAATAGATGAGGATATCATCAATAAATACAATAACAAACTTATCCAAGTACTCCTTATACACCCGATTCATTAAATCCATAAAAGCCGCTAACGGATTGGTCAATCCAAATGACATCACTAAGAACTCATAATGGACATACCTTATTCTGAATGCAGTCTTGGGAATATCTTCGGGCTTTATCTTCAGTTGGTGGTAGCCAGACCTTAAATCAATCTTTGAGAAACAACATGCTCCTTTTAGCTGGTCAAATAAATCAACAATCATCGGCAAAGGATACTTGTTCTTTATCGCCAACTTGTATAATTAATCGATCTTGATTATGGTTGAATGAGTTAAAAATCTTGAGAATGTGGACTGAGATAGTGTTGAATAGATGAAATATTGATGGATTGTTGATGGTTGATGAATTGGTGAGGTTTTGGCATAGTGAAAAATTTGGAAAACTCGTAAACATAGTCGTCATAATGCCCGTTTGCATATAGACTGTTTGTGCTTAGAATAAAGATCAGAACACTCACTGCTTAAACTGTAACTTTACCATGTTTGGCTAGATCGTGTCGTAATCTTCATTTTGGTATGTGGTTCGCTTAGATCTGATGTACGGTTTAGGAGAAACGACCGTTTTAAGTAACGGCGTTTCGCGAGCGAACCATTACCCCTTGCTTTACTTTGAAACCTTGTATAAGGCCCTTAAAAGACTAATTGAAACACGAGAGAATTATGTCAAGTGAATAAGGAGTTAGTAAATTTCTCGCTAAAGAGTCGCCTTAAAATTCATAACGGTTAAATTATTAAAATTAGTGGAGCCGAGTGTACGTGAGCGATTAACGCAAATCGTTAAGCGTATAAGCGACCGTACGCGACCGTTAGGGTATGAGTGAGTTTTGACTAGTTTCTTAAGTGACCGTGGTCTAATCCCGGCTTATGTTGTTGTTCATAGGTTACTGGACCCACTCTAAGCTTAAGTCTACCCCAGAACACTCAGGTAAGTTTTCTACCCGTTATACTGTTGTTCTGATGTAAATATATATGCATTATCTTGTGAAAAGTGCATGATTGTTATTACCAAATCTTGTGATATATTGGAGCATGTCAATATGATATATATATGCATGCCTGTTTCTTAATGTTGATATCTTATTATTGATTTAATTGATTATAACTGCATAATACCTATGCTAGAGATAAGCAGTACTTGCGTACCCTTAGTACAGGGGACCCAGAGTTGAACCTTTTTCTAAACCGGGAGGCGATGTTCCCGAGTATATTATATATATATAAATAGTTTTCAAAACTATTAATCAAATAATGTTTATTCGATAGTTGTATATTATAAGTAAATATTATTTTTTTGAGTATTCATTTAAGATTCCTATTACGATCAAAGACTAGTTTAATTATTTGAATAGAGTTTCTACTTATGAAACTTATTTTATTTCTATTATTAAATAAATATTAGTTTGAATATTCATTCGAGGACTTATGACTCCGCTTATTTTATTAAATATTATTCTTTATTTTATTAAAGAATAATATTTTGTTATTCGCCAAGTGTTCGAGAAATGATTGATATCGTCAATCATTCTTACCTTAAATATTTTTAGAAAGTTATTTTCAAAACTTTTACTTCATATGCTTTGATAAAAGCTATTCGCTATTGGAATATTATTTATAGCATAATATGCAGATATTCTTTGATTATCTTGGAATTGATTTATTCTATCAAATCATCCTTATAACAAATGCTTTCAAAAATATTTTTGAGTCTACAAAATGATTTTAAAGGCTAGAGCGGATCCCAAAACTTGTTTTCAATTTAAGATCTTCCTTTCGAAGGGGATTTAAATACTCGCTTAAAAATATGAGGGATCTGGCTATGTGGTGTATTTTATATTCGCAATGAGGTTGCTATTTTGATAAAAGAGTTTGATTACTTGCCCAACATTCGGGAAGTAAGTCCATCTAAAAGCGTCGGCATAAGCGACATGGGCGCAGTGGGAGTCCATCAAGGTGTAAATGGCTGAGTGGCAGTCCATCAAAGCATAAGTGGCTGAGTGGCAGTCCAGCATAAGGTCCTGATGCGGCCAGGGTGATGACCAGTGGGGAATTCATCCATCTACTAGTAGAAAAGGTGACTTAATTGGTATATTTGCCTGATCAGCAAGATATCAGGTTTATGCCAAGGTTTTCTTCTTTCCAAATTCATTGGATATTGCAACTCTGTTTATAATTTTCATAACAGAGGTTTGAAAGAAATATGTCCTAAGTCCAATCATGTATGAGGATTTAGGAATAACTTTTATGTAATCTGTTTTGATTTCATTGATATTAATAAAAGGCTTGTTTTGTTTTTATTGCGGGCTCTATCTATTTAAATGTTTAAATAAGATATACCACAGTTTAGAGTAAAGGTTTTTATGGATTGTGATGAGATCATAATAATGAGACCTAAAAGATGATAACTCTAAACTTAAATAGTTCCTGGTCGTAGGATTACTAACTGGTAATTAATAATCCGCAAAGATCGGTACATACTATGCTTGCTTCATTATGAAGAATGTCTGTTCTCATAGACATTTGTGTGGTAACACTATAGCTAGTATGTAGGTGCTTATTATAGAATAAGTTCACTGAACATGACTCACACAGCTGAACAACTGATGGAGTTCACTCACGTGCAGCGGTAGTTCACATAGTGATAGTTGTACAAGTATCCTTAGAATTAAAGTCATCATAGTCATCTTGTGTACACTGAACTATGCTTTGGTTTAGTTCTTAGTCTCAAGGGACAATTATAAGGGCTCTACTAGTTATAGAAATTTGTACACGAAGATAGTGTATGATCAATAAAGGATCTACCCCTTCCAGTGTAGAAAGAGAATGTTCAATACTGATCCACTTATGTTAGTTCAGGAATCTCTGGCCAGAGTGAATGAAATTAGAAAGGAGTTTCTAATTTATATTAAATAGAACTAAGCATAGTGAATGGGAAAAAAAGTGATTAAATAAGATAGGCTTGACACAAGTTCTATGCCTTGTATTTAATCGTGACATTGCAGGGTAGAAGGAATTAATTGTATGGTAACTACTCACTGAATAGGTTCTTGGTATTCTAAGCAGTGAATTCGTATTATCCGGATAGTCGTGATATACCGAGACGTATCCCTCACGATGTAGAATAAATATGATTAATTAATTAATCATATTTAATGAATTAGAGAATTTATATAAATAATGATAAATACTTTTATTATTATTTATTTCTACTACCAGCTTGATATTGAACCTACAGGGTCACACCATAAAAGAGAATGATTTAATGGTGGAGGAATTAATTAATAATGGCTGATAATTATTTATTTATGAAATAAATAATTAATTGGAAAATTTAATAATCGATTAAATGAGATTTAATTGATTATAATTTAATTAAAAAAAGGTTCTTAATATTATTAATTAAGAATTTAATTTTTGGAAATTAAATCAAGTGAGAGAATTATTTCTAAAGAGTTTAGAAAAGGGATTAATAATTAAAAGGTGTTTTAATTATTAGTGAGAATAATAAAGGGTTAATAATAATAATAATATTTTATGGGAAAATTTTCAGTTGAAAATTTTGCCTATAAATATACTATTATAAACCCTATTTTTGCCTCAACCAAAAAGATTTACAAAATCCTAATTTTCTCCATCTCCTCCTTCATTACATCATTTTCTTGGTGGATACCGGTGGAGTGCTTCACACTTGAGGAGCAGCTGCTAAGGATCTCCGTTCATCGTTCTTGGATCGCTATTAAAGACCTCCATCTTTCCATTAACGTAAAGCTTCTTAAGGTAAACATACTGAACTACAAATTAAATATTATTTTTTTCGCATGGATCCTGCGGAGGGTTTCGTTTTTTTTTAAGATTAAATTTACGTTTTCGCTGCGTTTATGTGCTAATAACCCTTCAATGGCATCAGAGCTACTTGTGAAAAGTTTTTAATTCGTTTATGTGTTTAACTGTTTTCGATATATGAGCATGTACGTGATTCACCATGATTTGATGTTGATATAATATGCTTATATATGTATGGTTTTGAATATATGATATTCATGTGAGTTGTATAATCATAAGATGATTTTGTAATCTGTATATATACTGATATATACATGATTTATGTTTGTTCTAGTTATGAGAATCATATTAGATACGGATTCTGAATTGGCTGCTGCGAATTTGCTGAAATCTGGGTCTGGTGTTTGATTTATGCAAACGAATACCCTATTCCATAGGTAAACGAGCGTTTGAACAAAACTGATAGCTAAAACTATCAATGACTCATCTGTAAGGCGTTTGACATCGTTTACTGCCCGTAAACAGTGATTCTTGTTTTTCTGATTTGATTCTGATTTTTCTGATTTTTGTCATATTTTCTTTTTATGATTAGATCATGGATAATATGATATGTTAAGATCAGATTATGTGTTTTAACATGCTTTTATGTGTTGTATGAGCATGGTGGATGGTTATGGCCTTTCGACCTTAGTATAATGGTTTTGGTTTTGGTTTTAAATACGACTTGCATGTCGTCAATCTTTGTAATCATAAATCTCGAATGTAACTCGAGTTATTCTTGTAAGTTCATTAGATTAGTTTTACTTTCAATCATGGAATGTAATTAAAGACTCAAGAAGGCTATCCAATGGAAGTGATACAAAGAAGAAGACGAGGCATACAAGAAGTCTAAATAAAGAAGAAGACTTATGTAATAAGTAGTTGTATTTATTTTCATCACCATATTAGATTGACCTTGATCTTTATCATGAGCTTGATAAAGATCATATAGGATGGGGCCATAACCAAACACATTTACTTTATTGCACTTTACATTTACTTGTTTATTTAATTTTATATATGAGATATATGCCTATGTTTACCATGCGATGATAGATTTAGGTGAACTTAAATCAATATAAGGTGTGCTCTAGAAAATCTAGAATAGGAATCGTTTCTTGCCTTAACAATAAATATTATGAATACCATCATGAGATTCTTGTCTTTATGAAACACGTAATTGAATATGAATTTTCAATATTGAGAGAAATGATGATTCTGTCAACAACAGATTTCTATCTGTAAGAAAGGGTTATTAAGTGACGCCTCTTGACAATGCTCCACCCGATCTGGGAATCATCTGATTATTGATTTGAAATATTTAATTTAAAAGGAAGAATCTCTTTATAATATGATTATGATTGTAACGTAATATAATCCCTCTAAAATTAAATAATATCAAGTAGTAATTGGCCAATGACACAACGGGCTTGTGTCGGTCATAGCCTTCCAACATGGTAGAAAGTGGTTCTTATTTTTAAATCATTATCGTTTCGTGCTACAGGCGAGGGCTTTGATTTCGAAATAAGAAATACTTGTCTATTATATAGAGATGTGTACATTGAATTAGAATCTAAAGGTCGGTACGTGCTACAGCCGTGGGCCGTTGAAGACTGATTCAATTATATGAAATGTTGGGTTAGACTTGACTTAAAATATTGAGTTTGTCGTGCCACAGCCGTGACTCAATTATTCAAGAGGCTAAACTTATATTAGGGAATAACATAAGATGTAATTGACAAGAGTTGTCTGCCTATTGAACATCACATGACGTTTCGTGCCACAGCCGAGGTTGTGTGATGGAATGTAGGATCCCTATTCCCACTAGCATTATGAATGCTTAATTTTCACTTAGGGGGTTGAAAAAATTAGATAAACTAGTGGGAGGCACTTATGAATAAAGACCCGATTCATATAGTGTTTTGAAATGAAATTGAATATTTGGTAAGTGTTTTTATGTGTTTATCATTTACAGATCTACTATATTCGTCATGTTTTCTGCACTATCACTCCGGAGCATACTAGATGCTAACAAGTTGACTGGTCCTAATTTATCTGTTTATTTTCACTGTAACAAGTTGGGGCACTGGAAGAGGAACTGCAAGGTTTACCTTGCAGAATTGAAGAAGAAGAAGGGTAGTAAGACTACCGCTTCTGATTCAGGCATGTTCATGATCGAAGTTAATATGTCACTAGGTCAAATTTCTACTTGGGTATTAGATACCGCCTGTGGTTCTCATATTTGCAATTCGTTGCAAGGACTAAAGGGAAGTAGGACTCTTGAAAAAGATGAGGTGATTCTACATATGGGCAATGGAGCAAGGGTTACGGCCATATCTGTAGGATCATTTAGTTTACATATGCCTACGGGCAAGACTATTATTTTGAATAATTGTTATTACGTTCCCTCTATTGTGAGGAATATTGTTTCAATTCCTATGTTGGATGTGGATGGTTTTTCATTTATTATTAAGAATAATGAATGTTCTATCCTTAGAGATAATGTTCTTTTTGGACGTGGCATTTTAAATAATGGTCTGTATGTATGTGACGTAGAGCATGATTTACTTCAGATTGAACAAACTAATAAAAGAAAACGAGATGATGAAAATCTGACCTATTTATGGCACTGTAGGCTAGGTCATATTAGTGAAAATAGATTGCGGACATTGTATAAGGAAGGGTTACTTGACCCCTTTGATTTTGAATCATATCCTACATGCGAGTCTTGTCTATTGGGTAAAATGACAAAATCTCCATTTAGTGGACATGGAGAGAGGGCTGCAGATTTGCTAGGATTGGTACACAGATGTACGTGGACCAATGTCTACACAAGCCATGGGTGGATTTTCGTACTTCATTACTTTCATAGATGATAGATCTAGATTCGGATATGTGTATTTGATGAAACACAAGTCTGAAGCCTTTGAAAAGTTCAAAGAATATAAACATGAAGTGGAGAAACAAACCAAACACAGTATTATAACTCTTCGATCAGATCGAGGTGGTGAATACTTGAATGGAGAGTTTATAGATTATCTCAAAGAAAATGGTATAGTCTCCCAGTGGACTCCTCCATATACTCCACAGTTAAATGGGGTATCTGAAAGGAGAAATTGAACTTTGTTAGACATGGTTCGGTCCATGATGAGCTATGCGAATCTTCCAGTATTCCTATGGGGTTATGCATTGGAAACCTCAGCATATTTACTGAATAAGGTGTCTTCCAAATATGTTCCTCAAACACCATATGAGATATGGAAAGAAAGGAAACCGAGTCTTAAACACGTTAAGATTTGGGGATGTCCAGCTTATGTCAAGAAAGCTAACCCAGATAAGCTGGAATCTCAGTCCGTAAAATGTAATTTTGTGGGATATCCTAAAGAGACTTTGGGGTATTACTTTTACACCGATCATCGGGTGTTTGTCTCCAGACATGCTACCTTCTTAGAAAAGGAGTTTATCCTCGAAGGAAACAGTGGGAGCAAAATTGAACTTGATGAAGTTCAAGAAGCACAAACTACTACGGATCAAGTGGAAACACATGTTCAGACTGAACAACCTTCTGTGGAACAACCCCTTCGTAGGACAGGGAGAGTGTCTCGCCAACCTGAGAGGTATTATGGCCTTGTCATTGAGAATGACAATGAGTTGTCAATCATTGATGATGACAACCCTGTGACCTATAATGAGGCTATGAGTAGTGTTGACTCAGAGAAATGGCATAGTGCCATGAAATCCGAAATGGAATCTATGTATACCAACCAAGTATGGACTCTGGTTGAGGCACCTGAAGGTGTTAAGCCTATTGGGTGAAAGTGGGTATACAAAAGAAAGATTGGAGCAGATGGCCATGTGGAGACCTATAAGGCCAGGCTCGTGGCAAAAAGATTCAAATAAAGGCAAAGGATTGACTTTAATGAAACTTTTTCGCCTGTAGCCCTGTTAAAATCAATTCGGATTTTGCTTGTGATTGCTGCTTACTACGACTATGAGATCTGGCAAATGGACGTGAAAACGGCCTTCCTCAATGGGGAACTTGAGGAGGAAGTGTATATAACACATCCATAGGGTTTTTTTTCCAAGGGAAATGAACACCTAGTGTGTAAGCTGCTGTGAACCATATATGGTTTAAGGCAAGCTTCTCGTAGATGGAACATCCATTTTGATGAGACAATCAAAGAGTTTGGTTTTATCAAAAACATAGATGAACCATGTGTCTACAAGAAGGTTAGTGCGAGCGCGGTAACATTTCTTGTATTGTATATAGATGATATACTTCTTATAGGAAATGATATACCGATGGTACAATCAGTCAAAGTATGGCTATCAAAGAACTTCACCATGAAGGACTTGGGAGAAGCATCCTACATTCGCCGTATGAAGATCTATAGAGATAGATCTAGAAGAATGATAGGTCTTACCCAGGGTACATACATCCAGAAAGTGCTTAAAAGGTTTAGCATGGAAAACTCCAAAAGAGGTCTCATACCGATGAGCCATGGAGTGTCCCTTTCCGAAAAAATGTCTCCTAAGACACCTGAGGAAAGAGAGTGTATGAGTAAGATTCCTTATGCTTCAGCAATAGGATCTATCATGTACGTGATGTTGTGTACAAGGCCTGATGCTGCTTATTCAATTAGTGTGACGAGCAGATATCAGTCCAATCCAGGTGAAGACCACTAGAAAGCAGTGAAAAACATCCTTAAGTACTTGCGAAGGACTCGGGACATTTTTCTTGTTTTTGGTGGTGAATCTGAGTTGAAAATAGAGGGTTATACTGACTCTAGTTTTCAATTAGAAAGTGATAGCAAATCCATGTCAGGGTACGTGTTTACTCTGAATCATGGTGCAATTCAGATTATTGAAAGAGGAGATCTCAACGTCGAGAGAGTTGACACACATAACAATGTAGCAGACCCACTCACAAAGCCACTTTCTCAGAGTCACTTTCATCATCATAAAGACAAGATGGGTATTAGATACCAGAGTGATTGGCTTTAGTACAAGTGGGAGATTGAAAGAGATATGTCTTAAGTCCAATCATGTATGAGGATTTAGGAATAACTTTTATGTAATCTGTTTTGATTTCATTGATATTAATAAAAGGCTTGTTTTGTTTTTATTGCGGGCTCTATCCATTTAAATGTTTAAATAAGATATACCACGGTTTAGAGTAAAGCTTTTTATGGATTGTGATGAGATCATAATAATGAGACCTAAAAGATGATAACTCTAAACTTAAATAGTTCCTGGTCGTAGGATTACTAACTGGTAATTAATAATCCGCAAAGATCGGTACATACTATGCTTGCTTCATTATGAAGGATGTCTGTTCTCATAGACATTTGTGTGGTGACACTATAGCTAGTATGTAGGTGCTTATTATAGAATAAGTTCACTGAACATGACTCACACAGCTGAACAACTGATGGAGTTTACTCACGTGTCAGCAGTTGTTCACATAGTGATAGTTGTACAAGTATCCTTAGACTTGAGGTCATCATAGTCATCTTGTGTACACTGAACTGTGCTTTGGTTTAGTTCTTATTCTCAAGGGACAATTATAAGGGCTCTACTAGGTATAGGAATTTGTACATGAAGATAGTGTATGATCAATAAAGGATCTACCCCTTCCAGTGTAGGAAGAGAATGTTCAATGCTGATCCACTTATTTTAGTTCAGGAATCTCTGGCCAGAGTGAATGAAATTAGAAAGGAGTTTCTAATTTACATTAAATAGAACTAAGAATAGTGAATGGGAAAGCAAGTGATTAAATAAGATAGGCTTGACACAAGTTTTATGCCTTGTATTTAATCGTGACATTGCAGGGTAGAAGGAATTAATTGTACGGTAACTACTCACTGAATAGGTTCTTGGTATTCTAAGCAGTGAATTCGTATTATCCGGATAGTCGCGATATGCTGAGAAGTATCCCTCACTATGTAGAATAAATATGATTAATTAATTAATCATATTTAATGAATTAGAGAATTTATATAAATAATGATAAAATACTTTTATTATTATTTATTTCTACTACCGGCTTAATATTGAATCTACAGGGTCACACCATAAAAGAGAATGATTTAATGGTGGAGGAATTAATTAATAATGGCTGATAATTATTTATTTATGAAATAAATAATTAATTGGTAAATTTAATAATTGATTAAATGAGATTTAATTGATTATAAATTAATTAAGAAAAGGTTCTTAATATTATTAATTAAGAATTTAATTTTTGGAAATAAAATCAAGTGAGAGAATTATTTCTAAAGAGTTTAGAAAAATGATTAATAATTAAAAGGTGTTTTAATTATTAGTGAGAATAATAAAGGGTTAATAATAATATTTTATGGGAACATTTTAGCTGAAAATTTTGCCTATAAATATACTATTATAAACCCTATTTTTGCCTCAACCAAAAAGAATTACAAAACCCTAATTCTCTCCATCTCCTCCTCCTTCATTACATCATTTTCTTGTGGATACCGGTGGAGTGCTTCACACTTGAGGAGCAGCTGCTAAGGATCTCCGTTCATCGTTCTTGGATCGCTATTAAAGACCTCCATCTTTCCATTAACGTAAAGCTTCTTAAGGTAAACATACTGAACTACAAATTAAATATTATTTTTTTCGCATGGATCCTGCGGAGGGTTTCGGTTTTTTTTAGATTAAATTTACGTTTTCCCTGCGTTTATGTGCTAAAAACCCTTCAGGGTTTTCAAGGAGTGTATGAGATATATATATATAAGTGTATATATATATCGGGACTTAATGAAGTATCTCGTAACTTCATTTCTTTCAAATGATATTTCAAAGATTGAATCTATTCAAGTCTTATATTGTAGTCTCATCTATGTGATGAACTTTTGAAACTGATTATACCTTGAACAGTGGTAGTTCAAGTAGTATTCGAAAAAGATACAAATACATTGGAGTATCTTGTAACTTCATCTTTTCAACTTATATCTAGTTAATGATTATCTTATGCATGACAAAGGTTTTCAGAAAAATGTTGAGACAATGTTAGATATATGAGATCACCTTACAACGATATTTTTATACAGTTATAAACTGGAACTCTATGTATATTACGCATGGAAGAGGATTTCAAAGATTTTGAAAAGTATATATACATATATACTGATTATTTTGTGACTTGATCGTGTTAAGATATCAAACTTGGTTCATTTTTGCTTGACCAAGACTTTCATGATTACTATGAGAAGGCTCATATATTGTTAATTAATATACATGTTATTTTGGTGAGCTATTTTGCTCACCCTTACTTCCTTTCTTCATCACACAACAACAGTTAGACAAGATAAACAGGACCAAGCTCCCAATTTGTGAGCGGATAGGAAATGTTCTGCAGTTTCCTGTAGGCGTTGATACCACTGTAGCTGAGGTAGGAATTACCAGTAGGATAGGCTTTCAACTTTTGATGTACCAAACTTATGTATATTTATGAATTGTAATAATGGAAAATAATATGTAAATTTATTCAGAAACCCCTTTCGAGGTGTAATGGCTTATAATTGTGGAATAAAATGACTTGTATTATTTTTCGTATTCATCTCTGAGACTATAATTTGTGGTGTGTGTGTATCTATTATGGGGTCATAGTATGCAACAGTTGGTTGTTTATTAAGATTAAGTATTAGTAATGGAAATGGAACTCGTGACAACCCAGATCCCCGACCCAGGATTTGGGGGCGTTACACATTTTCTCTTAATTTCGTACCTGTTAATGTTTTATTTGATTCGGGAGCGTCCAAATCCTTTATATCTATGAACTGTGTGAATAAAATGCAATTAATGTTGGAAGACTTAGATGAACCTCTGACCACAGAGGTGGCTAATAAAGATAAAGTGCCCATAAGTCAATTCTATCCCAAGTGCTCTATATAGATTTCATGATATACTTTCCTTGCCAACCTAATACCTTTTGAGTTAAGAGAATTCGATGTTATTTTAGGCATGGATTGGTTCTCCCTGTATAAGGAAAATATTGACTGCAAGAACAAGAGAGTTGTTATGTATACCACATATAATATAAGAATAAAATATCAAGGACGGAAGCAAGACAAGAAGTTCCTTTCAGTATTACAAGCAAAGAAATTGTTGCGGCAAGGGTGTGAAATATATTTGGCTCATGTGATGGATACGAAAAAAGAGACCCCTACCTTGGATGAGATTCCCATAGTAAGAGAATTTCCCGACGTCTTTCCAGAAGAATTTCCAGGATTACCACCTAATCGAGATATAGAGTTCTCCACTGATTTGATACCAGGAGACGAACCAGTGTCCAAAGCTCCATATAGAATGGCTCTGGTGGAAATGAAAGAATTGGCCAAGCAACTTCAGGAACTATTGGATAAAGGAGTTATTCGACCCAGTGTTTCCCCGTGGGGTGCTCCAGTATTATTCGTAAAGAAGAAGGATTGAAGTATGAGGTTATGCATTGACTATAGAGAACTAAAACCAAAGATTCGTTAACCATAATTTATACAAATCAACCAAAACAACTAACAAAGATGGATTAAGCTTCTTATTTACTAATCTAAATCATACAAGCTTAGAACCTTATTAAACCTACTGATGTATAAGGGTTCAAGAGATTCATACCTTCCTTGGATCTTCTTAATTAAGAAAAGAGCTTGTATCACCTCTAGGAACCTTGATCTAACCTTAAACAACCTTGCTCTTTTCAAAGAATTCAAGAACACAAACATGGTTACTATTCATCAAGCCATAAGTCATGAGAAACGAGTATGGTAAT
Source organism: Apium graveolens (assembly GCF_009905375.1). Taxonomy (NCBI): domain Eukaryota; kingdom Viridiplantae; phylum Streptophyta; class Magnoliopsida; order Apiales; family Apiaceae; genus Apium; species Apium graveolens. The sequence continues at coordinate 122,341,818 of NC_133655.1, forward strand.
CAAGGAGATGAGGAGAGTGGTTACCCTATATCCGTAGAGCTTCTCGAGGGCTTCGATTTGACTAGTAGCACGCGCGAATCGACCAGGGAAACTCAAGATACAAGCATTTCTTTCTTCTCCATTTTTTGTCCCCTTTCCTCTCGGGTTTTCTCTTCAATAAAGAAGAAATCGTCTTTTGCTTTCATTTTTGCTTGGTTGACCTTGAGATTTATGCCAAAATTTACTTGGTTGTGAATTAACCAAGTGGTTACTTGATTAAATATCTCATCTTCACTTTAATAAAGTGCTTGCATTATCTTGATGACCTCATCCACAAGTCACAAGTCATATTCTTATGGTGTGATGATGTCACCTAGTTTCTACTCCATACAAGCTTGTTTCTTGACCATTTATTTGTTTTACGGTTCGCTTAACTCTCGTTTCCGTTAATCGTTTGGGGGATCATATCCGAGATCTTATTACTTTGGCTTCCCTAAACCTTCTTTAATATTTTATACTCCCTTAATGATCCTCTCTTATAATCCTTGAATTTAAGTCATTTTAATCATGTTACCTTATACTTAATTCTTTCGGTAATTGGTGGATTTTTGGGAAAAATCAAAGTGTTCGGATTCGAATTCTGACGACCTTTACATACACTCATTTACTTTATGAAATACTAGTACGATCTCAGAATTTCCATAACAATACTCCTATATAGCGTGGTCTGATAATTTTCCTTAATCAGTATCATCAGCAAAAGTTACTATTCATTAGGGTTTAAAAAATTTCCAAAAATTGGGGTTATTACAAAACGTACCTGCAACTACATCGGAATCATGAGCTGGAGATTTCTTAGTCTTCTTAAAGGTTCTAGCTCTAGTAGTACTTGTCACTGGTCCTTGGGACACACTCCTTCCAACACTACCTTGGGTCACTGATCTACAATTCCTAGCAATATGCCCCACTTTTCCGCAACTAAAACAGGATAATCCTTGGGTCTCAGACTTGCACTCAGTGGAATAATGGCCCTTCTGGCCACACCTAAAACAGTTGACATTTTCTCTGCACTGACTACTATGCTTCTTTCCGCATGTCTTACAGTCGATCACTGGCTTATTGAACTTTGTTGGAGTAAAACTAACTGAATGGTACTGGGCCTAGCCTGAGGGAAATTCTGTCTCCTAAACTTCCTATCCTTATTCTTTCCAAACCGGCGCTGAAACTTCTAACTTACTCCTCTTGGTTCTGACCTAGCAGGTCCACCTTCAAACTTCCTTTTCTTCTCACCCTGCTCCTTAGCAGCTAAACTCTAGTCACTTTCTATCACTAAGGCATCCTGAAATACCGAAGTATACGTCTTGAGTTGTAAAGCTACAACTCCACTTCTAATCGCTGGCTTCAACCCTTGTTGAAACCGCTTCGCTCGCTGAGCTTCCGAACTCACATACTCTGGTGCTATAGTGGCCAATTCCGTGAACTTGGCTTCATACTCTGTGACACTCCTGTCTCCTTGCTTCAATTCCAAAAACTCCATCTCCATCTGACTCTAGAGACAATTTGGAAAGTATTTTTCCAAGAACAGTTCTGTAAATCTGGTCCAGGAAGTAGGACCTTCTCCTTCTAAGGCTCGCGTAGACTCCCACCAATAATTTGAATCATTCTTTAGGAAATAACTAGCATAGTCAGTCTTTAAATCCTCACTCACCTTGGTGAGTGCAAAAGCCTTCGCCATTTCCTTCAACCATATCCTGGCAGCAACAGGATCCACTTCACCTTAAAATTCTGGGGGTTTCACCGCCTGGAAAGACTTAAAACTAACAACTTGGTTTGTCCCCCTCATCTCATGTTGTTGTTGGATCTGCAGTTGCTGCTGTTGGATTTACTGCTGTTGTTGCTGTATGAGCTGTTGTTGTTGTTGTTGTTGCTGGAATTGTTGTTATTGCTGCTGGAATTGTTGTTGCTATATGTCCAGCCGAGTAGATTGCTGACGCAACAAATCTATCAATGCACTCATGGAGGGATCCCCAGCAGATCCGTTATTGGGTTGAGAATTTTTCTTTAGTGGCATTCTCCTGAAACATAACAGTCATATATAAGAAAATGGATTGCTCCAACCAGTTTATACATATGCATCAAGAGAGTGTTGCCACTAAGAAAATAATAACAACGTGCAAGTATATATATAAACTGAACAACAAAATAAAGCAGCTACTAAACAATGACCAACAGAAATCCAATCGATACAACTGAAATCCAACTGAAAAGAAACCATCCGAATACACAATAAAACTGGCTGTCATAGCAGCCTCCGCCTACTACAAACTACCACAACATAATGTACATATATAAAGAAAACAACTACAGAACTCATGGAAGCCAACTCTGAGCTCTGTATCTCACTACTACAGCCCTGGTCTAACCATTGCCACAGCCACCGATAGAACCTAACTCAAACACCAACCAGTTCACCAGGTCCTGGTACTGAATGGCTATGAGCTATGATCTAATCAAATGGTCAATGGATCTAACCCTCTCAACAGCAGTCTGGGTCAAAGATCGCACATGGGCCTACACCTCAGGTGAAGGGGCAGGGATGCCCTAAAAAGGTCCAACTGGTATCTGGTCAAGCTGTGTAGCCAGCCCCGGGCTCTGCTCTCTAATGAAAGATCTACTCACCACTTGTTGAACATGGTGGGGAATCGGGGAAGAGGTACCACTAAAGGAAAAGGGAGGAACCAGAGGTCTCGAAGGGGAAGAACTAGGACCACAACCGGGAGGAAAATCCCTAACAGCAGACACTGTCCTACGTACCCAACGATGACGGGCACTAGATCCAGGGATATCCCTCGGTATAAATTAAGGAACTGGTGGGGGAGGCAAAGGAGTCTCCTCAGCTACAACGTCCATGGTCCTCTCGGAGTCAGAACTATCTGAGTCTGATGGGCTCTCCCGGGATGGAGAACTAGAGATCACAATAGGCCACTGCCAACAGGATAAATATACAGGAAATATACAACAAGGTCAAGGCAGTTCTATCAAAACATTAATAGATGTCAGGGTAACGCCGTCGGAACCCTCGACAGACTCTAAGGGTTTGCTCCTCTATATGAGTTGCTGACTCACCTTAAGACACAGTTCTATACCTTATTAACTCAATCCCTAACCTGAATCAGGGACTTGAACCTGTAGCTCTGATACCAACTGTGACGGCCTCAACCCCGGGGTCAGGAGTTGACGCCACTAAAGATAATTACTAGAAATATAAACAACAATTTTATTATTAAAATATACTAACTCGACCCCGAACCAAGATCCGATCCAGGTTCAAGTATGATCCAAGCTACATATTATTACAAACCATTTATTCAAAAGTCTGACACACACAAACTTTTTCAGCAACTCATCAGACCGCATGTGGTCTGATACTAACTACCTCTGAGAAGCCAGATTCTGAAGGGGCGGAGACACGGTTCTACCAAGGTCTGATTGGTCTTCTAGGCATCTGCGATATATATATATATATATATATATATATATATATATATATATATATATATATATATATATATATATATATATATATAACAGGTTACAAGGGTGAGCGTAACCGCTCAGCAGTACCAATATATGAATATCAAGATAAAAACAGTAGTGTAAACAGTTATATGAACAGAACTATAATCAACATAATATCTGATTCTGTAAATCATTTCGAACAACAGTTTATAAAGGAAAGCTGAGATAACTAGATATCACTAACTAGCATGCTTTTAACAAAACAAATGTAGTTGGGTGCTGTGTAAGTACCAGAGTCTAATTTTAGCACACTATTCATATTTATAAATGCACTGTATCAATTACTTATACCCTTACGGGAATCACAAAGCCAAATCTGATACGTTAAGGATATGTGAAGACGGCTGATGAGGCTATCAATACCAGATGGCTCCAACTGCCATCCCATATACCTGTTCCGGAACTCAGAGACTAGCTAGGTCTCTGACCTGCTGGACTAATCGATTATATAATGCACACAACCGAATTAGCCTCTTACGCCACCTCAATAGGCCTACTCTGGCCCCTATGTATCTCATATCTAATCGTTTTATCCAGTTTTCAAAACACTTGTACCTATCTCATTTCAAAACCATTCATTTTAACAGCACACGTAAAACTAGTTCACAAATCATTTTCATTCGAGATAGGTACTCTTTTTCGAAGTTACTTTTCCCCAAAACAAGTTTAAAACAGTGATTTATAACTACAGGGGATACATAACTTAAAACATATTTTTTCCTTTATGAGAATAAAATAATAGTCTAATTATACGTACTGAACCATAAAAGTATAGTCAGGGTACTTGCCTTGCAACGCTTTCGAAAACCCTAAGAAGCTTTTACGATGACTGCGGTCCTGGCAAAACTCGACTGGGATCTACAATAATAGAATACCGTACTAAGTTATACCGACATGCTTGATATCCTCAAATCCTAATAGCCCAATCAATAACCCAACTCGTATTGTATATATACACACAATCACGTAATCACATAGTCCGTATTCAAATAAGGGTAATATGTTTCGTATTATTTAGTAGGCTACTCGCATTTAAAATAATATTTTAGGAAATTTTGGCAGCAACTTTTCTGTTTATAAGCCTACCCATCGATTACAATCGACGTCAATATTCACAACCATTCACAATCCACAATTCGCAATACAATTCCAAAATTCCAAAATCATTTACATACGAAACTGGTTATCGAATTATTTTATTTATTTATAAAATTTTTTTGTAAAATTTGGGACTCAGAATCAATTCATCACCGTCCACCGTCGACTCATCAGAGTTTATCGTCGACGGCGGTGAAATTTTGCGGGTGCCCGATTAATCTTCGGGTTTCCAACGCAAAACTCCACCGATTATTTTAAAATCATTCCGCACAAATAATTTATTTCACGAAGCGCAATCAAATATTTCCTGCAAAAAATATAATATTAGTTCAGAACAATTACCAAACCAACCAATCACAGACTGCACTCAATAGCAACACAGCTGAAGCAAGGGAAACAAAAGCCCCCTCCACCCACGCACACACTCACGCGCAGCAGCGCAACACACACAAACACACACACAACTTATACACACAAACAAAATGAAACAGACAACACACACACACATATATATATACAATCACACATGTATATACATAAATAACAGTAAGAACGAATTTACTGGAAATCGAAACAAAAGCGGCCGAAAATAGTTACCGGAACAGGGAGCCGGAGAAAGCAACCGAGAAAAGGAAGAACAGGGGAAGAAATGAGATGAAGAGGGAGAGATTTTCGAGAGATTGAATCGAAAGAGCCGAGAGCAAATAGAGCAAAGAGACACAACCGAGACCAGGAAATTGATGTTTAGGGGAAGTGGGAATGCAGCCAACACGTGTCCTGCAAAATTGGATACGTGTTAACTTCTTATTATAAGTTGTTAACACGTATCCCTGAATACTCGGGGACCGGATTTTTATCCTGAATTTGTCATTAACGAACCGAAACATCTTTTAAAATAAATTCAAAAAATCACGATAATAGTCTTTAAATATTTTAAATATCTCGAAGTTAATAAAAATATAAATTTCAAAATTTTAAAATAATTTTTAAAACACAATTTATACTCGCTTTTAACAATTAAAGGAATTAACGCGCGGGTGAAATAAATCCCAAAAATTCCCAAAAATTCGCTATCATAATTCCCCAACAAGGCCCTTTCTAAGGCATCAGACCTTAGCAATTGATCAAGTTCTGAAGTAACCACAAAATCGACCAACTCCACCTTTAAGCACTCCTCATTTTCTGTAGGGAACTTCATATCATTGAACACATTAAAAGTTATATCCTGATCCAACACTCGCATGGTGAGGTCACCCATCTACACATTTATCAAGGTTCGGCCAATAGCCAAGAAAGGTCTTCCCAAGATTATGGGAATCTTCTTATTCTCCTCGAAATCAAGAATTACAAAATCAGCAGGAAAGATGAGTTTATCCACCTTGACCAAAACATCCTCAACAATGCCTCGTGGATAAGTAATAGAACGATCGGTCAACTGCAAAGTCATATAAGTAGGCTTTGGATCCGGTAAGTCCAACTTCTTGAAGATTGACAAAGGCATAAGATTGAGGCTAGCTCCCAAGTCACATAATCATTTGTCAAATGATACCTTTCCAATGGTGCAAGGAATAGTGAAGCTTCCAGGATCTTTAAGCTTCAGAGACAACTTCTGTTGCAGCACAATACTGCATTCCTCCGTGAGAGCGACTGTCTCTAAATCATCAAGATTCACCTTCCGAGAGAGAATACCTTTCATAAACTTTGCATACCTAAGCATCTGTTCAAGAGCTTCAGCGAAAGGTATGTTGATGTGAAGTTTCTTGAACACCTCCAAAAACTTCTCAAACTACTTATCCAGCTTTTTCTTCTGCAGCCTCTTAGGGAAGGGAGGTGGAGGATAGATCTGTTTCTCCCCTATATTACCCTCAGGAGGAGTGTGTTCAATAGTAGTCTTCCTTGGTTCCACTTCAGCTTCCTTCTGCACTTCTTCTTCAGCCACAGCTTCTTCATCCGAACCATGAGAATGTTCGGGGTTTGCAACCTTCCCAGACCTCAATGTAATTGCCTTTACCTCTTTCCTGGTACTTCAGTGTCACTAGGAAGTGTACCAAGTTGACGATTTAACAAGGTATTGGCAATTTGCCCTATTTGATTTTCCAAGGTCTTGATAGAAACCACTTGGCTCTTGCACATGAGCCTTAACTCCTCCAATTCAGATTTCTCATTCGACTGTTGCAACTGGAGTTGTTGCCTTGGTGCATATTGCGGTTGCTGAAAACCAGGGGGGTCGTACTGCTTTGCTGGGTACTGCTGATAAGGCTGTTGAATAAATTAGGATGATTACGGTTGTTAGGATGATAGGTGGCTGGTACAGGTTGCTGTGACCTCTGAAAGTTGCTCACGAATTGAGCTGATTCACTACAAATGGCACACTGATCAGTCTCATGGGCACCAGTACAGAGTTCACAAACACTAGTGATTTGATTAACTCCATAATTAGACAGAAAATCCACCTTCATTGTCAAAGCCTTAAGTTGAGCAGCTGTAGTAGTAGCTGCATCCAACTCCAGAATTCATCCTACCTTACGCTGAGATAGTTGCTGAGTAGGATTCTGGTATTCATTAGCAGCCATCAGTTCAATCAATTCATAAGCTTCATCGTAGCCTTTAGCCCACAAGGATCCTCCTGATGCTGCATCAAGCATGGGTTGAGAAGTAGCACCCAAACCATTATAGAAATAATTAATGATCATCCAGTCAGGCATCTCATGATGAGGACACTTCCTAAGCATCTCCTTGTATTGATCCCAAGCCTCGCATAAAGATTCTCTAAATTGCTGAACAAATTGAGAAAGTGTGTTTCTGATTGCAGCAGTCTTCGCCATAGGAAATAATTTGGTTAAGAACTTCTGAGAAAGATCCTCATATTTGGTGATAGACCCTGGTGGTAAAGAATGTAACCAACACTTAGCTTTATCCCGCAGAGAGAATGGGAAAAGCCTCAACTTAATAGCATCTTTAGAAACTCCATTGAACTTGAAAGTGTCACAGATCTTGATGAAATCTCTGATGTGCATGTTGGGGTCTTCTGTCGGAGAACTCCCAAACTGAACTGAGTTCTGTATCATCTGAATCGTGCTTGAATTGATCTCAAAGGTATTAGCCGAGATGGATGGCTGAACAATGCTAGACTGAATATCATCGATCTTCGGTTGAGAGTAGTCCATCAAAGCCTTTGGATTTATTTCTGGTTCTCCAATTACAACAAGATCTTCCTCTTCCTTCTCAACTAAGATTTCTTCTTTAACTTTCTCCTCGACTACAACTTCTTCCTCAGCTTGATCCAGTGTCCTCTTACGAGACCAAGATCGCGTATGTATACACACTCGCTAGAATACCTGAAATGACAAGGAATTAAGTAAGTAACAATGTCCAAGTCACTGAACTTTAACAACCAATGATGACAAACACATAAACTAAAAATTAACACCGAATTCCCCAGCAGCGGTGCCAAAAACTTGTTAGTCGCTAAAACACGCGCTAAAATTCATGCAAGTATATGCGATCGCAGGTAATATAGAAAAAATTCTAGTTCGTTCCGACAGGAATAAGTTTAGGTTAATTTCAATCAATGCATCTATATAACACTAGTATGGTTATTATCCAATGCTAAGACGAGCAACAATTTGTGATTGTTTATACTAGGATTAACTAAGAGATTATACTAAAGAACATAAACTAAGAGATTAAAGAGAATTGAATAATATATGACATAAATATAGGATTCTAACTTCATTAAATACTTTATTCAATGGCCTTTTCATCTTAACCTTAGCATTTAATGGTGATGACACTAATCAGATAACACGAAACTGATAAATGCCAACTTTCATTGTGCAAATACCATACTACCAGACATCTATAAAAGAGATAGAAGCTGATTATACACCAATTATATTGAGACCTTATATGTTTATAGAATTTGACAACATAACGGTTTAATGCACAAGTTATCCCTCATGATTACATAGGGCAAGTAAGATGGTTAAACTTACTTAAGAATCATGTGTATCAAATACATAAACCTTTGATAGCATGGCAAGTTCTAAACCCTTAAATTCACTTTCACTTCATTAAAGATTAACACACTATAAGTTTGCGATGCTCATAGACGACTAAGCGCAACCAAAACTAGGTTATCATACAATCACCACACACTAAGGCATCGAACAAATTAACTAAAGAAATCCATAAATAAATCTGTTAGAATCCCACGATAACGATTAGTCCATAATCGGACTCATCATCGATGTGGGTTCCGATGAAAGCATGGTATAATAAATGTAGTCTGTATACTTAATAAAACCAAGTACAAAACAAAAGTAAAGGTTCAAGAATAAAAAAATTAGCATTCAAAGTTAAAACTTAAAACAAATAATCACAAGAATAAACTAAATCTTCTTCGCCTTGGTTGAATTGTGCTCTACGGTCTTCTTACGCCTTCTCCTTAGCTCTGGTACGTCTCTTCTTTATAATATGACCTTCATTTATGTATATATATGTTGTAGAATTAACCAGGGCTTCAAACTCTCAAAATCCCAATAGAAACAAATTCTATCATCCTGACCTGGAGCGGCCACGCGTTGCTTCAGCGCAGGCGCGCTGCTTCAGCGCGTGCGCGCTGAGTTTTTGCTTCTTGGACGTGGGCGCGCCGTCCTTCTGGATAAAATTCTGACTTATTTTCTTCTTGTTGATTTGAGCTGGTCTTTTCACGAGCCTTTATTCTAGACACCATCCTAACACCAAATTAGCACTAAATCCATGCTAATTCACCTGATTACCCGGAAAATGCCTGTAATGCAAAAACACTACAAAAACACGTCAAAAATACTAACAACTTGAGTACAAAATACTAATTCAAAGCTTTACGGAGCGTAATAAAGTGTCATAAATGCCACTCAACAGTGCTCCCAAGCTTTACATAAAGATACTCCTGATTACTGTGCAAATTGAGTAAAAACATTTCTGATTGCAGTTGTTTTTTCCATAGGGAAGATTTTAGTAAGAAATTTGTGAGCAAGATCCTCCCATGTTGCAACAGAGCCTACTGGTAGAGAGTGCAACCAGCTCTTTGCTTTATCCCTTAGAGAAAATGGGAAAGTCTCAGTTTCACAGCATTTTCCAAAACACCGTTGAACTTGAAGGTGTCGCAAATCTCGATGAAATCCCAAATGTGCATATTTGGATCTTCTGTTGGAGCTCCCCCAAACTGGACTGAATTATGTACCATTTGAATCGTTCTAGACTTGATTTCAAAGGTATTAGCTACAATGGCTGGTCTAACAATGCTAGACTAAATGTCATTCATTTTCATTTGAGAATAATCCTTCAATGCTTTCGTTTATGCTACTGGTTCTCTCACTGCAATAATCACTTCCGTTTCTACTTCTTCTAGTGTGTCCTTATGAGATGGAGAATGTGTTCGCATACACGCTCGCTCGACTACCTAAAACACACAAGCAAAGTAAAATTGGTAACATAAATAATCTGAGTCAGTGAACTTTAACGACCACTGATGATAAGCACATAAACTAAATTTAACACCGATCCCCGGTAGCAGCGCCAAACACTTGTTCGCACAAAAACACACAAGCATACGCGGTCACAAGTAGTATAAGATTAAGCTTAGTTCATTCCCACAGAGATTGGTTTAATTTAGAATGTGTACTTATACTATAATGTATGATTATTATTCACTGCTAAGACAAGTATCAAATTGAGTTTGATTATCTAAAAGTAATTATGCTAGAATTAATTAACTAAGAGATTAAAATCAAGTTACTTATATGAAATAAAACATAGGATTCCAACTTCATTAAATACTTCCTTCAGAGTTTATGCCTTTAATCATAGCATGTGATGATTTTGATAATTAATTAGACAACACGATATCTTTTGATATACGTATACCCTAGCATGGCAAGTTCTAAACCCCTATATCCACTTTCGCATTCAATAGAGATTAACAATACAATTTAGATGTTAGCTACGCATTCAAAAAGTTTAAGCACAACCATACTAGGAAATCAATAACTTATCACACACTGAAAACTTTAAGGCAATCAATTACTAAACTCCATAAATAAATCCGTTGGAACCCCATGATAACGATAAGTTCATATTCGAATGGCTCATCCTCATGGGTTCCAATGAAAACATGATAGTAAAAAGGTTCTGAATACTACAAGAGAATATTATAGTATTAAGGTTTAGAAAACAAATCTGAAACGAGCATCCAAAGTATCGCCTAATTAGAAGAATACAAAAATAAGATGTAGAACTAGATCTTCTTCTTCTTAGCCGTCTTGTACTCTACACTTATTGTTCTCCTTTCCGCTTTTTCCTTTTGATTGATATCTTCTGGTATTTATACTTCCAGATTACTCTAACCGCACGAAACTTCCAATTACAATCAAAACAGGATTTCCATCTGCACGACCTAGCGTGGACGCGCCAGGATGGAGCGCGGGCGCGCTTGTCTTCTGTTTAAGCAGTGCGGGCACGCCAGGATAGAGGGCGGCCGCGCTTGCCTTTTGCCAAAAAAATTCTGCTTTTCTTTACTTCTACCTCTGCTCCTCTGGAAAACTTTCTCCCTTTGTTTCCTGATCTTATTCCATCATAGAAGCATAGGAAAGTCCATTCCTGCCTCTAGTTATCGCTCTGCAAAGACTCAACAAAAATGCATAAAAAACAGCACATACTTGAGATCAAATCATTAACTTAAGCCGATATGAAGCTTTCTAAATGGATATAAAATCCACTTATTAATATTCCTATCTACCGCAATAACACAAGTGCCATAGCAATCTCAAGCGATCCTGTTCAGCACTCGAGGACCAAATATATTGATATAAGGTATCATTTCGTAAGAGAGCATATAATGAATGGTATTGTGGAACTTCATTATGTTCCCTCAACGGATCAAGTTGTAGACATTTTCACGAAGCCACTCGATGAAGTTACCTTTAATAAGTTGGTTAGTGAACTTGGCATGTTGAATTTGTCCAATTAATTGGAAATCAACAAATGTAATTTGATTCGGGTAAACTTACTAACCCTAATGATGATGTTTTGAGGGGAAAGTAAGTTTACATATCTATATTCATTATATATATCCATGTTTGTAAACTTATTTTGAAGCTAACTAATTACCATGCGTTACATGTCATATGCTAGTGGTAAGTAAGTTAGAGTTTTAAATGAAATATATGAGTTGTTTGAATGTTTACATGCTATATGCCTTTATCTGATGCAGACACTCATGATATTGATATTTACTTCAGTACACACACATACACATCTCAATCTCCCTGCACTCTAATCTAAGATCCTGTAATCTAATTTCTGATCCCGTCATAACTCTGATTGATAGGTTAAGATCATGTGCAACTAGCTTGATTACTCTGATCAGACACTGTGTGAATAAATCATGTTTTCTGAGTAATTCTGTATGATTTTTGAGCTTTAGACCCTAGGCAACTCTGACAATAGATTCCTGGATCACTCTGATTCTCTGTTTATGCTAGAATAACTCTGTTTATCTTGTGCTATAATAAATATGAAGCATGACTAATGATAGTTGTGATATGTTTATGTCAGGAGTAGCTTTTTAATTGGTTAAGTCTTGTTATGACTAATCAATTGGTACATACTTGTTGAATGTACTTTTGGCATAATTAAATGATTTAATGACTTATATGTTGATCATGTGTGTAACTCTGATGATCTTTCTATGCTTATACTTTTTTCTGGATATTAGATCCTGATATATTTCTTATATTCTAATTACCTTATGCATGTCTTATAAGCTTAAAATAATATTCACTCCCTTTCCTCTGTAGTGTTTATCTGTATTGGACTAACTTGAACTATTTTGAGCTAATGAGATTTGATTAAGTAGCAATGAAAAAAGAAGCAAAAAGGTAAATTTCTATGGTTCTGAGACCACTCTATTTTTATCATTAAATTCTCTGATACTGTACTTCGAATGTTTGTGATCTTCAACACCCTCAGTGGTTTTAGGAATTAATTATGAGCCTATCAAACCTCATAGGTTCTAACTCATGTCATTAGAACCAAACACTTCTTAAACAATATTCCATTACCTTACTCTGATATATATCTCCCATATTTTTCTCTGATAATATTCTTGAGATATCAACTTAGTGATCAGACAAAATTACCATTTATTATTGAAATTGTGGTGAGAATGAGGGAGATAGTTCCTAGAAGCACCACATAAGGAAGGAAAGGTCAGCTCTATAGCTCTTTCTCTCACAAAGAAGTGGACTATCTCTAACCTGAGACATCTATAAGCCCATTTGTATTCTCTCAAAAGGATATAGAGCTGGAAAAGGCGTATAAACAGTTAATAGGTGCATTCTACCAACAGAATGTTATCTATTGAAAATTCTCCTGTCAGTTAGGGCATCTGAATAAGAGTCACTACCTCTTGATTAAAATATTTTCAATGCACGTGTGAGATTCACACACACAAGAAAGGTATTAACTCAACAATTATTGTTATACCATATCAAGGTCACTAACAATAGTTGAATCATGGATCATGTTTCTGCTCTTTATCTATGATCTTGAATGAGAAATTATGATCCTGGAGGTTGCTTCATCTTAATTCTCAGATCCTAGTCTTTGATATGTAAAATGATCATGGACTTTGATTCTTGAATTAAGGTTAAGATTTTGGATTGAATTATGATTCTGAACCTTAATGGCTCATTGAATCTGATAAGTCTTCACAAACTTTAGAAGAAATCTTTTGTCCCTAATGGCATATCATTGACCATTGGTTATCTTCCCATAATTCAAATATGGAAATAATTTTGAGAATCAAATCAAATAGCAGCTATATAATCAAATCAAATAGCAGATTGAAATATACTTCTCAGCAAATTCAAAGTGAAGCTCTGTAGAATTTATTTCTCGGAGAATTGTTTGATTTCATTTATTGAAATTAAAGAGAGAAGTGTTGTCCAATTTGATACACACCTCATTAAAGACTTACATTTTGTTACACTCATTATTTGTAGCCTCTTTGTGTGTATTGATTATCATTTGATAAATAAGATATAGATTTTTATAGTGATAAAAGGAACCCTAGATCGATAGCTATTGTATTTGGTTCTTTTAATACTTGTTGCTTCGAATCATTTAAATTCGAAGTTGTAAGCAACCCTTTGCCTTTTAATTTCTTAATAACAAGAATTATTCCGTGAATATCCTAGTGTTTGTCTGTTTCATTTTTAGTTTTGATATTCCGCTACATTAAATTTGATAAAAACGAAAAACATACATTCACCCCCCTCTATATGTGCCTTTTGGACCTAACATACTTACTTCCAGACATCTTGATCTTTTCAAATTAACAGTTAATTTGACCGCTCTGATACCACTTGTTGCCTAGTAAAGTAATTATTTAAGGGGGGTTGGATACACTTACTAAACAAATCGATGTATCATAGAAGTAAAGTATGCACGGATCAATCAAATAACAGTTTATATTGATCTTTAATAAATTGTTACAAAACTCTCTCAAGAATAATATTCTTAAGAGCTGCTAGGTTATATGAATACTCGAGTGAAGCACTTATCACATTACAATGTGATAACCTATTATGTTTTTTTATACGTACACATCTACAATCAATCTCTATCAATTATAATATATGTTATAATATTACTCTTCTACTTTCTATACATATGTAAATCAACTACAATTCTATAAATCAGCATATTCGGATTTATCATGCAGCTCTTACTTGTCATTTAAGTCAATATTAACGAATAAGTTGATCAACAGATATATGTTATAGCTTCGACGAATATTCATATGTAAGTATCAACAGATGATTGAATAGATTGTCAACGGATGATAATGAAGCTTTCAACGGATAATCATATCCTGACGATTGATCATATCCTGATTGTTAGACAGATCCTGATTCTTGACTTAGCCAATTCCCAATAAGAAGAGAGGCGAAAGCTTTTCTTCATTAAATAGGGAGATCGTTTGTTGCTTGTTGCCTTGGTTTTTGTGTAATGAATTATCTTGGTTGTTTACTTGGCTAATAATGTGATTAGAATACTTGGATGAGAATGATCCTTGAACAAATATCTTCCTAATTTGCATACATCATCTTGCTTGCATCACTAGTTAGCTACATGTTTCATTCTTATGGTTTGATGATGTCATCCTCCTCTAATATCTTTGATTAGTACTTAATTTCTTGGTTAATCCCCTTGTTATTTGCATAAGCTTGATCCTTGGTCGCTTATTTGTTTTACGGTTTGCTTAACTCTCATTATCGTTGATTGTTTGAGGGATCATATCCGGGATCTTATTACTTGGGTTTCTCAAAACCTTTCTTAATATCTTATATTCCTTTAATGATCCTCTTTTATAATCCTTGAATTGAATTCCTTTTAATCATGTTAGCTTATACTTAATTCCTTCGGTATCTGGTGGATTTTCGGGAAAAATCAAACTGTTCGAATTCGAATTCTGACGACCTTTACATACACTCATTTATATTGTGGAATTCTAATACGATCTCAGAATTTCCATAACAGAACACATGTATAACGGGTTTGATAAATTTCCTTAATTAGCGAAAGTTATTATTCATAAGGGTCTCAAAATTTAAAAAAATTGGGGTTATTACAACTTTTGGGCGGTGAGAGTTGTGATTATGCTGAGCTGGGACGTGGGGAATAGCGCACCACAAGATTAGATCCAAATTTCATGGAGCAGTCCTACATTGCATCACGATGATGCAAAGAAACCCCATCAATTTCAAGGTCTTTGATTTTCTCGAACAGTATAATACTGTAATAAACCTCATATACACCGCAATAAACCTTTTAAGTATGCCTGAAATTACATTCGGATTTTCAAAACATTCGATGGGGTAGAGTGATTTGTGTGCGACTAGTGCAATTTGTGTGCAATTTTTGAGCAATTTATGTGCGATTAAAGGGTGATTCTAGGGTTTCTTCGATTCTAGCCATGATAACGATTTAAGGTGCATTATAATGATAATTTTGTGCTTAATTTGGGTTTCTAGGGCTAGGCTTAGGGTTTAATATTTTCTCAGGTTGTGCTTTGCCAATATTTTTATGAATTCTACTAAATTTACTCAAAGAATTTGAATAAATTTTTAGTATATTTATAAGATTACTACGAGGTCTATTCGTGGGCGGTGAAGACTGTTATTGTTTTTGGATGCACCTACGAGATAATTGTGAGTTGTGATCGTGTTGAGCAATGGCGCACCACAAGATTAGGTCTAAGCTTTGAATGAGTAGTTTATATAAATTTGGATGTTTTACATTACATCCTGATGATGCAAAGAGACCCCGTCAATTTTAAGGTCTACGATTTTCTCGAACAGTATACTGTAACCAACCTCATATGCACCGCAAAAAACCTTTTAAGTATGTCTAAAATTACATTTCACTCTATCTTCATATTTATACGTTAATTGTAAAATCTATCCTCTCGACTCCACTCAGATTCAAAGCCTATTAATACACCTTATGTGTATAGAGTGGCAATATATACTGGACCTGACAGCGAAGTCATGCAGAAACTCTATTGAAAAGCCGATGGACAAAATCATTTATGTTCTCTTCATCCTCTTCGTCTTAATCTCAATTATTAGCTCAATTGGCTTTGTTGTCAAGACCAAAACCCGGATGTCGGATTGATGCTATGTATCTCCAGATGATCAAGATTCTTTTAATCCTAAGCATGACAATTTGTCTAGCTTTAATCATCTGCTCACCTCTATAATTCTTTATGGATAACCAATGCCCATCTCGCTTTATATTTCAATTGAGGTTCTAAAGATCCTGCAAGCAAAATTTAATAACCATGACATATGTAGGCACAATAAAGAGACACAAACTCCTGCTCAAGAACGAATTTCAAATCTCAGCGAGGAGTTGGGCCAGGTAGACAACATCCTCTCTAATAAAACTATAACTTTGACTTGTAATTAGATGAATTCCAGAAGTGTTTCATAGCTGGAACCGCATATGGCATCTCTGCTGGTGAAGTAGAACTTACAGCTATAAAACAGATGGAAATGAATATGAATAACGACGCAGGTGTAACAATGGGGTGGTTTTCATTCATCAGAAATTGAGTTTGACAAATCGTGAATTCTGAGGATGAAAACCGTCATCAACCTATATTCGAAGGGTTTAAATTTGAGGCCAACCACATCACGAATTGAAATTGGTCCAAGAAACCACATGATGAGCTATATTTGTTATTTCTACAAATACTTACAATTTATCACAAAGCAATCCCTGAGCTGTTTGAGGAGACTGGGCGGATTTAGTTATAAATTCGTCACCAGATGAAGGAGCTCTCCTTGTTTCAGCTAGAAAACTCATATTTGAGTTTTGTAAAAGGACTCAATCAAGTATATTTATGCGTGAAAGACATCATATCCCTAAATTATATATTGAAAGGTGAGACAACAATATCTCTTTTATTATTGTGTTCCACCCGTGGATAAGTTGTATTGACTCATGATATGTATTCTGATAATATTCAATCTGCTTGGTTAAATGTCAAGGATGAGGACGAGGATATTTTTCTGTTCTGTAAATGCGCAGATAGGTATCGTCTTGCACTTACTATATATTCTCAATTCATTTCTCATTATGAGAAAAACGTGGCTGATGCATAAATATAAAAAAATCTTGTGCAATGCACAACATCCTAGTAATTGTATTGTATCATGACAAGTAATAGAGTGAAACAAGTTTTAGATAATCAAACCTAGTGAACTGCTCGTCAAAAGAAATCTATAATCACTTGAAAAAAATTGTTAAAAAATCTGTATTGATAAAATAAGCTGTCTAAACAATTGAACTGAATAACCAATGTATTTAAAATATGAATAAGAAATTATCGGGGCACAAGGCTCACCAAAACTATTATCGACTTTCTTTATTAATAAAAATTTTAATTTATTTTTAATTAAGGGGGAGTTCTCTAAATAGATAAGCAAGTAATTTCCAATTAACTTAATAAATTATCTCTGATTCAGATGAGCAATCATCTATCACAACAAATTTTTTTAGCAATCTTTGTCTATTATTAGAGTTATATCTTGATTAGGCTATTAAATCATGTAAAACGTAATCAAACTTTTACAAACATTAATCTCATAAGTATAATGATATAAATAATTCAAGCTAATATATGTTAAACCAGAGAACTCAAATACATCATTTTGTACTTACATGTCTTAGCAATGGAAATACAGTTTATGATAAAATAGGAACAACCGACCTCGAAAATCTGTATTCATGTTTTCTGCCCATGGGCCTGGGGTTCAGATATCCTTCATAAATGAGTAATTATTATAAATACTAGGAAATTTCCTTAGTATTTAAGTCGATGAGTTTTGCCCATTTTTTATACTGTTGGAAATAGATATTGAATTTTTGGTGTTATCCCATACTTGAATTGAGGTATTCTTGATAGCTTTCCAGCGACTCATCAGTCACCTTACTCATATAGGCCAAAAATTCGAAATGGTGCTGATTTCATTTTATTATCAATTTTTTTAATGCTAAATTTTGAAATTTTATTGAATGTAGATTAGTATGCATGTCAAATTATTTTAAGACCCAGTGCAGTTTACTGATTTTATTTAATGTAGCATTATCTTTTATCGTCTATTAAAGTGTAGAAGCATGTTTAAGGAAGCTACTATTAGGCATTTGAATGAGTATTGGGAATATGCATACACTAGCACTTGCTTACAAAAAGATTGAGTAAGCCGAGTATGTTTCTTGGATTGAGGAGTTTCTTAGAGCAAAAACTTCAATTGGTGGTAATGGGGAGGCGATGCTTGAGCACATATCAGATATGATGGAAAAAGATCTTTATCCTTCTCGGTGTTAGAAATTATGCTTTAAATAATATTTCTTTAGTTGTATTTATTTTTTATTATTATAAAAAATCACTCAAAAAATTCCCAGAAATTTCCTAAAAATTGCCCATAAATTGTCCAAAAATCGACCAGAAATCGCCCAAAAATTGCCCAGAAATCGCACACAAATTGCACACAATCATTTGTTTTGAAAATTATAGTTGAAACCGATTAAACTATATGATTTTGGGTATTTGATATTTCATGTTGTTACACATAAATTAAGAGCAAAAGCATTTTAGGGGTGATTCGGTAATTTCACAATATTGGTAGATACCAGTAGATCTGCGGAACATATCTAAACTTTTTTAAATCTTGGTAATTTATTTTTTAATCTGACATCACATAGAACATAAATAATGTGTCAGATAATTGTTACCTGACACACATAGAACATGACTCATCTTTTAAGTATGATTTCCTTTACTTTTTCTAAATTGTTTCTTAAAAATAGAAGGGAAATAGAATCATAGGTAAGGTAAATATGATTGTGGAACAATTATTACTTCAGGGGAACATCTACAGGATTTGAAATTTTATTATTTTGGGAATATATTTCGTACTTAGGCGTGGACAATTTACTAGTAGTATAGAAAAATTCTTGTGTATGGACCATTAGATTTTGCATATTAACTTTTATATCTTGAATGACTCAATTCCAATCTTCCATAATCTCCTTTTCCAGATTGAGTCCGGAAATAAAACCAAAGGGGCTATGATACTAACAGGGTCGAATGGTGAAATATGCGATAGTGACAAACATGCAGCCAGAAGCTAGTAAAGATTAGCCACTCGACAAAACTGGTCAAAAAAGGACCTTGAAATGGATGGGGTCGCTCTGCATCTTCAGGCTCTAATGGCATAAAACACCCAAATGTGTAGAGAATGCTACACCCGAGCTTAGACCAAATCTTACGATATGTTATTCCTAAGGTCCCATGTAATATCTGGGATATAACGTGTAACTATTTTGTCAATAAATGAATATTATGTGATTATAATATGAATTTTTGGTGAATTATGTGTTAATTTGTATCTTTGTTTGGTGTTTATATGTGATAAAATTTGCGAGTTTTAATTTTTATATGACTAAAATAAAGTATAGATTATTTTGATTTTTTCTAGTATTTTTTATGTTGTTATATGATCTAACGGGATACCAATTTTCCCTAAATATAAATAGCCAATACCGTGTCTTATTTTGTACAGATAAATACAATTAATCAGTAAAATTATATAATTATCCAGAGAAAATAGTAAAATTCATAGTGTTCTTTGTAATTACACCAAGAATCGAAGGCGTTAGCGAACTCGGATTCTGGCGTGTAAGTAACCAAAACGAAGCCCTTGAAGTGTAGGATCAAGTTTCATAACCCATACACTTGCAGAATCAATCGGTAAATTTCTATATTTTTATTTATTTTCAAATTAAATTGGATTAAATTATGAATTTTTGGTTTTGAAGTTGTTTATGTGATTTGATGCTTGCATGTTGTAGAAAATTGAATCCTGATCATTTTGGTATGTCATAATAGTGATTTAAAGTTCAATAACATGTTCAAAATTGAGTTTGATTTTCTGAAATTGAGATTAGGGTTTATATTCGGTTTGAATATTTTCAATTAAATTTGGGTGTTTTTATCTAGGGGTTATTAGTGAAATTGATTGGTACCAGTGTGTAGATCGTGTAAAAATGAATCGATTGGTGTTCGTTCGATGAACAAATGATACCTGAGTCGAGCTGACCGGAGCAACGAAGAACTCGCCGTCTGGCGAGTTTTCTTCGAGCTTTTCCGGCCAACTCAGGGGTTATTAGTTGGATTTGATTGCATGGTTGTGTTCCTAGTGCCTAGTCATTTTCCGGCGAGACAGGCATTTTCCAGCGAAATCAATGGCGACCATTACAAAATTGCAGTCTGGTCCCCGGAGTTTTGAAGAAGAAACAGTTTAGTCCCTGTAGTTTCCAGAGTTTGCAAAAATTCTAATTTTAAAAATTTTCAATAATCATATTATCTATTTATTTTAATTTCAGAAAATTGTTTTTAATATTTAAAAATTCCAAAAATCTTTATTTTAATTCCAAAATTTATTTTTAATTCAAAAAAAATTTGAATTATTTAATTAATTAATTTTAGTTAATAATTAATTATTTAATTGGTCAATTATTTAAATATTATTTGATTAATTAATATAGTTAGTGATTAATTAATTTTAATTAATTATTTAAGTAGATCTAATTATTTCTTTTGATTAAAAAATTCGAAGAATAGTTTCGAGCTCTAAAGTATTATTCTATATTATGTTTGAGGCTCGATAATTATTATTAAATGATTTTAAAGTCAAATTCGGGTATTCGAACCTTTTTGTTTATTTATAAAATGATTCTCTTACCCGTTTTAATTCCAAAAAACATTTAAAGATTCTTATTAAATAACAGAAAAATTATTTTAACCCCGAACCTTCTCTGAAAAATTATTTTTGTTGAATACCTTACGTGCTATGTGCTATGTGTGATCTGATTATTGTGTGATATGCCTATATGTTCATTGTTTGACGATTTTAGTCATAATTTTCAATCCACGTCGGATTTAGGTGAAACGAAGGATAGATAGAAGCATGTAACATCTATGTGATGATTAGAATAAAATGATAATGAGTATTGATAGATACCTGTAATGTTTAGAAGAGGAAGCGAGGCGTAAAAATGAAAAGAAAGTGATCAGTGAATAAAATTAATAGATGAGCGCAAGTGAAGTAAAAGTCAATTGAGATAAGGCAAGTGTTCTGAACCTTTCTTGAAGTACGTTGCAAGTATTTCAAATAGTTCTAGTTTTATATTGCAAGTGTTTTGAATTGCTTAACCATAAACCCTGATCACATCAATTGATATTTGAGCCGTAAGCCTTATTCTTTATAAACTATTGATTGTTGAATTCCCCAAATACTAAACCACTTATATACGATACTACTCCACAAATACATATACACCATATACAAGTTACTGAAATAGATTTGCTTAATGTGCAAACACTTATACTTTCTACAATACCTTGTTGTTAGGTCACACCCACTGTAGAAAGGGGTTGAATACAGTGTCTAGCACAATCAAATCGAATTAAGAACACAATTATGAAACACAAAATAATCTTATTAATAAAACAGTATTACAATGGAACTGTCCTCTCTCAGTGATGAACAAATATCATGAGAGTTGCTAGGGTTACAATAAATAATATTCTCGATTAAGATAACACATATAGTGTCAACCCTATGCTGTGTTTATATAGACACACAGTTACAAGATAATCTTCTAATTGATATCGAACATAAGTCTGCATCCTAAAATATATCAACTAGTTATCTTTTCTTTCAAGTATTCTATTCTTCATAGAATTCTTCTTCACGCATATCTCTTCTTGTTTTAGTCTCGATCTTCTTTCCTTTCAATCAGCCGCCTTCCTTATCCGAAAGTCTCTTTAAATCCTGATATTATCTCATGATAAATATCTTCTGATAACTTAAGTTCTGACAACTTAAGTCCGGATATCTTAAGTTCTGACTTCAGTATAAGTACTGATTTCCAGTTAAGTCCTGATTTGTCCTATTAGTTAAATCTGAAAAAACTAAACACAAATCATCATTAGACATGACATCACAAATATATCTAACAATCTCCCCCAACTTGTAAATTAGCATAATATACAAGTTCAACTGATATTTGATGATGTCAAAAACATTAAGTACAAATACATGAGAATTTGACTAGATAACTACAACTTACAGTCCTTATAGCTTTACCATCCTTAAAGTTTGATATCAGCTTCAGTCTGTATACACTTCAGAATTTAAGCAGTTTTAGATCTTTGACTTGGCTTCAATTTCTGATCTCTTTGATGTCAGGAGTTGTTCTGAGATAGTTCTTCAAAAGTGTTCTCTCATCATATTCAAGTTCATTGACCATCCTCCTTTTAGCATTTTTGAGTTCAACTGTATCTTCACCAGTTTGAAAGATAGTAGCCCTGAGATCATTTATTTTTGCTTTCCTTATATCCTGATCTAGTCTGATGATATAGGCTTTATCAGACTCTAGATTGAATTCAAGTCCCTTAATTCCAGAAAATATAGTGATGATTTTTTCGGTATTAGGCTTCATTTCAACAATATCGCGATTGTGATCTCTGTACTTAGGACAGTATGGGCTGTCAGACTTTACAGAGTAAAGCCTCTCCTGTCTTTGAATATTTGATTTTAAATAACCTACAACACCATCTGTTGATCTATTTTTCACTTGAAGTAGAAATAGAACATGTTCCAGTTCTTCAAAATACTTCAATGGAATAGCATTCTCCCTGATCTGGAATACCCTCCCATCTGTCATAAAGTATAACATGAGATCTTCTTTCAACACAGAATGGTAAACCTTTTGTTCAGATTCAAGTTGATTCAATCTCTCAGGAGTTGCTTATAACGACCCATGTATTTTTGAATTATCTAAATATGTGATTATTATGGAAATTATTAAATAAAATATGTGTATTAGTTTTGACCGGTATGTGCTGTTTGATTTTTTATCTAGGTGTGATATATGATGTACCGGGTAGTTCGCGTGATTAATTAAGGAATTGTATTGAATTGTTTCACTTTTAAAGTGGATTTAATGCAAATTTATTTGTATAAATATTTGAAGTGTCTCTAAAATTGTTTTTATGATTTTATAATTACAATAATTATTTTTAGGATTTTATAAAATTGAGAAATCAATATTTTTATTGATTACTTATCTTTAAATGATTTTCCGATTTCTTTTACTCATAAAACCCGTATTTAATTCCAGAGTTTCTTAAAAATAAAAAAAAATTCATATTTTTCTAAGTTTATAATATTCTGAGAATTTTAAAATTATTTTGAAAATTTTCGGGATTAATTTCACCTGCGCGTTCTTTCGTTTATTTGTTAAAAGCGGGTATAAAGTGCATTTTAGAAATTATTTTAAATTTATGAAATTTACATTTTTATTTACTTCGGGATATTTCTAACATTTTAAGATTATTTTCGTGATTTTCTGGATTTGTTTTAAGTGCGGCTCAGTTCGTTAATTGTGAAATACGGGTACGGGTTGCGTTTCAAAAGTGCTTTAAAAATCATGAAAATTTTATTTTATTAATCTCGGGATATTTATAAAATTTTAAAACTAATTTGGTAATTTTTGATTAATATTTACCCATAAGTTGTTCGATTAATTGCGAACCGCGGGACGAAACCAGACCACTTAGGGGATAATGTCAGGTTAATTGATTTGTGTCACACTCTTATAACTTGAGTGTAACACGTGTTAATTGTTCAGGGGTTGTAAGGAAATTAAAAAAAACAACATAAACACAAGACATAAACACACACACGAACTCACCCCTCTCTGTTCCTCACCGACTCTCTCGTCTCAATCTCTCTGCACTCGCTCTGTCTTTCTCTCCCTGTGTATTTCCTTTTTTTCTCTTCGTGTTAGTTCCTCGGTGTGGGGAATTTCTTATCGCCGCCGCTGGGTTTTGCCGGCCGTCGCTGGTGATTTCTTGTTCACAGGCCTGGTTCCGTTTCTGTTCATTTGGTATATATACATACATATATGTATGTTGTGTGTATATATGTGCATGTACAATTGGATTTAGTGTTGTGTTGCCCCTGTGTTTGGCTCCGGTTCGGTTACTTTCCGGCCTATTTCCTCCGGCCGTACAGTTATTTTCGATGTTGTGATTATTGATTTGGTCTTCTGTAATTGTGCATGAATATTGTTGACTGATTCCGTGATATTATAATTCGTTCGAGAATTTATTTTGTAATCGGTGAAATTATGTTGGAAACCCGAAATTTATCGGGTACCCGTAATTTTACAGCCATTGACGATGAACTTCGGTGAGTCAACGGTGGACGGTGATGACACGATTCTGAGTACTAATATTTTTATTAAATAAAAGTCGTGTTGTGCTTTTATTCTGGATCGAAATATTTAATTAGCAAATATTGAATCGTGATGGTTAAGTTGGTGGTGATTACTCAATTGTATATGTGATTGGAATTTGCGAGTGTGATTGGTTGTCGTGTTTTAAATTGGATTGTTGTTGTTGAATTGACGTCGATTAATGTTTCGACGGGCAGTCCGATAAATAAAGGAGACGATGTCCAATTTTTGGAAACTGAATTACGTAAATACGGGAGTGTATCCGAGGATTATCGGAACGTCGAGCGAGTATAAGTAAATATATATATGTATGTTTTATATAAGACCTGATTGTATGTTGTGTTGTATGTTTTGTCCAAAACACAGTAACCCTAATTTCGTAAAATGACGAGTATACGTATTTTCTAAAAACAAACACTGGATCGATTTCGAGAATGTGAACCCTAATTGTTGTCTGTGTTATTCTAATATGAATAATTATGAGATGGGTTTGAATATCGTTGGGTAAGAATTAGTATCGAGGATATGTCAAGCATACCTAGACGTCGAACGTAGGGTATTTCGACCCTGTAGGTTATAGTCGGGAACCTGAAAGTGGACGATGGACTAAAGATAACCTAGTGGTCAGTTGATGAGCTCAGTAGAGTTTCAACAGAAAGACCTGAGTGTCAAAGTCGAATCCAATGGGATCTAGTGGTTGGACGTTAGAGCTTGAGTAGTAGAGTCGGCTCAGAGTTGATCAGTAATAGTTGTAAAGCCTTGTAAGGCAAGTTTTTCTGAACTTTTCTTCAAGATATATTACCAATGTTTTCGAACTGTTTCATAACTTGTTGCTATTATTAAACATAACTCCTGTTTTATGATGCATGTGATTTAAACTATTTACCCTTGAACCCTGATTTTTTCTTGATCTTGAGCAGTAAGCCTTATTCTTTGCAAACCATCCTTTGTTGATACACTATTTTGGAAACCCAAGGATTAAATTGTATGGATACCTCAGATACCAAACCACACAGATATGATACTACTCCCCAAATGTTTATTACCAAACACCAAACACTGGAAGAAAATTGTTTGAAAACACAGAAACTTTTATACCCCAACCAATCCTTATAACATCAAAGAACTATACCTTGAAAAAAAATCATTCCTGAACTAATACCTGATGCTTTTACAAACTAAAAACCGTTTCTTTTATATATCCAGATATACCCTTGTGATACTCATGAATCGCATTACGTTTTTATACCAATGCTTTATTGCTGTTGATTATGATCTGGCTTATTGAATTACATTGTTTATTATACTGAAATGTTTTATAATTGGATAGTTTTCTTTATGTGGACTAGATTTATGTTCAGACCAGATTCGTGGTCGAATTAGGCCAATGTGTGCCTTGGATCCAGTTCATAAGAGCAGAGCTGTGTGCTTCGCTCGGGGTTAGTGCGTTACTGATCAGCAACCTAACCTTGGTTTTCAAAACTTAAAATGAATATCCAATTCTAATGACTAGTTGAAAAGAACCTTGATTCCTCTGAATCATCTCATTTGATCATTGTTTAACCTCAGTTATCGTTATTGTGACTTGCTGAACTAGTTAGCTCACTCTTGCGAAATTTTTATATATTTTACAGTTAAAAAGGATATGGTTGATAAAGAAGTTCCTCAGTCCAAAGTGCGGGCTAAGGTTCCAGTTTGAGTTGGATCGAGCTAGCAGGAGCTTCATACAGTGGAGAGATAGTACGATTGTAAGAAAAACTTTATCATCAATTGTATGTTAAGCCAGTCGGGATTGGTACGATGTAATAAATTAAGGTTGTGGCTTGTTTTCATACTTTAACCTGTTGCGATCCGTGGTTTTATGAAGTAGGGTCATTATACATAATATTTCTTATACGGGTTGATATATTGTGTTTGTGTTGTGGACCCCAAACTTCTAACCCGGGTTTGGAGGACGCCACAGGTTGGTATCAGAGCTACAGGTTATAATTCACTGAAACAAGCCTAGATTGTCGGGATTGGGTAGAAGGTTAGGATTAGGAATAGGAAATAGAAAGATAAGACGTCGTGAGGATGAGTGCGACTATATAGTAGGTCTCTGGCACGGTTCGTGTTGCGATTCGAGATTCTTAGCTTGCGATGTGATTTCCAGACAACGGCAATGGCAGATCCTGATTTACCTATATCATCTGATCATTTGGAGCTTCCCGTTCAAGGATCGTCATCTTCTCTCGGATTCAATTTGCACCTTGTTCCTCCGTTAATATTAATAGTATTACCTTCTGTTGTAACAGTTATACCTCTTCCAGCTAATCTACGCTATTCCACCACCTCCTGATATGAGACTACCTATTTAAGAACCTCCATCTGTGTATTCTTATTTTACTGGACATTCAATTGCGAGTGTATCTCTTCAGTTTACCCTACATCATGTTCTATACCTTCGATTCAAAATTTGTCCTATGACGCAACAGTAACTACGAGGATGGATTTGAGAGGTACTGTAAATGGTGGGTACTTGAGATATAAATAAAGGTGAGAAGAAGTTTAGAAAGAAGATTCAGGTGTTCCGAAGGATAGTTGTTATCAGATTAAAAGAAGCTATTTGTGATTAGACCACCGCGACTAGCTTGTGGAATGAAGTAGATAAGTATTGAAAAGAGAGTTAGAGGAGATTATAGTTCTGGAGCTTTCCTGAAGATAATTAATGGTGTTATGATGATATGATATATTTATAGTAATAAGGTGATATGGCATTAGCAGACTTGTTGACTATTGGATAGTCTATTTCACTTAACGATTGCAAAGTTGATATCGGGAATATTACCAGTATGGAAGCTTTGATGTGAAGCTATGAATAAGATAATATGCACGACAATTGAAGTTTCGTCGATTAAGAAAGGCAAATAAACACGATGAAGGAGAAAGGTAGATTGAATTGAACGAACCTTTATGTGATTGTTTCTTTAATTTGGTACCTTGTGATAGGTAGGAGGGGCAACAACCAACTCATATAGTAAGGACAACCAGGTTTATGATTTTCAAAATTTTAACAAGTGTTCGAAAAAGATTTTTCCTTACAAAATTTCTAAAAGCCTTTTTTTGAATAAAATAAGTTTTAAACCTTGGTTGTCAAATTACTACTTGAGTTTCTTGTTTGTTAAAAACCTGGATTTCCTGGAAGGATACTTACTTCAGACTTAGTATTGTTAATTTAAAGAACCAAGTAACCCGTGATTATGAAGAAGCTGATTATTCCTATCGGTAAGGTGTAAATGTTGTTGACAAGGTTAATAACAAAATCCGCGTACAGAGTGATTATTCATCAAGGTGCAGAGACCATTAAAGTGTAAAAGAATTTGTCGTTTAAGAAGAGCCTGGGCGTGATCAAAGGAGATTGGGAAGATTTCCAGACTTTTCTAAAAGAAGAGTATTATTAAAAAAAAGAAAAAGAAAAAAAAAGATCGTTATGTTGAATGATTCGTGGTTATTCTGAATTAAAACGAGGAAACTCGAAGTTATCTGGTAGGAACGCCATTATGATAGAATTGTTAAAGTATTATCCGTGTGGGTGCGATATTAAAGAGGCAAGACGTGACAAGTAGGAATCTACCATAATGCTTAATTTGCAAAGGCATTTCAGTGTACCCTCTAAAGTTGTTATATGATGTGATTGGGATGTGATCGATCAAGCTCAAAATACGAATACAAATGAAATGTGGATGGTGACCAAGGGGTATCGTTCTTGTCTTCAATACTACAGCGTATATTCTCTTTTTGATTCCTCGATAAGTATGAACTTCTTCTCTTAAATAAACTCTTTTCTATGATATCGAAAAGGAGGATATTGAATTCCTTTCAAATTTAATTGTTTCCTTCAAGTCTTGCTCTCTGATTGGGACAGACAGTGTTATGGTGAGACACTTTGTCAGAATGACGAAGAGTCGGGTGGGACGCCACCTAATCATGTGCTGTATGCCATATGGTATGAAAGAATGGCCATCTTAAGTACCAATATGGTTGTCTCATTCATATTCAAATCCTTGTTTCTTCTTTCTTTTCAACTCTAAATTTTGTTGGACTTTGAATCCTTCTAGTCGTTTCGTTGTACTGTCGTTCTTTGCAAGAAGTTTTCAAACAGAAATCAACGTGTCCTGAATCAAGTGGACGAAGTTCCATCTAGATTTTATGCATGGGAAGGAAATAAGGGCACCTGGCGAGGATTGCAAATCACTAGCCCTAGTGAAGGATCCACTAAGAGTCAGGGGAATCTACTCCAACAAGAAATACATTTTTTAGGACGAGAATATGCGATTTTCCAGAGAAATATGTTATTCAGAATACGGACGTGATGACATGGATGATTAGGGTGAATACATTATGTGTTAAAGTATTAAAAGATGTGAGAGAAACTTAATTTTTATCTCTCAAGGTTGTGTTGATAAGATGAATTACCCTGTTGAATTGATAAGGTTGTGATTAAAGGACTAACAAGTCAAGAATGTGTGGTTGTTGACTAAGTGAGTACCAATGGTGAAATTGAGATTCCTGGCAATAAGTTGTGAAGAATTGATATCATGGAAGATAAGAGGATTTGATATTATTCTAAGGAATGGATTAACTACTAAAGCGTGATGTCCAGACAGACCGTCGTGATGAAAAGATAATTCTGAGGATACCAAATGAGAAGGTGAGGAGGTTCAGAAGATGAAAGAAAGTAAAGAATTTGTTAATGATGATTACGATGATCAAGATATGAGCATTATGGTGATTATGGGATACATAAAAGTCAGAAGCAAACAAAATTTGAAGATTTAATAGAAATTAAGGAGTTTCAAGATATGTTTTAGATGAGTTATCAACATTTCTTCCCGATAGAGAAAGGAAGCTCGTGATTGACTTAGCGCCTGAAACGAAGCCAGTGACTACGGCCTTACCCAAAATGGCACCAGTTAAAATGAGGAAGTTAGCAAAGTAAATGCAAGAGATGTTCGAAGAAGAAGTGATTAGACCCAGCATATCCTATAAGGTGCACCATTACTAATTGTTAATAAGAAAATGGAAGTATGAGATTATTCGTCGACTAGCGAAAGCTCAACAAGTTTACTATCAAAAGCAAGTATCTGTTACCTTAACCCAATGATTTGTTTGATCAAACAAAGGAAGCAAAGTACTTTTATAAGACTGATTTAAGACTTGGTATTTCACCAATTAAAGATTAAACCTATGGATGTATCAAAGATAATTTTCAGAACCAAGTACTGTTCTCGTATTGTCATTTGTATTGACCAATATACCAGTAATATTTGAACTTGATGGACAGAATCTTTAAGGAATATCTGAATAAGCTGTAGTGTAACACTTAAAGTCAATGGAGGACCACGCGAAGCATTTAATGACAACTGAGGAGTCGGAGAAGAAAGAAGCTCTATGTAAAGTTTGCAAGGTGAAATTTTTGATGATAGAAAGCATAAGTAATCAGTGAGGAGGAGACCAAAGGAGATCTAGTAGAAATTAAAGTTACTATGAATAAAGAAAGGCTAAAAGCACCAACAAAAGTAAGAAGTTTTACCATGGACCGGTTATACTGTAAATTTGCGCAAGAATTCTTTAAAGCTGCAATACCTTTGATGAAGCTAATCAAGAAAAGCAAGAAGTTTTGTGAAGTGGAGAAGGGTGAAGGAAAG
The DNA here is from genome assembly GCF_009905375.1 of Apium graveolens. NCBI lineage: Eukaryota > Viridiplantae > Streptophyta > Magnoliopsida > Apiales > Apiaceae > Apium > Apium graveolens. The sequence continues at coordinate 122,372,084 of NC_133655.1, forward strand.
TTTTGCGAAGTTAAATGAAAGAATGGTTACAGCATCTGTTTTATCAATTTAAAGGTATCAAGATGGTTTGATAGTTTATAGAGATGCTTCTCATTAGGAAATATGATGTGTGTTGATGCAGCACAATAAAGCTATTATATATTCATTCAGACAACCGAAACCTTATGAGCAGAAGTATCCTACTCATAATGTGGGATTAACAGTAATAACATTCTCTTTGAAAGATTGGGAAACATGATATGTATGGAGAAAGGTGTAAGGTCTATACGGACCATAAGAGGTTGAAGTATGTATTCACGAGGAAAAGCAAAGATAAAGGAAAGCGATAAGCAAAAAGGAGAAAACGAATATAGAAACTGTACTCGAAGAATTTTCTATGGAATTTTAGAAGCTGGAATGGGGAGTGAGAGTTTATAATCCAAAAAGGAGCAAGGATGGATAGTATGACCTTTCAGTCGAAGTTGTTAAGGGAGAGATAAGGAGATGTCAAGAGAAGATAATGGATCGTGATGTTAGCGATTAGAAAGAGGAAATTTATGCGCCCAGAAGAACAATCACGATATCCCCAGGTTCTCTTTCAGTACTTGGAAGCTACAAGTAAAAGAATTAAGAAATGAGATTCGACAGAGAATTCACAGTATAAAGTATTTAATCTATTGAAGAGATGCTAAAATATATGGAAATTTAAAGAAACATTAGTGATAACCAGGTATAAGAAGGGAATTTCAAAATATACTAGGAAGTGTTGGACACGTCAAAGAATTAAGGCAAAGTATCGGAGGCCTAGTGAATAAGGCAGACCAAGGAATGGTTTTATAAGAAGCGAATCGTAAAATGTATCAGTGATGTTGCTGGAGAAAAGAAATGAAATTATGAGATTATATACTGATTAGTGGGAGTTTAATAAAACAACAATTAAGAATAAGTGACCCATATAAAGATTGATTACCTATGAGACCTAATCTAAGAAGTGTTTTATGTCTCGAGGATTAATTTAAGATCCGACCAGAGAACATATCAGAGATTACGATTAAAGTGAGTTAAGAGCATTGCAAGCTCTAGTGATATTATGTGAAATAACCAGTGTATCAGGTGGCTGTAAGGAATTAAGGAATGTGGTGTATAATGAGTACTTGGATAAGCAAATTATATTTATTGATAACATTCTCAGCTACTCAAAGAATAAGAAAGCCTGCATGAAATGCCTAAAGATTTTTCTCCAAAGATCAGAAGGAAAGCAACTATACGTTGAGTCTTCAAGAATGAAATTTTGACCAAGGTTAACAAAAGATTCTAAATTAATCCATTTGCAACTACCTAAGCAAAGACGTATGGTAACAGATGCCTTATGCCGACAAAAAGGATTAGATGTAATTAAGACCACCGAGGAGTTGATAAACGAATTGGAAAGAGTGGAATCTAAAGTTCAAATACTTAAAGGTGATAATACGTGAATATATGAGATTACTTTTCAGCCTTAACTGATGAAAAAAAAGAGTAAGAGATGTTTAAATGTTTGGAAATCAAGTTGAAAACGAACACCGCCTATCATCCTTAAACAAAGGGTCAGAATGATAAAGCGATTCAGGAACTATAAAGTATGTTGAGAGGTTGAATTTTAAGGAAACACCGGAATGATCATTTATCAATGATGTCAGCTTGGGAATGCCACTTTACCAAGCTTCATGTGAACGCAAGTGTAGGTCCCCATTTCTATTAAAATAAAGTGGGAAAAAGAAAGTTGTTAAATTCTAAGTTAAATCGGCACACCAAGAGCATTGTAATATTGATTGAAGCAGCTCGGAGTAGACAAAGAAAGAAGGCGAAATTGTATTGAGAGAAAGTATGAGTATAGAAATAGGACTAGTAGTGTTAGTAAAAGTGTCGTCTTGAAAGAGATTGGATAAGTTTGAGTAGAAGGGACAAGCTAAGTCCTAAAATTAGTGAACCATTCGAGGTATTGATAAATATAGACAAAGTTGTTCATGAGTTGATGTTACCGTCGCAACAGTGTGTTCATGTAGTGTGTTTGACCTGTTAAAGTTAAAAACGATAAGTATCTGATTTGAGTTAACTGATTGATCAGGAGCCAATGGGGCTCTTGTCCAAGTTTGTTTTGCATATAGTGATCAATCCAAACTCTTGATCGTTAAAGGCGAGTCATTGGAAATGAGTGTATATTTATAGTCAGTACGTTCGAAATCCTCGAGTAGAAGAGTCTACTTGGAAACTAGAGTCAGATATGCTTGACAAATATCCTCACTTGTGTAACTAGATCAGATTTTGAGGACATGATCATTTTTAAGAGGGGAAGGATATAACGACCCATGTATTTTTGAATTATCTAAATATGTGATTATTATGGAAATTATTAAATAAAATATGTGTATTGGTTTTCACCGGTATGTGTTGTTTGATTTTTTATCTAGGTGTGATTTATGATGTACCGGGTAGTTCGCGTGATTAATTAAGGAATTGTATTGAATTGTTTCACTTTTAAAGTGGATTTAATGCAAATTTATTTGTATAAATATTTGAAGTGTCTCTAAAATTGTTTTTATGATTTTATAATTACAATAATTATTTTTAGGATTTTATAAAATTGAGAAATCAATATTTTTATTGATTACTTATCTTTAAATGATTTTCCGATTTCTTTTACTCATAAAACCTGTATTGAATTCCAGAATTTCTTAAAATCAAAACAATTCATATTTTTCTAAGTTTATAATATTCTGAGAATTTTAAAATTATTTTGAAAATTTTCGGGATTAATTTTACCCGCGCGTTGTTTCGTTTATTTGTTAAAAGCGGGTATAAAATGCATTTTAGAAATTATTTTAAATTTACGAAATTTACGTTTTTATTTACTTTGGGATATTTCTCACATTTTAAGATTATTTTCGTGATTTTCTGGATTTGTTTAAAGTGTGACTCGGTTCGTTAATTGTGAAATACGGGTACGAGTTGCGTTTCAAAAGTGCTTTAAAAATCATGAAAATTTTATTTTATTAATCTCGGGATATTTATAAAATTTTAAAACTAATTTGGTAATTATTGATTAATATTTACCCATAAGTTGTTCGATTAATTGCGAACCGCGGGACGAAACCAGGCCACTCAAGGGATAATGTCAGGTTAATTGATTTGTGTCACACTCTTATAACTTGAGTGTAACACGTGTTAATTGTTCAGGGGTTGTGAGAAAATTAAAAAAAACAACAAAAACACAAGACATAAACACACACACGAACTCACCCCTCTCTGTTCATCACCGACTCTCTCGTCTCAATCTCTATGCACTCGCTCTGTCTTTCTCTCCCTGTGTATTTCCTTTTCTCTCCTCGTGTTAGTTCCTCGGTGTGGGGAATTTCTTATCGCCACCGCTGGGTTTTGCCGGCCGCCGCTGGTGATTTCTTGTTCACAGGCCTGAATCCGATTTTGTTCATTTGGTATATATACATACATATATGTATGTTGTGTGTATATATGTGCATGTACATTTGGATTTAGTGTTGTGTTTCCCCTGTGTTTGGCTCCGGTTCGGTTACTTTTCGGCCTAATTCCTCCGGCCGTACAGTTATTTGCGATGTTGTGATTATTGATTTGGTCTTCTGTAATTGTGTAGGAATATTGTTGACTGATTCCGTGATATTATAATCCGTGCAAGAATTTATTTTGTAATCGGTGAAATTACGTTGGAAACCCGAAATTTATCGTGTACCCGTAATTTTACCGCTGTTGACGATGAACTTCGGTGAGTCAACGGTGGACGGTGATGACACGATTCTGAGTCCTAATATTTTTATTAAATAAAAGTCGTGTTGTATTTTTATTCTAGATCAAAATAGTTAATTAGCAAATATTGAATTGTGATGGTTAAGTTGGTGGTGATTACTAAATTTTATCGGTGATTGGAATTTGCGAGTGTGATTGGTTGTCGTGTTTTAAATTGGATTGTTGTTGTTGAATTGACGTCGATTAATGTTTCGACGGGTAGTCCGATAAACAAAGGAGACACTGTCCAATTTTCGGAAACAGAATTACGTAAATACGGGAGTGTATCCGAGGATTATCGGAACATCGAACGAGTATAAGTAAATATATATATGTATGTTTTATACAGAACCTGATTGTATGTTGTGTTGTATGTTTTGTCCAAAACACAGTAACCCTAATTTCGTAAAATGACGAGTATACGTATTTTCTAAAAATGAACACTGGATCGATTTCGAGAATGTGAACCCTAATTGTTGTCTGTGTTATTCTAATATGAATAATTACGAGACGGGTTTGAATATCGTTGGGTAAGAATTAGTATCGAGGATATGTCAAGCATACCTAGACGTCTAACGTAGGGTATTTCGACCCTGTAGGTTATAGTAGGGAACCTGAAAGTGGACGATGGACTAAAGATAACCTAGTGGTCAGTTGACGAGCTCGGTAGAGTTTCAACAGAAAGACCTGAGTGTCAAAGTCGAATCCAATGGGATCTAGTGGTAGGACGTTAGAGCCTGAGTAGCAGAGTCGGCTCAGAGTTGATCAGTAATAGTTGTAAAGCCTTGTAAGGCAAGTATTTCTGAACTTTTCTTCAAGATATATTACCAATGTTTTCGAACTGTTTCATAACTTGTTGATATTATTAAACATAACTCCTGTTTTATAATGCATGTGATTTAAACTATTTACCCTTGAACCCTGATTTTTTCTTGATCTTGAGCCGTAAGCCTTATTCTTTGCAAACCATCCTTTGTTGATACACTATTTCGGAAACCCAAGGATTAAATCGTATGGATACCTCAGATACCAAACCACACAGATATGATACTACTCCCCAAATGTTTATTACCAAACACCAAACACTGGAAGAAAATTGTTTGAAAACACAGAAACTTTTATACCCCAACCAATCCTTATAACATCAAAGAACTATAACTTGAAAAAAATCATTACTGAACTAATACCTGATGCTTTTATAAACTGAAAACTGTTTCTTTTACATATCCAGATATACCCTTGTGATACTCATGAATCGCATTACGTTTTTATACCAATGTTTTATTGTTGTTGATTATGATCTGGCTTATTGAATTACATTGTTTATTATACTGAAGTGTTTTAGAATTGGATAGTTTTCTTTATGTGGACCAGATTCATGGTCAGACCAGATTCGTGGTCGAATTAAGCCAATGTGTGCCTTGGATCCAGTTCGTAAGAGCAGAGCTGTGTGCTTCGCTCGGGGTTAGTGCGTGACTGATCAACAGCCTAACCTTGGTTTTCAAAACTTAAAATGAATATCCAATTCTAATGACTAGTTGAAAAGAACCTTGATTCCTCTGAATCATCTCATTTGATCATTGTTTAACCTCAGTTATCGTTATTATGACTTGCTGAGCTAGTTAGCTCACTCTTGCGAAATTTTTATATATTTTACAGTTAAAAAAGATATGGTTGATAAAAAAGTTCCTCAGTCCAAAGTGCGGGCTAAGGTTCCAGTTTGAGTTGGATCGAGCTAGCAGGAGCTTCATACAGTGGAGAGATAGTACGATTGTAAGAAAAACTTTATCATCAATTGTAAGTTAAGTCAGTTGGGATTGGTACGATGTAATAAATTAAGGTTGTGGCTTGTTTTCATACTTTAACCTGTTGCGATCCGTGGTTTTGTGTAGTAGGGTCATTTTACATAATATTTCTTATACAGGTTGATATATTGTGTTTGTGTTGTGGACCCCAAACTTCTAACCCGGGTTTGGAGGATGCCACATTGCTCCTACTCCTGGTTCACTCAAGGAAATTGGATCATTGGTAGTATTGTTTACTCTCTCCTCTTTAGAACTACCCAATCTTGATTTGTCTCTAGCTTCCTTTCCTCTAATAACTCTTGCATCAAAACCACTTGATGTAGTCTTAAAAAGTTGAGTAGATTGTTGAGCTTTGGTAAAACCAGGTAGTAACATCCTTGAAGGTTTAACATGAGCAATGTCAGAGGTTCCCTTATCTTTATCTTCTGATATCAATCCAACTTGAGCTATGTAAGAGGTTGCTTGCTTGATTGTAATATCAGATGTTACTAAGTCCTGATCTTGAACAACATGAGCTCTGTCAGAGGTTGTTTGAATATCCTTCTACTTCAAAATCAGACTAGTATCTTCATCAGATTTTGCTTCTTCTTTCTTTTTTGATTACCTTCCCTCGCGTCCATGATTGGCATATATACCTTTACAGGTTCATCAATTTTTTCTTTGCCCTTGAATATAGGATCTACCTCCACTTGTGATTTGGCTTTGGTTGCCTCATAATTTGTCTTCTCCTTAATCACAATACCCTTAGGCTTTGGAAGTTTCTTTTCAATAATAGAAGCTTTAGACTTGGATTTGACATTTTCTGCTTTAAGTCTGGCTTCTTCTTCCTTCTGACATTCAATATCCATGCGTGGATTGTCCTTTAGGAATAGTCTCTTGGAAATCTCTTCATCAAATTCCGGAGTTTGATCACTAGAACTTATTCTTTTACCAGTATCAAAACTTATTCTTCTCCCAATATCAGAACTTGTTCTTTGACTTGTAGTTCCAGCTATGCTTGATGAAAAACCTTTGCCTTGACCATGACCTCTACCCCTTTCAGAGTTTCCCTGGTCATCATTTCCATCATCCTTACCCTTCAGTACTTGACTAGATTTGCATTTGGACTTAATCACTTTCTCCCCCTTTTTGGCATCAGCAGGTATTAGAAGAGAGACAAGCAATTCCACTGAGGATTGGATCTCATTGAGTTGAGTTTGCTGAGAAGCTTGATTCTTTAGAATTTCAGAAATCTGATCTTGTTGCTTCTCCTGAGTCTTTTCAATATACCCAATTCGGTCAAAGGCTGGCTTAAAAACCTATTATTTTCCAATTTTACATTCATATCTTGCTGGATCAGTGATTCTTGAATTTTGTTCACCTTGTCATGAGTTATTGAGTGTTGACCTTGAAGGTGCCTAGTACTCAATGCAGTAACTCTCAACTGTGCCTTGAAATCATCATTTATCAGCATTTCATCAGCTTTGGCCAGGTGCTCAGCAAGAATTTTTTCAGTAGGAACAAAATCAACTTTGTTCCACTCCTTAGTCCACTCCTTTCCTCTAGGAGTTTCACTCCAAGGTACTGGTGCATCCTCTCTAACAAACTTCTTGATTAGATCAGCTTTGCATAGAGCTTGTTGAGGTGCATGTCCAGATGGACCAGCTGCATCATCATCTACATTTGTAGCAGCTTCACCAGTAATTTCAGCATTGTCAGCATCAGAACTTACAGAGCCTGCAGTATCAGCATCTTCTGATTGAATAACAGTATGTGAGGCTATAGAGGTTTCAACATCATCCTCTAAATTCTGATCTGTAACTAAGTTCTGATCAACATCCAAATTTTGATACCCATCTACAATCTGATCTTCATCATCTAGATTCAGAACTGGTGTTGTTGGAATATCTATATATAAATCAGCATCCAAAATTGGTGTTGTTGGTGGTGTGAGTTGAGTTGGTGGAGCTTCCAAGTACAGAACCTCAGGCACAACCAAGTTATGTATGTCTATTTCATCACTTGTACATGGATCTTCAGCATGTACTGGATCATTAATAGGAGACACAGGAGGTGTAGACACTTTCTCTGGAATATCCTCTTGTTCTTGAATAGGAGACTTGTGAGCTGATTCAGCAGTAGGAAGTAATTCAATTACTATAGGTTCTGTTGGGATCAGAGATTCCTGACCCTCTTCCTTAGCTGTTGCTTCCAGGATTTCTTCAGAGTGTGATGATTCACTTACAGCCCTCCTGGCTCTTTGCTTTTTAAGTCTCTTTGCTGAAGTAGAGACTTTGGGAGCTTCATCATCAAAATTTAGCTTTCTAAGCCTTTTGAGGGGCCTAGAAATCCCAGTTTCAGTATCTTTCTGAGAAGAGATCTTCTCAGCTTCTACAACAACAGGTTCTGATAGTGGAACCTGTTCCTCATTATCTGACTCATCTCTCAGAACTATCCTCCTTCTTTTCTGTTGTGACAGAGGTACTATCTTAGTCCTCTTTGCTCTTGAAGAAGAAGGCTTCACTGGATGTGCTGGAGGTTGTGGTTGAGTTTGAGGTTGGTGAGAGATGGTATGTTTTGATGGCTGTTGTGTTGGTTGTGATGAGTTGGTGGGTTGGACATTAGGATAGACAGATGTATAAGTTTGTAGATCAGCATTTACCAAGATTTGTTTTACTGACTGAGGAATCTGTAAGGGTCTCAGCACTTGTTTCTTATTGTCAGCATTTAACAAATCATTAAAGACCCTTTTTGCAAGCTTAAAGGGTGAAATTAAATCACTGGCTGGTTGGGGTTCATCAGCACAACAATAAGTATATATAAGCTGACAGAATCTAGCAAAGTATACTACATTCTTATCATCTGTCATCCTATCCCCTATAAAACCTAGCACAACACTTGCAAAATCAAAATGAGTTTGATGGATAAGGGCATACCCGATTTGCTGACTCATGATGGGAATAGCATCAAAGTTGGAGCATTTATTAGCGAATGCATTGGTGATACAATCAAAGAAAAAGCTCCATTCCTTTCTGATATTTGATCTTTTCAGTTGACCCAGCTTTCCCAAACTTTTCTCATAGCCCAGACTGGCCATAAGCTGCTGTAAAACAGGATCCTCCACTGTTGAGAATGTACAACCTTCAGGTAAGTGGAGAGCTTTACGAACTGCTCCTAGAGTCACCACATGCTCGACATCTCCTGATGTGAAAATTATGCTTGGTGAACCAGCAGCACCACCATTATCAAAAAGCCTAGTTCGCCAAAATGTCAGAACTTGATTGCTTGAAATAGTTTGAGGTTGGGTCAAAGCATACCCAATCTCACTATTGGCTAATAAATCTTGCACAAAGTGCAGATCTGATGGAGCTTCATCCTTATTCAAGATTGCAGCATAGTTATTTGGTACAAACTTGGCTCCATCAACAATTAAATCCTTGGGCGCCATCAGAAATAAGTGAGAAGTTAGAGTGCCTGAAAGGTGTTTGAGAAAATGTCTGTAAAGAAAACCATCAGAAAATGTGAGAGAATAAGAAAAAGAGAGAGAGTGAATAGAATAAAAATGTGAATAAAAGATTTGAAAATCTTCTATCTCTTTTACTTAGACAACCCACGTGACAACAGTTATTGAGAAGTGGAACAGACCTTACACATGTCAGCCATGCAGCAGTTAAGACAAAAGTTAATGGGCACGGTAAATAAGTAATGATTACTTTGCACGTTCAGTTTTTCAAAAAAAAACTGTTCCCACTAAACAAATGATTATTACTGCTTTATCTCACATAGTCCAATATTCTGAAAAATATAACCGTTCAAGTATTGACATAAAAGTAAACCAAGTAAATAAATACTGCCACGTCAGCATCAGAACTTGATTATTATCAGAATTTAAAAGTCATCAGAATATGGCTTCTTAAATCAAAAGGTGAATGTTTATTTCTGTGATTCTTCACATAAATACTGATATGGTTAAAACAGAACTTAATCATCAGAACTTCCATCAGAACTTGTCCTCGGAATTTATGCAACTGACACTTTAACTGTTCATCTAAAACAACATTGATCACCACAATAATTTTCATCATTCATATGGAGTGTAAGTGTGTGCATTAAGCTAAATATCAGATAAAGAGTAAAGTCTGATTCACTTCAGTACATCTTAGAAATAAGGCATAACTAAGAACTTTGCTTAAAATCTATCATTAGTCTGAAGCCTACTATAGAATGAGTTCATGCATGAGTCCACCTCAACTATTTTGTGTTTATTTTATGCATCTTTTGAAATTTCTTTTTACAGTGGCTTCTCAGTGTAAGTGAGTCACGACTGCTTATCAGAATTTATGCTATTATCAGTAATCAGAGAATGTGAAAAGTCACCAAGAAAATTTTATTTTGCTTTTCTAATGTATATTACTTGATACCAGCAATGCACTTGGGTCTTCCCTTCCACATACATTTTTCTCTAGATCGCAAATGAGTACCTGATATTTAATTCTTTTCTTTTTCTTTTTCTTTTGATAAGTGAGGCTTATCAGTACTTAGTACATCCATAAGATTTACCAACATCAGAACTTAACAGATAAGAAGCACCATTCTAGTTTTTGACTTAGTAATAAGATACATAAAGTAAACCTAACCAAGCTCAGTATCAGAATTTGCTTGTGTTAAAAGATTTTCACATAAACAATTACTTCAAACATGGGATCTTTAGTATATTAAAGACTAATAGGTCAGCATCTAGCACAGTTATCCTCATTGGATTGAATAGTCACAGAAACATTCATATCACTATCAGAGTTTAGGAATTCACATCAGACAACAATCAGCACTTAGAAAATTTCAATTTAAGCACAGAATACACAAAGATAGTAATATCTGTAAATACTGATCATAAAGTCTGATGTATCCGAACATAAACTAAGCAGATTTAGAGAAAGAACCTCAAACCATTCCAAGTTCATTTACCAATCTGGTAAAAGTAGCTTCACACAGTGGTTTTGTGAAGATATCTGCTAGTTGTTGATCTGTTGGAACAAAGTGCAATTCCACTGTACCCTCCATCACATGTTCCCTTATGAAGTGGTACCTAATGCTAATGTGCTTTGTCATTGAGTGTTGAACTGGATTACCTGTCATAGCAGTAGCACTTGAATTATCACAGTAAATAGGGATTTTAGAATATGTTAACCCATAATCCAGTAACTGATTCTTCATCCAAAGAATCTGTGCACAACAGCTTCCTGTAGTAATGTATTCTGCTTCTGCAGTTGATGTGGAAATTGACTTTTGTTTCTTGCTAAACCAAAAAACTAATCTGCCTCCAAGAAATTGGCAGCTTCCACTTGTGCTTTTCCTGTCAATTTTGCATCCTACAAAATCTGCATCTGAGTAACCTATTAGCTTTAATTCTTATTCTCTAGGATACCACGATCCCAGATCAGCTGTACCCTTAAGGTACTTAAAAATTCTTTTCACATCTATTAAGTGAGGTTCTCTTGGATCTGCTTGAAATCTTGCACAAAGACAGGTAGCATACATGATATCAGGTCTACTTGCAGTTAGATAGAGTAGTGATCCCATCATACCTCTGTAATCAGTAATATCTACTGATATACCTGTATCTTTATCCAATTTTGTTGCAGTGGCCATAAGAGTGGATGCCCTTGAAAAATCTTGCATTCCAAATTTCTTCAACAAATTTCTGGTGTACTTGGATTGACAAATAAAAGTTCCTTCTTCATTCTGCTTGACTTGAAGGCCCAGAAAATAGTTAAGTTCTCCCATCATACTCATTTGATATCTTGACTGCATTAGCTTGGCAAACCTTTTACAAAGATTGTCATTTGTAGAACCAAAAATGATATCATCAACATAAATCTGCACCAAAAGTAAGTCCTTTCCATGGTTGAGATAGAATAAAGTTTTGTCAATTGTTCATCTGTTAAATCCACTTTCCAGAAAAAACTGAGCTAATGTCTCATACCATGCTCTTGGAGCTTGCTTAAGGCCATAAACTTCTTTATCAAGTCTGTAGACATGATTAGGAAATTTTGAATCTATAAAACCTGAAGGTTGTTCAACATATAGTTCTTCTTCCAATTCTCCATTAAGAAAAGAACTTTTTACATCCATTTGAAAGACTGTAAACTTTTTATGAGCAGCATAAGCCAAAAATATCCTTATGGCTTCCAATCTAGCAACTGGTGCAAATGTTTCATCATAATTAATTCCCTCATATTGAGAGTATCCTTTTGCAACCAGCCTTGCTTTATTCCTTGTAATTATGCCATCACTATCAATTTTGTTTCTGAACACCCATTTTGTACCAACAACAGATCTGTTCTTTGGTCTTGGCACTAGGGTCCAGAATTTATTTCTTTCAAATTCATTTAACTCTTCCTGCATTGCTTGCACCCAATCAGCATCTTGAAGAGCTTCTTCCACTTTCTTTGGTTCAGCCTGAGAAAGAAAAGAGTGATAGAGACATTCATTTGATGTTGTTGTCCTAGTTCTTATACCTGCTTCAGGATCTCCAATAATCAAGTCAGGTGTATGTGCTTTAGTCCACTTCCTTGCAGATGGAAGATTATCTCTAGAACTGGATGCTCCCCCATGATCCATGATGTCTGCATCAATATTTTCTGATGCTCCCCCTGAAATTATGCTCTCTGAGTTGGATCCTTCATAATTTGGGTTTCCAGAATTATCAGAACTTGTCCCATCAGAACTTGATGAATCAGAATTTGAGTTTCCAGAATTATCAGAACTTGCCCCATCAGAACTTGATGAATCAAAAATTGAAGAGCCTGTTCTTGGTTCTGATGCTTCTTGAGATGTGGTTGGATCTTCAATATGCTCTCCCTACACAGGTGTATTTTCCTTTGGCATAGTCACCACAGTTTCAATAACATCAGAGTTTAACCCATCAGAGTTTGCAGTATCAGGATTTAGACTGTCAGGATTTAGACTGTCAGGATTTAAAACTTCATTCTCAAATCTCAGTTGATCATGATCATTGAAATATTCAAGTCCTGTAATCTTCTTATCATCAAAAGAGACATTGGTAGATTCTATGACAACCCTTGTTCTTAAATTATAGACTCTGAAGGCTTTTGTGGAAAGTGGATATCCAAAAAAAATTCCGTCATCAGCTTTTAGATCAAATTTAGATAGCTGTTCAGGATGAGTCTTAAGAACAAAACACTTGCATCCAAATACATGAAAGTACTTCACATTTGGCTTCTTTTTCTTCACCATCTTATATGGTGTCTTTCCATGCTTGTTGATAATTGTTGCATTCTGAGTAAAACAAGCAGTCTGCACAGCTTCAGCCCAAAAGTAGGTTGGTAACTTTGCTTCATCAAATATAGTTCGTGCAACTTCAATAAGAGTTCTATTCTTTCTTTCAACAACTCCATTTTTCTGTGGAACTCCAGGAGCAGAAAATTCATGCTTGATTCCATGGTCTTTGTAGAACTCTTCCATAATCAAATTCTTGAACTCAGTGCCATTATCACTTCTTAAAATTTTCACAGAGTCTTTAACCAATTTATCCAGTTGTTTGACATGATCAATCAAGATAGATGCAGTTTCACTTTTTGTGTGCAAGGAATACACCCATGTGTATCTGGTAAACTCATCTACTATGACCATATCATATTTCTTCTTTGCAATAGACATGACATTAATTGGACCAAATAGATCAACATGTAGTAGGTGATAAGGCTCAAGAATTGAAGATTCAGTCTTGCTCTTGAATGAAGATTTTCTTTGTTTTGCCTTTTGACATGAATCACAAAGGCCATCAGGAGCAAATACTGATTTTGGCAGTCCTCTCACAAGATCTTTCTTGACTAGTTCATTTATATTGCTGAAATTTAAATGAGAGAGTTTCTTGTGCCAATCCCAGCTTTCTTCAATTGATGCTCTACTTAACAGACAGATTGCAGGACCATCAAAACTTGTTGAAAGCTTGGCTTCATAAATGTTACCATGCCTGTATCCTTTCAGAACAACTTTGCCTGTAGATTTTCTTACAACTTCACAGTGTTCTTCAAATAAATCCACATGATAATCTCTGTCAAAGATTTGACTAACACTCAGCAGATTGTGTTTAAGTCCTGAGACTAGAGCTACTTTTTCAATGATGACATTCCCAAGATTGATATTGCAATATCCCAGAGTTTATCCCATGTTGCCATCTCCATAAGAAACACCTGGGCCAGCTTTCAGCAAAAAGTCTGATAGCAGGGCTTTATTTCCAGTCATATGTCCTGAACATCCTCTGTCTAGAACTAGGATGTTTTTTCTGTTGCCCTGCAATCACAAAGATCACTAATGATTAATTTAAGGACCCAGACTTGCTTGGATCCTTTGGCCTTATTAAGTTTGTTAACATTTGTAGCAGATTTAACATCAGAGTTTATGTTAACATTTTTCTTATCAGAATTTACAGTATCAGACTTTGCATCAGAACTTACACTACAAGGAATAATGCTAATTTTCTTTAAAGAAGGTTTTATTTGATAATAATCATAGTACAAACTATGATATTCCTTATAAGTATAAATGGAATGCCATAAACTACCACAATAAAAACAAGGATTTTGTGGCCTATATCTAACAGACTGACTCTTAATTCCTGATTTTGAAGGTAAGGAGTTTATGTTTTTATTCTTCCTGCAAAAAGAAGCTAGATGGTTAGAATTTCCACAGTTATAACATTTATTTCTAGGAGCATTAGGAACAGGCTTATAATCATTGCTTTTATTCACACCTTCATTTCCATTCCTATTTTTCCTAGGTGGCTTTACCTTGTTTACATTCTTAACATCTTTCAGCTTATGCTTAAGCTGCTTCTTTGTCATTAAGCCTATGTTAACTTCAGTTGGCTTATCCTGTTTTGGTTTGTCAGAAGTTAATTTCTCTTTAACTTCTGATTTATCAATATCAGACTTTACAGCTACAAACTTAACAGGATTTACCTTTGGCTTTTGTTTAATAACTATAGGCTCAATTTCTACAGTTCCTTTATTATTCTTATCATCTCCATAACCTAAGCCCTCTTTCCAGTTTCCACTACTTAACAAATTCTGAGTTGTTCTTCCAGAGTTAATCCAAGTCCTGATAGTCTCTCTTTCCTTTTTTAACTCAGTTTTTAAAGATTGATTCAATTTTAACACTTCATCTCTAACATAAAAAACATCATCTCTTTCTTTCTGAGTTTGATGGAACATAACTAACTCTTTTTCTAAATGGTCATTACTTTTCTTAAAAGCCAAATTTTCAGAAGTTAACCTTTCACATGTTAAAGTTTGATCTCTATAACAAATGAACATGGTTTTAAGATATCTTCTCAACTCAGTAATATCATCAGTATGAAAAGCATAAGTTGTTTGAGGTACCTTTAACTCAGCAGCTTCAGAACTGCTATCAGCATTTGCCATCAAAGCATAGTTCACCTCACTTTCAGAATCTGAAGTGTCTGTCCAGCTTTTCTTCTTTGTGACAAGTGCCTTGCCTTTGTCACCTTTTTCTTTCTTACAATCAGGAGTATGTGGCCTTTCTCACCATAATTTTAGCATTTAACATTTGAGTAATCTCCTCTGTCAGACTTTCCAGCTTTACCTTCAGATTTTCTGAATCCCTTCTTATCAGAACTTCTACTTTTCCTGGAAAACTTCTTTCCCCTTCTGAATTTCCTGTAAGCTATCTTTGTGATACTCTTCACCATTAGAGCACACAATTTTATCATCTCTTGATCAACATCCATCTCAGATACACTTTCAGTTTCTGAATCCTCATCACTATCAGAACTTGATGACTCAGTATCAGACTTTGTGATGATAGCCTTTCCTTTGCCTTTCTTTGAGATAACCACTTTGGAGGATTCCTCCTCAGCCTTAAGAGCAACTGTTCTTGACTTTCTCCCATGCCTCTTGCTTCTTTGATCCATCTCAAGTTCATGAGTTTTGAGCATACCATAAATTTCATCAAGAGTAGTTTCATCAAGAGCATAGTTGTCTCTTATAGTAGTTGCCTTCAAATCCCAACTTTCAGGAAGAGCTAAAAGGAATTTAAGATTAATATCTTCAAGATCATATTCCTTATCCACCAGTGAGAGATCATTCAAGAGTTTGACAAATCTGTCATATAAACCAGTTAATGACTCATCAGGTTTTGAGTCAAAGTGCTCATACTCTTGAGTGAGTATAGTCCTCCTGTTCTTCTTAATTGAATCAGTTCCCTGGCATCTTGTCTCCAAGGCATCCCATATCTCCTTTGCAGTCTTGTAGTTAATTACCCTGTTTGAAATGACATTCTCAATGGCACTGTGCGGCAAATGTCTTACCTTTGCATCCTTTGCAATAGATGAGATATCTTCAGCTGTATATTCACTTTTCTCCTTTGGTACAGTCTGTGCTGGCTGATCTGCAACTACAACAGAGAGCTTGGTTGGCTTATGTGGTCCTTCATTAATTCTGTCAAGGTATTCTGGATCTGTAGCTTCCAGAAATATAGACATCCTCACCTTCCATATGGGATACTCAGAAGGTTTCAGTATGGGAACCCTAATACTCTCATATCGATTATGGATTTGAGTCTTTAGAGTTTCTTCAGTTTTGGTGGGCTTGGTTGGAGTTTGTGCTTCTTTAGACATGATTTTTTTTGGATCTTTACTGTATGTATGTTAACAGATAGCTCTGATACCACTTGTTAGGTCACACACACTGTAGAAGGGGGTTGAATACAGTGTCTAGCACAATCAAATCGAATTAAGAACACAAGTATGAAACACATAATAATCTTATTAATAAAACAGTATTACAATGGAACCGTCCTCTCTCAGTGATGAACAAATATCACGAGAGCTGCTAGGGTTACAATGAATAGTATTCTCGATTAAGATAACACATATAGTGTAAACCCTGTGATGTGCTTATATAGACACACAGTTACAAGATAATCTTCTAATTAATATCGAACATAAGTCTGCATCCTAAAATATATCAACTAGTTATTTTTTCTTCCAAGTATTCTATTCTTCATAGAATTCTTCTTCACACATATCTCTTCTTGTTTTGGTCTCGATCTTCTTTCCTTTCAATCAGTCGCCTTCCTTATCTGAAAGTCTCCTTAAGTCCTGATATTATCTCCTGATAAATATCTTCTGATAACTTAAGTTCTGATAACTTAAGTTCTGATATCTTAAGTTCTGACTTCAGTATAAGTACTAATTTCCAGTTAAGTCCTGATTTGTCCTGTTAGTTAAGATCTGTAAAAACTAAACACAAATCATCATTAGACATGACATCACAAATATATCTAACACTTGTAACATCAGAGAACCAAATCTTGTATAACCATTAAACCCATATTCTTCTATTATCTGATTCTTTTACAGGCGTGAAGCCATTCTTCGTATGTACTTTGTTATACCTTTATGTTACTCATGAATTACCTTATGCTTTGAGATGAATGTCTTATCAATGCTGCTTATGATTTCGTTTTATTGAATTATATTTCTTATTATATTGAATTGCTATGGAACTGGATGGTTTTCTAAAATATGGACCAAATTCATGGTCATACCAGATTGGTGGTTAAATTAGGCCAATGTATGCCTTGGATCCCGTTTATAGAGTAGAGCTGCGTGCCTTGCTCAAGGTTAGTGCATAACTGATCAAAAGCCTAACTTGGTTTAAAAATTAAAAATGAATATCCAATTCTAATCATCGCTTAACAAGAAACTTGATTCCTTTAATTATTTCATTTGATCATTGTTTAATCCCGATATTGTCATCGTGACTTGCTGAGCTAGTTAGCTCACTCTTACAAATCTTTTTATGTTATTTACCAGTTAAAAAAGAAGTTACTGGTAGCGAGGATCCTCAGTCCAGTGTGCGAGCTAGGATTCCAGGTTGAGTTGGATCAAGATAGCAGAAGCTTATGTTTTAGTTTTGAGTTTTGTAAGAATGTTATATTATCGGTTGTAAGTTAAACTAGTTGGGATTTGGTTCGTTATAATGTAATTAAGGTTATGGCTTATGTTCATACTTTAACTAGTTGTGATCTGTGGTTGTGTAGTGTTGGGTCATTGCATATATTATTTTATAAACATATTTATATTGTGTGTGTGTTGTGAACCCCAAACTTCTGACCTAAGTTTGGAGGGCATCACAGGTTTGGTATCAGAGCTGCAGGTTATAAGTCACTAACACAAGCCTAGATTGTCGGGATTGGGTAGAGGGTTAGGATTAGAGATAAGTGATAGAAAGATAGGACGTCGAAAGGTTGATATAAAAGGTTTTTGGTATGATTCGTGTTGTGATTTAAGTTCTTATCTTGTGGTGTTGATTTTTAGATAAGGGCGATGGCAGATCCTATTATCCCTGTACTATCTGATCATTCGGAGCCTTCAGTTCAAGGACCATCATCTCCACCCAGATCTGACCCACACCCTGTTCCTCCACTAGTGTTAGCTATATTACCATAAACTAGCTAAAATGACGACATTCTTAATGGAGTCTTGTATGCTATTCTATATGCCCAAACAGCTTCATCCAGCTTCAAAGACCAATCCTTCCTTGATGGACACACAAATTTCTCTAGAATACGCTTGATCTCTCTGTTAGAAACCTCTGCTTGACTATTAGTCTGAGGATGGTAGGCTGTTGCAATGCGATGATTCACATTATACCTTTGCATCATGTCAGTGAATTTATGATTGCAAAAATGCGATCCCTCATCACTGATTATGACTCTTGGAGACCCAAATCTTGTGAATATCTTTTTATGATGAAAATTAAGCACCACCTTCGCATCATTTATCGGCAAAGCCTTGACTTCCACCCATTTTGACACATAATCGACCGCCAACAAGATATACTGATTATTGCAAGATGAGACAAATGGCCCCATGAAGTCTATTCCCCACACATCGAAGACTTCAACCTCGAGAAGCACATTAAGAGGCATCTCACCCCTCTCGGACATATTACCCACACACTGGCATCGATCACACTTCAAAACAAAGTGATGCGTATCCTTAAACAATGTAGGCTAGAAGAATCCCGCTTGAAGGACACGAGCTATTATCTTCTCTCCACCATACTGGCCTCCATAAATAGTTGAATGACAGTCGTGCAAGATCCCCTTCGTTTCACTATATGGAATAAATCTCCTGATGATTTGGTAAGCTCCTTGCCTAAACATATATGGTTCATCCCACATGTACCACTTCACCTCATGAAGAAACTTCTTATTTTGAGTGTATGACAAGTCGGGAGGCATGATATTACTCACAAGGTAGTTCAGAATGTCTACAAACCACGGTTCTTCCTCTTGCACTCCAAACAGTTGCTCATCGGGAAAAAAACTCATTTATTAATGTCTTATCCAGTGAAGTTGCACTTGGATCTTCTAAATGAGAGAGATGATTAGCAACTTGATTCTCAGTACCTTCTATGTCCTTGATCTCCAACTCAAATTCCTGAAGTAAAAGAACCCATCTAATTAATCTAGGTTTCGAATCTTTCTTCGAGATGAGATATCAAATTACAGCGTGATCAGTGAAAACTGTGACCTTCGTCCCAAGCAGATAATATCAAAATTTCTCAAAACCGTAGACAATAGCCAAAAGTTCTTTCTCAATAGTAGTGTAATTCAACTGTGCATAATTTAGGGTCTTACTAGCATAGTAGACCACATAAAATATGTTGTTCTTTCTCTGCCCAAGAACTGCTCCAACTACATAGTCACTTGCATCGCACATCATCTCAAAAGGTTCATTCCAATCAGGTGCAGTTATGATAGGTGCCGTGATTAAACTCTTGTTTAAGAACTCAAAAGCCGCTAGACACTCGTCATCAAACTTGAACGGGACATCCTTCTCCAGAAGATTGCACAAAGGTTTATAATTTTTTGAAAAGTCCTTAATGAACCGCCTGTAGAAACCCCCACATTGGCTTTGTCCACCTCAAGACCCTTACTAGAGACCTTGTGCCCAAGAATAATGCCATGTCGTACCATAAAGTTATATTTCTCCCAGTTGAGAACTAGATTGGTCTCAACACACCTTTTAAGAACGCCTCCTAGATTCTGCAAGCACTCATCAAATCAATCACCAAACATAGAGAAATTATCCATGAACACCTCCACATTCTGACCAATCATGTCAGAGAAAATAGCCATCATACATCTCTGAAATGTGGTAGGTGCCACATATAAACCAAAAGAAACCCCTCTAAAGGTGAAAGTACCAAATGGACATGTGAAAGTAGTCTTCTCCTGATCTTCCGGAGTAATAGAAATTTGATTATAGCCCGAATAGCAATCCAGAAGACAGTAGTACTCATGCCCATCCAATCTGTCAAACATCTGATCAATAAACGGCAGAGGGAAGTGATCTTTTCTCGTGGCCTCGTTCAGCTTCCTGTAATCCATGCAAACTCTCCACCCCGTGACTGTTCGAGTAGGAATGAGCTCATTCTTCTCATTAGCAATAACTATGATACCTTCTTTCTTTGGTACACACTGAACTGGACTCACCCAAGAACTGTCAGAAATGGGATAGATGGTCCTTGCATCCAGCCACTTAAGAATTTCCTTCTTCACAAATTCCTTCATTATGGGATTGAGCCTTCTTTGTTGCTCAACAGTAGGCTTGCTTCCTTCTTCTAGAAGAATTTTATGCATACAATACCAAGGGCTGATTCCTTTAATATCTGCTATCATCCATCCAATTGCCGATTTGAATTTTCTCAGAATTCTCAAGAGTTTTTCCTCATCACTACCTGAAAGGTCAGATGCAACAATAACAAGCAAAGTAGATGCATCACCAAAAGAAGCATACCTTAAGCGTTCAGGTAATGGTTTAAGCTCCAGTGTAGGAGATTTGTTCAGCTCCTCCATTCCAAGAGATTCAAAAGGCATATCCATCTTCCTCTTCCCAAGAGAAGCATTCAGATATTATAACTTGTGATGGCCTCAACCCCGGGGTTAGGAGTTGACGTCACTAAACACAATTACTAAAAATATAAACAACAAGATTATTTTTAAACTATACTAACTCGACCCCGAACCAAGATCCAATCCAGGTTCAAGTATGATCCAAGCTACACATTATTACAAACCATTTATTCAAAAGTCTGACACACACTAACTTATTCAGTAACTCATCAGACCGCATGTGGTCTGATACTAACAACCTCTGAGGAGTCGTGTCCTGATGGGGCGGAGACACGGTTCTGCCAAGGTCTGATTGGTCTTCTAGGCATCTGCAATATATATAACATGTTGCAAGGATGAGCATAACCGCTCAGCAGTACCAACATATAAATATCAAGATAAAAATAATAGTGTAAACAGTTATAGGAACATAACTATAATCATTATAAAATATGATTCTGTAAATCATTTCGAACAATAGTTTATAAAGGAAAGCTGAGATAACTGGATATCACTGAGTAGCATGCTTTTAACAAAACAAATATAATTATGTGTCATGTAAGTACTAGAGTCCAATTTTAGCATGCTATTTACATTTATAAATCCACTGTATCAATTACTTATACCCTTACGGGAATCACAAAGCCAAATCAGATACGTAATGGATATATGAAGACAGCTGATCAGGCGATCAACACAAGACGGCTCCAACTGCCATCCCATATACCTGTTCCGGAACATAGAGACTAGCTAGGTCTTCGACCTGCTGGACTAATCGGTTATATAATGCACGCAACTGAATTAGCCTCGTACGCCACCTCAATAGGCCTACTCTAGCCCCTATGTATCCCAAATCTGATCGTTTAATCCAGTTTTCAAAACACTTGTACCTATCTCATTTCAAAACCATTCATTTTAACAACACACATAAAACTAGTTCACAAATCATTTTCATTCGAGATAAGCACCCTTTTTCGAAGTTACTTTTCCCCAAAACAGGTTTAAAATAGTGATTTATAACTATAAGGGATACGTAACTTAAAACATTTCCGTTCCTTTATGAGAATAAAACAATAGTCTATTCATACGTACTGAAGCATAAAAGAATGGTCTGGGTACTTGCCTTTTAACGCTTTCGAAAACCCTGAGTAGCTTTTACGTTGTCTTCGGTCCTGGCGAAACTCGACTGGGATCTACAATAACAGAATACGCTAGTCAGTTATACCGACATGCTTGATATCCTCAAATCCTAATAAACCAATCGATAACCCGACTCATATTGTATATATACACACAATCATGTAATCACATAGTCCGTATTCAAATAAGGGTAATATGTTTTGTATTATTTAGTATGCTACTCACATTTAAAATAAATTTTTAGAAAATTTTGGCAGTAACTTTTCCGTTTATAAGCCTACCCGTCGATTACAATCGACATCAATATTCACAACCATTCACAATCCACAATTCGCAACATAAATTTTGCGGGTGCCCAATTAATCTTCGGGTTTCGAATGTAAAACCCCATCGATTATTTTAAAATCATTCCGCACAAATAATTTATTTCACGAATCGAAATCAAATATTTCTAGCAGAAAATATAATTTTAGCTCAGAACAATTACCAAACCAACCAATCAAAGACTGCACTCAACAGCAACACAACCGAAGTAAGGGAAGCAACATCCCCCTCCACCCACGCACACACTCACGCGTAGCAGTACAACACACACAAACACACATAATTTACACACACAGACAGAATGAAACACACACAACATACACATATATACATACAATCACACATGTATATACATAATAACTATAATCGACTGGAAATTTGAAAAATCATGATAATAGTCTTTAAATATTTTAAATATCCCAAAGTTAATAAAAACATAAATTTTTAAATTTAAAAAAAAATTTAAAACGCAATTTATACCCGCTTTTAACAATTAAACGAATCAACGCGCGTGTGAAATAAATCCCAAAAATTCCCAAAATAATATTTGAATTGGTTGTTCCATGTAAGACAAATCTGGCTGAAGCTCAATTGGTTCATATTCTATGACTTGATTCGAATCAGGAACATAGGGCTTCAACATGGATACATGGAACACATTATGAATGTGTTACAACTGCGGCGACAAAGCTATCTCGTAGGCAACTTTCCCTACTTTCTTCAAGACTTCAAATGGTCCTATAAATCTGGGACTAAGCTTACCTTCCTGATCAAATCATACTAATCCTTTCCAAGGTGATACCTTTAGTAATAGCAGTGCTCCTATCTTGAAGTTCATATCCTTTTTATGCAAATCTGCATTCTTTCTCTGCCTATCTCGGGCTTCTTCTAACCTTTTCCGAATCAACGCCACTGCATCTTTAGTCTGCTGAACCAACTCGGGGCCTACCACTTTCTTCTCTCCTACTTCGTCCTAATATAATGGTGATCTACACATACGTCCATACAAAGCTTCGTAAGGCGACATTCCAATGCTTGCATGAAAGCTGTTGTTATACGAGAATTCAATCAAAGGTAGGTGTTCGTTCCAATTTCCCTTAAAATCCAAGGCACAAACTCTTAACATATCCTATTTGGTCTGAACTGTTCTCTCACTTTAACCGTCCGTCTGAGGATGATAAGCGATACTCATATTCAGCTTGGTTCCTAGACATTATTGGAACTAGCTCCAAAACCTGGAATTGAACCTCGAGTCTCGATCTAACATAATGGAAACATGAACTCCATGCTTGGTCACTATCTCGTCCAAATACAGCTTAACTAGCTTTTCCAAGGAATATCTTTCATTGATCGGAAGAAAATGCGGTGACTTGGTCAACCTATCAATAATTACCCAAATGGCATCGTGATTTGCCCTCATCTTTGGCAATCCTACTACAAAATCCATTGCAATCTCTTCCCATTTCCACTTGGGAATCTCCAAGGGTTGTAACAATCCACTTGGCTATTGGTGTTCTGCTTTTACCGTCTGACACATGTAACACCCCCAAATCCGGGGTCGGGGATCCGGGTTGTCACGAGTTCCATTTCCCTTAATAACACCCAATCTTAATAAATAATCAACTATTCTGTACTGTGACCCCACCATAAACACACACACCACAAGTTATAGTCTCAGAGATGAATATCCAAAAATAATCATAAGTCGTTTTATTCCATAATTATATGCCAATACACCTTAAAAGGGTTTCTGAATAAATTTACATTTCTTTGCCATTATTACAATTCATAAATATACATAAATCTGGTTCATCAATAGTTGAAAACCTAGTCTATTGGTAGCTCCTACCTCAGCTACGGTGGCATCAACGCTTCCAGAAAACTGTGGAACATTTTCTAACCGCTTGCGAATTGGAAGCTTGGTCCTGTTCATCTTGTCTAGCTGATGTTGTGTGATGAAAGAAGAAAGCAAGGGTGAGCAACAAGCCCACCAAAATAATATGTATAATGATTTACAATATATGAGCATTCTCATAGTATTCATGAAAGTCTTGGTCAAGAAGAAATGAACCAAGTTTGATATCTTACCGCGACCAAGTTGCAAAATATTCAGTATACATGTACATATATACATTTCACAATCTTTGAAATCCTCTGACATGTATAATATACACAGAGTTCCCGTTTATAACTGTATAAAATATCGTTGCAAGGTGATCTCATATATCTAACCTTGTCTCAACGTTTTTCCGAAAATCTTTGACATGCACAAGATAATCATTTACTAGATATAAGTTTAAAAGATGAAGTTACAAGATACTCCCATATACTTATATCCGAATACTACTTGAACTACCACCATTCAAGTTATAATCAGTTTCAAAAGTTCATCACCCAGATGAGACTACAAGATAAGACTTGAATAGATTCAATCCTTGAAATATCATTATAAATAATGAAGTTACGAGATACTTCATTAAGTCCCGATATATATATACACCTATATATATACATTTCATACACTCCTTGAAAACCTCTGTTATGAAAATTATAAACAGAGTTGCAATATCCAATGAATTTTGGAAAGGAGAAAACCTTGGCATAAACCTGATATCTTGCTGATCAGGCAAAGATACCAATAAGTAACCTTTTCTACTAGTAGATGGATGAATCCCCCACCGGTCATCACCCTGGCCACATAAGGACCTTGTGCTGGACCGCCACCCGGCCTCTTACGCGTTGATAGACTGCCACCCAGCCACTTACACTTTGATAGACCGTACCCCGGCCTGTCGCTTATGCCGACTACTACCGGTCGTCCTCTGATTAGATCTATTATATCCTTGGTCCTTTGAACTACTGCGGGTCCGAGCATCTTGTGCTCTACAACTTCATCCTATCATAAGGGAGATCGACATTGTCTTCCCTCAAGGATCTCATAAGGCGACATCTCGATAATGACATGATCTATTGTCGTGAGAAAACTTAATCCGCGTTAAGTGATCATTCCAAATTCTTTCAAGTCTATTGCACAGACTCTCATTATAGCTTTTAGCATTAGAGCTTTTGCTTCTCAATACCCATTCTTTTCCAGTTCGTAATCGCTACTACCTTCCGTTCCTAATATTATACTGGTTATACTTTTGCTCGTTAGCATTCTATAACCTTTTAATAACCACGTCAACTTTAGTATCACGAATGTGTTTCCATTCTGGATACCACCATAACTTTACTACTCCTTTTTCAGCTATTTCTATTTTCCAAAGTTTGATCAATCATATAGAAGTAAAGGAATTTGTTGAGAGATCACTATGATCATGAACACTTGTTATATCGCATAGTTAGTACAGAAGGTGGCCAGCCTTTAGTACTTGACAAGCAATTAAACAATAGATGGTATCCTACTAGGCTTCTATCACACAGATAGATAGTCATTCGACAATACCTCCCCTTCTGGAAGGGTTGTTCTTCTCAGCTTATACAAAATGAAAAGAAGAGAAAAGAATGAATTGAAGAAAATTGTGTATATGAAAAAAAATATACTGCCACAAAACATCTGGCTTGGAACCTACCTCTGAACTATAGAGGTTTGTCATAGGAGAACAAAACATATGTGTATATATATCAAGTATTATTACATCGCATTTCATATGCCTAAATATTTTTGCTATTTCGTCCATCATTCTATGAACCCATGCTCTTGCACGAGCTTATACATAATCACCTTTGAAACTCCCTCGTCATCGAAAATCGAATCTGGGATTTCATTCTTGACATCACCGTTACTAGAATTCTATGCTTGCACTGCAACCTTCCTCGTATAGTAATACGACTCTCTATTGATAAGAAGGAATAAATATTCAATAGGTAGATAATCTACTTGATTAGTCTATCAATGATAACTTATACACCACCACGACCCGATTAGTGGTACTCAATCTCAACATCCATTCCAATACAACTCTCATGATTGTAATCGACTCATTACTCACAGAATCATTGCTGCATTGCTATGGTCCACCACTGACCTACTGTCGTAATTCACTTTCCATGAAATCTTAATATCTAACCATACGGAGTCCATACATGTCGTATAGAATTCTCCTAAGGAGGTAACATAATTACCATTCATGATTTATGAAGAACACTTTAGATCCTGATGTACATACATGACATGAAGCAGATAAAATTGCAGAAGAGTTTCAATCAAAGCAACGATAGCAGGTTAATCCAATTCTTAATCATATACCTTCAATAGAAGACTTAACTCGAAGGTTCGTCTAGTCCTTTTTGAAACATGGTCTTGGCTAATCTCAAGATAGTACCTTCTGAGATAGATAGCCCGCTCATGGCGATTACACGAATTAAACCTTTACCAACTACTATTACGGTTGGGTATTACAAAGTCATCAGAAGGAATGTCAATCTTCCAAACCATAATACAACCTTCACAGCTTTAACCATCGTCACTGTATTCCTTTGGCACAAGTGCCTATAATTATCCTCTTACCCTTAAAGTGTCGGCCACCTCTTTGGCCTTTCCTGATAGTAAAATTTCCTTATAGTCAATGTCATTTTAACCACCTCCAAATAAATTTTCTACCTTATTTCAATCACTGCTTATGTGAAGATGTTTTCCTTAAAATCTGATGAGTAAAAAAAAAAATCACCATTTTCCATAAGTTATTGCCTCAGTCTTTAGAGGTTAATCACTGTCATGACTGACTCTCAATCATACTTAGAACATCTTTAATCTTAGGCCCTAATTGCCCTGAACAATTTCGACCTTTACTGGTTCGATCCATACTTTCTCGGGGTTTAACACGTGCCCCACTTGACATCATTATAATTACGTCATATTTCCTTTATCAACATTTTTATTCTTGAGAATTTTGAATATTACCTTTCTCCTTGTAAAACCTCTAAGGTTATCTTTAAATCGTTCCTCCTGTATCCCCTAGATACAGGGCATATCAAAATACCATTTACTAATACTAGAACCATTGTCTATGTACTTCTGAAAAATTTCTTTACTGATCTTTAAAGGTTGTTGTTACCTTGATCCTTTCCAATTCATACTTGTCAAAACTCATGCTGTCCCTATTAAGGGTGGATGCCAACCTTTATGCATTCCCCTAGGATTCATCTCAAGTTATCGAAGTTATATCCTTAATTCCACCTTTAAAAAAAACTTGCATCCTTTCATGGATAAATCAAGTCATATATCCTTGATAGATTATCTTATTCATCATTCCCACCTCGATAGTCTATACCTTCACAATAACATCTATATTCAAAATGAGGTTAATCAATATGGCCTCCAAAAGATAACAACAGTTATCCGCTTTTCTTGCCTAATTTGGTAACGATAACAAGGATGTCCTGGAAGATATTGGTCGTGTTCAACGTTAAATTCTTCTTAATAATTCCGTATTTACTTTTGTTGTTTATCTCAACAGTCACCTTGATGCTGGGATATCTTTCATACCTGGCGTCTCCCTTTCTAGGTATCAAGCCACCGGTCTTACCGAAGGTCACTTCCTTCATCCACTTTTCCTAATTTCTTACTTCCTTGCCTACTCAGTCTATCCGCGTCTCATTATTTATCCTTTGAACTATCTCAAGGTTTCCTTGAATCCTCCCAACTTAAAGGGGGTACAATATATGTATCTCTTATGCCTTCAACGAGCAATTTAACTCATGGTGAATCACCCTCATCCTGACGATTACATACTTTTCTATTTCTATTGCTACGAGTCTTTAGGGTTTCCTCATACCCAACTTCCTTATTATTCCTCAAACTCTATTGCCTTTTTTTATTCCTTTCCACTTCAGTTTCTTTTTTAATTTCCTTTCTCTTATCATTATTTCATAAACCAACACAACATAAGCATTGATTTCAAATATCCCGTCATTCTGGATTCGTGTCCTCAGAACGAATCTTGACAACTTTTACAGCTTAGATTTATAATTCATCATACTCGTCCGCCTTTGTTCTGGCTCTAAAGCTTTTACACTATCTCCATAACCTTGGGAAGTACTTTCCTGAAAATAATTGACTGAACTTTAATCAGTTTATTGTAACCTCTTGCTCTGTGCTTTTCTTGGTCTTTCACCAGTGGGTGGTCTCTTTCTTAGGAGGGTAAGTGACAAAAATAGTCTTTTGTGATTCGTCAATCATTTAGAATCTCAAATGATTCCTATATTTCCTTTAGCCAGGCTCTTGCCTTGACTGGGTCAGCTTGTTCCTTGGAACTCTAAGGGCTTAGCCACTTAAAGGTCTTGAAAGAATTTCACACCACATTGTTTCCTCAAGGTGGTGGTTAGGGGTAAAAGTATAAGTTTTGTTTTAGGCAGGTCCATGGATTGCCCAATAGGAGTACCATCCTGGTTCTTCCTATCTTGCTCGACTTCTGTTTTCTCAGTCTAAATATTTCTTCCTACTCCCCATAATTGGGGTTATCTTTTAATTTAAAATCCTCATTTTCCACTTCATTATATTCCGGGTTCCTTATAGCTTAATTACGACTTCCCTGATTATCACATTCAAGGTTTTGCCCCTAATCTTATTCCTAATGGGGCATAATGCTTGGAAAAAAAAATTGAGAATCTCTGGATATGTGTCTTATTTACTTTGCTTAAGTCTTTCCCTCGTTTCGTCCTTGCATGATTGCAAATTATGAATTCTCAAGTTCCATAAACTTCATGACACTCTCTTAAGTGTTAATAGTGCAATTAACAATATGAACTTATCATAACCAGGTTGATTTGAACTGAAATTAACGAATATATACATAACCATTGGTTCGAGGGTACAACAACTGAACACATTAAAGATAATTACATCATGTGATCTGATCGCTTCTATCCCAAAAGTACTATCATAGATAATCATCTATCATTAAAACTAATCATTCATAACTTAGGCTAATCCTCCAAAAGCGGTGCTACATGAAACCCTTGTCTGATCGCTCTGGCTCTGCACACTACCATGGATCAAGAAATGCGGGCACGCATGACATCCCTAACCTGCTCTATCACAGAGGTGATGAGGTCTAAGATAGTTGCAAGTAGAGCTGGATCAATCTGACCCTCAAGATGGCCTCTAGCCGTAACACGGGTGGTAACCTCAATCATTTCCATGTTATGAGCTAATCCTGCCGGAAGTACCCCGCCCTCAATCCTTGTTGCAGTAAGTCGATCCAACAGATCACTCCTAACATTACGGGCCTCGGACAGGCCACCCAAAGTCATGTAATAATCGACGATAAGAGAAGCCTGAGTGGTTGCATCTAGCAGTCCATGGGGTGCAGGTGGTGCAGGCCCAGGGGATCCAAATGGATAACCAAGCACGGTATCAGGTGATAATGGTGCAGGAGATAAAGGTGGCATTTCCTCAGTAGGTGCTGGGCTCTGTATAGGGGAGGGAACAGGAATTGGTGGAACCTCATGGATGTCTTCAGGAACCTCGGGAAGAGGGTCTGATACTGGTATAATTGGTGCCGTGGAAGGCCCCACTCCTTCTGCCCTCATTAACCTTTGTGCCCTTGGTAACTCTTCATCCTCTAGTGCCACCCTCGCGGCCATTCTTGCTCTGGTAGTCGCCCTGACTACGGTCATCAATTCCTCAGCGGTCCTCTCTTAATTCTCGTCAGGATCTTCCACGAGATCCTCCTCGACAACAATCCCTTCTGGGATAACATCCTCAACCGCAACATTCTCAATATGAATCTCATATGGTCCCTCGTTAGGGTACACTATCAGATTCACAATTTGATCTCCAACATGTAATAAAACATCCTCATGCTGATGCTCCTGAACCTCAGGGTTCGGTGCCCCGCTGCCCTATACGAGAATGAACTATGTTACTATCACGATATTTATAAGGGTTCCCATAAGGGTTTTAACTGTCAGTACTACGTTAGGTAGTCCGACTATGAACTTGGCAAGAGTTCTTATTATCTTAGTGAACTTATTATCTTAACGTCACATCATCTCTGAGATTTATAACGCTTCGCTCTGATACCATTTCTGTAACACCCCCAAATCCGAGGTCGGGGATCCGGGTTGTCACGAGTTCCATTTCCCTTAATAACACCCAATCTTAATAAATAATCAACTATTCTGTACTGTGACCCCACCATAAACATACACACCACAAGTTATAATCTCAGAGATGAATATCCAAAAATAATCACAAGTCGTTTTATTCCACAATTATATGCCAATACACCTTAAAAGGGTTTCTGAATAAATTTACATTTCTTTTCCATTATTACAATTCATAAATATACATAAATCTGGTTCATCAATAGTTGAAAACCTAGCCTATTGGTAGCTCCTACCTCAGCTAC
Organism: Apium graveolens; assembly: GCF_009905375.1. Classification (NCBI taxonomy): domain Eukaryota; kingdom Viridiplantae; phylum Streptophyta; class Magnoliopsida; order Apiales; family Apiaceae; genus Apium; species Apium graveolens. The sequence continues at coordinate 122,402,412 of NC_133655.1, forward strand.
GGCGGCATCAACGCTTCCAGAAAACTGTGGAACATTTTCTAACCGCTTGCGAATTGGAAGCCTGGTCCTGTTCATCTTGTCTAGATGATGTTGTGTGATGAAAGAAGAAAGCAAGGGTGAGCAACAAGCCCACCAAAATAATATGTATAATGATTTACAATATATGAGCATTCTCATAATACTCATGAAAGTCTTGGTCAAGAAGAAATGAACCAAGTTTGATATCTTACCGCGACCAAGTCGCAAAATATTCAGTATACATGTACATATATACTTTTCACAATCTTTGAAATCCTCTGACATGTATAATATACACAGAGTTCCCGTTTATAACTGTATAAAATATCGTTGCAAGGTGATCTCATATATCTAACCTTGTCTCAACGTTTTTCCGAAAATCTTTGACATGCACAAGATAATCATTTACTAGATATAAGTTTAAAAGATGAAGTTACAAGATACTCCCATATACTTACATCCGAATACTACTTGAACTACCACCGTTCAAGTTATTATCAGTTTCAAAAGTTCATCACCCAGATGAGACTACAAGATAAGACTTGAATAGATTCAATCCTTGAAATATCATTATAAATAATAAAGTTACGAGATACTTCATTAAGTCCCGATATATATACACCTATATATATACATTTCATACACTCCTTGAAAACCTATGTTATGAAAATTATAAACAGAGTTGCAATATCCAATGAATTTTGGAAAGGAGAAAACCTTGGCATAAACCTGATATCTTGCTGATCAGGCAAAGATACCAATAAGTAACCTTTTCTACTAGTAGATGGATGAATCCCCCACTGGTCATCACCCTGGCCACATAAGGACCTTGTGCTAGACCGCCACCCGGCCTCTTACGCGTTGATAGACTGCCACCCAGCCACTTATACTTTGATAGACCGTACCCCGTCCTGTCGCTTATGCCGACTCAATTAGATGGACTTACTTCCCGAACGTTGGGCAAGTAATCAATTTGTTTTCTCAAAACAGCAACCACGTTGCGAATGTAAAATACACCACAGAGCCGGATCCCCCAGGTTTTGAGCGAGTATTTAAATACCCTTCGAAAGGAGGATCTTAAGTATAAAAGAATGAGTTTTGGGATCCTCCCTAACTTTTAGAAATCATTTTGAAGACTCGAAAACATTTTTAACAATGTTTGGAGTACTGCTGATTTATTAAAATAAATCTGTCCCAACATATTAGAAAATATCTGAATATTATTATTTAAATAATATTCCCATAAAGAATAATCTTTATAAAAATAATTGAAGTAGAAGTTGTAAAACTTATACTTGAAATGAATATTAAATAACCAAAGATATACTTATATGAAAGTAATATCTTTATTTGAATAATCAAAAGTAAATTTGATTATCGACACATTATTCTTTAATAAAATAAAGAATATTATTTAATAAAAATAAGCGGAGTCATAAGCCCTCGAATGAATATTCAAAATAATATTCATTAATAAAATAAAGGGAGTCATAAGCCCTCGAATGAATATTCAAAATAATATTCATTAATAAAATAAACGGAGTCATAAGTCCTCGAATGAATATTCAAAATAATATTCATTAATAAAATAAAATAAAGTTATCGAATAAACCTTATTCGATTAATAGTTTTAAAAACTATATCAATATATATATATATATTATACTCGGGAACATCGACTCCCGGTTTTAGAAAATGTTCACCTTTGGGTCCCCTATACTAAGGGTATACGCAACTACTGCTTAGCTATAACATAGGTATTATGCAGCTAATTAGCATTTGAACCAACATATATATATATCAAGATTACGAAATAGACATGCATATATACCATATCACATGCTCTAATATATCGCAAGAATTTGCTAATAACAATCATGCATGTATCACAAGATAATGCATATACACATATACATCACAACAACAGTATAACGGGTAGAAAACTTGCCTGAGCGATTGGGGGTTATAAATGGATTGGGACGAGTCTGGTAACCTATAAACAACATATAAGTTGGAATTAAACCAAAGTCACTTCTAAATCTATACTTTAACCAATTTAGACTCTAACGCTTGCTTTGTGCTTACTGATTCTCCTAAGTCGCTCGAGTACCCTCGGCTCCACCATTTTTAATAAATCAACCATTATGAGTTTTAAGGCGATTCTTTCGCGAGTGTCTTACCAACTGCCTAATACACTTTACATAATTGTTTCATACTCCAATTAGTCCTTTTAGGTCTTTAACCTATGTTTCAAAGTAAGGCGAGGGATAATGATTCGTTCGCGAAACGTCGTTACTTAAAACGGCCGTTTCTCCTAAACCGTACATCGGAATCAAACGAACCACATATCAAAACGAAGCTCGTAACATGAAATATCTAAAAATGGCAATGGTTAAAACCTAGAAGGGAGTTCTCGGGTCCTAATGTTATAAACAAAAGCAGTCTAAAGTAAATCGGACATTACGACGGCTATGTTTACGCGATTTCCCAATTTTATACCATTCCAATTCAACCACCAATCAATCCCAATTCATTCATACAACCAACATCCATCCACACTACATCATAACAGCCCCAATCAACTCAACATTAACAATTTATACTTATTCTTAAACTTGAATTTAAACTATACTTAAGTCCTTTAACCAATCAATAAGATTTCAACATTCAATTCACTACCATTCCAACCCAAACTCTAAACTAACAAGCATCAAGCTACTCTTTTACCATAACAATCAAAATCATCCTAATATACAAGTAAAGCTAGGGTTTGGAGATGTTATACCTTCCTTGAAGTGGTTGGAGTAGCTAGGAAGCCTTAAGAAGCCTTGAGATGTCTTAGGGATGCTTGGATCTTAAAGGAAAAACAAGAAAAATCAAGTTAAAAATCTTGAAATCACTATTCATTATATTCTTCATTGATTTCTTGGAAGAGATTGAGAATGAATTGGAGGCTTAAACTTATAAAATAGCCATATCTATGCATAAGGAGTACTAGATAATTATCTTACCAATTAAGGAAGCTTGGAACTTGAATTTTGAAAATTCTTCTTCTTGAAATGAAGAAAAGCCGAGAGCAATGTTGAAGAATGAAATGATTTTGTGTTTTTGATTTGTTTTGCCTAGCTTGGTTGTTTTTGTTTTGTTTTTGGTTAATTACCTTTCTAACCTTGAACTTTGTGTGGTTTTAAATCAACCACACCTCCTTCCCCTTATGTCATGCTTATGTCACTTTGTGATGTCATCATCCCTTACTTGCCCTCTTCTTATTGCTTGGATGACCTCATCATCCCTAACCTCCTTGATTAACTTCCTGATTGTTTGCCTAATGACCGCTGATCTGTTATACGGTTCGCTTAACTTTCGTTCTCGTTTCTCGTTTGAGGGATCATACCCGGGATCTTATTACTTGGGTTTCCTTAACCTTTCTCAATACATTATAATCCTTTTATGATCCTCTCTTATAATCCTTTAATTTAAATCCTTTTTATCCTGTTACCTTATACTTAATTCTTTCCGTATCTAGTGGATTTCCAGAAAAAATCAAAGTGTTCGGATTTGGATTCTGACGATCTTTACATACACTTATATACCACATAGAGTACTAATAATATCCCAGAAGATCAATAAAAGAACCCCTACATAGTGTGGCATGAAAAGTTTTCTTATTCAGCAAAATCAGCAAAACACTATTCATAAGGGTTTCAAAAATTCCAAAAATTGGGGTTATTACACACACGTGACATTTGCTAACCCAATTGGCAATATCCTTCTTCATTCCTGGCCACTAAAAGTTTTTCTTCAAGTCTTGGTACATCTTAGTGCTACCAGGGTGGATAGAAAATCGAGAGTTGTGCGCTTCATGTAACACTTCATTCTTCAGTTCCGTTACATTAGGAATCCAAACTCTGGAAGAAAATCTAAACAAACCTCGGTCATCCTTTTGGGTACATAATTCTTCTCCTGTCAAAATGTCCAATTCTTGTTCCATAACTCCCTCTTGACATCTTTTGATCTTTTCTATCAATGTTGGATGAAAGGTAATCTCGTACAGTTGCTCCTGACTTTTACTTGGTACTCGAACTTCAATTTCCATCTTTTCTAAATCTCGTTCTAACTCTTCTGCAACCTGAACCATATTCAGCTTCTCCTTTCTGCTCAAGGCATCAGCCACCACATTGGCTTTGCCTTGGTGATAATTAATTGAACAATCGTAGTCCTTGATCAATTTCAACCACCTTCCCCGTCTCATGTTCAAATCCTTCTACGTGAATATATACTTCAGGCTCTTGTGATCGGTATAAATATCGCACTTCTCTCCATACAAGTAATGTCTCAACAATTTTAGAGCAAATATTATAGCTGCCAACTCAAGGTCATGGACTAGATACTTCTGTTCATGATGCTTTAGTTATCTGGAGTCATATGCGATAACTTTGTTGTATTGCATCAATACACAACCTAAACCCTTCAAAGAAGCATCGCTATAAATCACAAAGTTTCATGTCTCATCTGGAAATGCTAGCACTGGAGCTCACACAAACCTCCTTTTCAATTCCTGGAAGCTTTCTTCAGACTTCTCTGTCCAGATGAATTTCTCATTCTCCCTAGTTAACTTGGTTAATGGAGATGCGATCTTAGAGAAATCCTTTACAAACCTTCGGTAATAACCTGCTAGTCCAAGAAAACTTCTTATTTCCATCAGAGTCTTTGGTTGCTCCCACTTGGATACAGCTTTAATCTTTACAGGGTCTACCTTAATACCTTCCTTGCTTACCACATGTCCAATAAACTGTACTTCTGACAACCAAAACTCACACTTGGAAAACTTTGCATACAGTTGCTTTTCCCTTAGCCTCTAAAGGGTAATCCGTAGATGCGTTGCGTGATCTTCTGGAGTCTTTGAATAGATGAGGATGTCATCAATAAATATAATAACAAACTTATCCAAGTACTTCTTATACACCCGGTTCATTAAATCCATAAAAGCCGCTGACAGATTGGTCAATCCAAACGACATCACTAAGAACTCATAATGGCCATACCTTGTTCTGAATGCAGTCTTGGGAATATCTTCGGGATTTATCTTCAGTTGGTGGTAGCCAGACCTTAAATAAATCTTTGAGAAACAGCATGCTCTTTTTAGTTGGTCAAATAAATCATCAATCCTCGGCAAAGGATACTTGTTCTTTATCGTCAACTTGTATAATTAATGGATCTTGATTGTGGTTGAATGAGTTAAAAATCTTGAGAATTTGGACTGAGATAATGTTGTATAGATGAAATATTGATAGATTTGTGATGGTTGATGAATTGGTGAGGTTTTGGCATAGTGAAAAATTTGGAAAACTCGTAAACATAGTCGTCATAATGCCCGTTTGCATATAGACTGTTTGTGCTTAGAATAAGGATCAGAACACTCACTGGTTAAACTGTAACTTTGCCATATTTAGCTAGATTGTGTCTCAATCTTCGTTTTGGTATGTGGTTTGCTTAGATCTGATGTACGGTTTAGGAGAAACGACCGTTTTAAGTAACGGCGTTTCGTGAGCGAACCATTCCCCTCGCTTAACTTTTAAACCTTGTATAAGGCCCTTAAAAGACTAATTGAAACACGAGAGAATTATGTCAAGTGAATAAGCAGTTAGTAAAGTTCTCGCTAAAGATTCGTCTTAAAATTCGTAACGCTTAAATTATTAAAATTAGTGGAGCCGAGTGTACGCGAGCGATTAACGCAAATCGTTAAGCGTATAAGCGACCGTTAGGGTATGAGTGAGTTTTGACTAGTTTCTTAAGCGACCGTGGTCTAATTCCGGCTTATGTTGTTGTTCATAGGTTATCGGACCCACTCTAAGCTTAAGTCTACCCCAGAACACTCGGTTAAGTTTTCTACCTGTTATACTGTTGTTGTGATGTAAATATATATATGCGTTATGTTATGAAAACTGCATGACTGTTATTAGCAAATCATGCGATATATTGGAGCATGTCAATATGATATACATATATATATATATATATATGCATGCCTATTTCTTAATCTTGATATCTCATTGTTGATTCAATTGATTATAACTGCATAATACCTATGCTAGAGATAAGCAGTACTTGCGTATACCCTTAGTGCAGGGGACCCAGAGTTGAACATTTTTCTAAACCGGGATGCGATGTTCCCGAGTATATTATATATATATATATATAGTTTTCAAAACTATTAATGAAATAATGTTTATTCGATAGTTGTATATTATAAGTGAATATTTTTTTTTGAATATTCATTTAAGATTCCTATTACGATCAAAGACTAGTTTAATTATTTGAATAGAGTTTCTACTTATGAAACTTATTTTATTTCTATTATTAAATGAATATTAGTGTGAATATTCATTCGAGGACTTATGACTCTGCTTATTTTATTAAATATTATTCTTTATTTTATTAAAGAATAATGTTTCGTTATTCGCCAAGTATTCGAGAAATGATTGATATCATCAATCATTCTTACATTAAATATTTTCCATAAAAGTCATTTTCAAAACTTTTACTTCATTTGCTTTGATAAAAGCTATTCGTTATTTGAATATTATTTATAGTATAATATTCAGATATTCTTTGATTATCTAGGAATTAATTTATTCTATCAAATTATCCTTATTCCAAATGCTTTTAAAAATATTTTCGAGTCTACAAAATGATTTTAAAAGCTAGAGGGGATCCCAAAACTTGTTTTCAAATTTAAGATCTTCCTTTCGAAGGGGATTTAAATACTCGCTTAAAAATATGAGGGATCTGACTCTGTGGTGTATTTTATATTCGCAACGAGGTTGCTGTTTTGATAAAAGAGTTTGATTACTTGCCCAACGTTCGGGAAGTAAGTCCATCTAAATGCGTCGGCATAAGCGACATGGGCTCAGTGGGAGTCCTTCTAGGTGTAAGTGGCTGATTGGCAGTCCATCAAAACGTAAGTAGCTGAGTGGTAGTCCAACATAAGGTCCTAATGCGGCCAGGGTGATGACTAGTAGGGAATTCATCCATCTACTAGTAGAAAAGGTGACTTAATTGGTATCTTTGCCTGATCGACAAGATATTAGGTTTATGCCAAGGTTTTCCTCTTTCTAAATTCATTGGATATTGCAACTCTATTAATAATTTTCATAACTGAGGTTTTCAAGAAGTTTATGAGATATATATATATATATATGTGTGTATATATGTATCGGGACTTAATGAAGTATCTCGTAACTTCATTTCTTTCAAATGATAATTCAAAGATTAAACTATTGAAGTCTTATATTGTAGTCTCATCTATGTGATAAACTTTTGAAACTGATTATTCCTTGAACAGTGGTAGTTCAAGTAGTATTCGGAAAAGATATAACTATATTGGAGTATATTGTAACTTCATCTTTTCAACTTATATCTAGTTAATGATTATCTTATGCATGACAAAGATTTTCAGAAAAACGTTGAGATAAGGTCAGATATATGAGATCACCTTGCAACGATATTTTTATACAGTTATAAACTGGAACTCTGTGTATATTACGCATGGAAGAGGATTTCAAAGATTTTCAAAAGTATATATACATATATACTAATTATTTTGCGACTTGGTCACGTTAAGATATTAAACTTGGTTCATTTTTGCTTGACCAAGACTTTAATGAGTACTATGAGAAGGCTCATATATTGTTAATTACTATACATGTTATTTTGGTGTGCTATTTTTCTCACCCTTGCTTCCTTTCTTCATCACACAACAACAGCTAGACAAGATGAACATGACCAAGCTCCCAATTTGCAAGCGGATAGGAAACGTTCCGCAGTTTCCTGTAGGCGTTGATGCCGCTGTAGCTGAGGTAGGAATTACCAGTATGCTAGGCTTTCAACTTTTGATGTACCAGACTTATGTATATTTATGAATTGTAATAATGGCAAAGAATATGTAAATTTATTCAGAAACCCCTTTTGAGGTGTAATGGCTTATAATTATGGAATAAAATGACTTGTGTTAGTTTTGGTGTTCATCTCTGAGACTATAACTTGTGGTGTGTGTGTGTATATTTTGGGTCACAGTACGCAACAGTTGGTTGTTTATTAAGATTAAGTGTTATTAATGGAAATGGAACTCGTGACAACCCAGATCCCCGACCCCGAATTTGGGGGTGTTATAGAAATGGTATCAGAGCTAAGCGTTATAAACCTCAGAGATGATGCGATGTTATGATAAGAAGTTCACGAAGATAATAAGAACTCTTGCCAAGTTCATAGTCAGACTACCTAACGTAGTACTGACAATTAAAAATCTTATGGGAGCCCTTATAAATATCATGATAGAAGCGTAGTTCGTTATCATATATGGTAATGGGACTCCGAACCCTGAAGTTCAAGAGCAATAATACGATGATGAATTACTATATATTGGGGATCAGATTTTGTATCCAATGGAGAACCCTAACGAGGGACCAGATGATGCTCACATTAAGGATGTAGCAATTAAGGATGTTATCCCAAAAGGGATTGTTGCTGAGAAGGATCCCGTGGAGGATCTTGACAAGAATGAAGAAAGGACCGCTGAGGAATTGATGACCGTGGTTAGGGCGACTACCAAAGGTAGGATTGGCTGGTTATTACCGTAGGTTCATTCAAGTTTGCAAAGATAGCAGCCCCTTTAACGCGACTTACTCGTAAGACTGAGAAGTTCGAATGGACAGAGAAATGTGAGAACAGCTTTCAAGAACTGAAGCAAATATTGGTGACGACCCCTATGTTGGCGTTTCCGGATGGAAAAGGAGATTTTGTGATTTGTAGTGGCGCTTCGCATAAGAAATTAGGGTGCTTCTTATACAGCACGACAAGGTAATCGCGTATGCGTCAAGACAATTAAGGGAATATAAAATTTGATATCCCGCCCATGATCTTGGGCTCACGGCAATAATTTTTCCCTAAAGATTGGAGGCACTACTTTTATGGATAGAAATGCGAGATTTACACAAACCATAAGAGCTCAAGTATATTTCCATGCAGAAAGAGCTCAACATGCGCCAGAGGAGGTGGTTGGAGCTAATCAAGGATTACGATTATGAGATTCTTTATAATCCAGGGAAAGCCAATATGGTGGCTAACGCCCTTAGTAGAAAGGAGAGACTCAAGATGATAATGTCTTTGGGAGAGTTGATAAGAGATTTTAAGAAAATGGAAATAGAAGTGAAGTTAACTGGAGCGGGTATTGAAAAGTTGTTTGAGATTGTAATGCAGCCCGAATTATTGGGAAAGATCATATTGTGCCAAGAAAAAGTGATAAATGAAGGCAGAGAGCCAATGAATAGAGAAGAGATTAATACTGAGAAAGATGATAAGGGAATAATGTGGTATTCCTACAGAATTTGGGTTCCAAATTTTCAAAAGCTTAAGGACGGGATCTTAGATGAAAGCCATAGTTCGAGGAATAAGATTTAGGGCAAACCCTGAATATGATAGTCAGGGAGGTCACCATCAAGAAAGAAGGAACCCATAACATAATGAAGTGGAAAACAAGGATTTTAACGTATAATTAACCCTAATTATGGGAGAAGGATGAAATATTTCATACTGAGAAAACAGAAGTTGAGCAAGATAGGAAGAACCAGGATGGTAATCCTATGGGGTAAATCATGGACCTGCCTAAACAAAACTTATACTTTTACCCCCAACCACCACCCTGAAGAAATAATGTGGTGGGAAATTCTTTCAGGACATTTAAGTCGCTAAGCTCTCAGAGTTCCAAGGAATAAGTTGACCCAGTCGAGGCAAGAGCCTGACTAAAGGAAATAGAGGAATCATTTGAGATTCTAAATGATTGACGAAGCGCAAAAGACTAGTTTTGCCACTTACCTTCCTGAGAGAGAGGCCACCCATTGGTGGAAGGCTAAGGAAGATAGAGAGAAAGTGTAGAAGTTTTAAAATCAGGCCAGAGGCGGACAAGTATGATGAATCATGAATCTAGGTTGTGAAAGTCGTCAAGGTTCATCTGAAGGACACGAATCCAGAATGACGGGATGTTTGAAATCAATTCTTAAGTTGTGTTGGTTCATGAAATGGTTATAATAGAAACGAAAATAAAAGACTGAAAGGAGAAGGAGTATAAAGGGATATAAAGGAAATAGAGTTGAGAAGAGATAAGGGAGTTAGGTATATGAAACCCTAAGAAACCCTAGCAATAAATATAGAGAAGTGCGTCATCATTAACGCGATGGTGACTGATCAAGAGATAAATTCAAGATTTGAAGGCGTAAGCGCTGCGTATAATTAATCCCTTTTAAGTTGAGAGTATTCGATGAAACTTTGAGATAAACCGATGGATTAATAAGGAAACACGGATGGACTGAGGAGACAGGATAACAAGAAATTAGGAAAATGGGATGAAGGAAGTGACCTTCAAGAATATAAAGTGTATGTAACACAGGTGGCTTGATACCCAGAATTGGAGATGCCATGTATAAAAGATATCCCAACATTGAGATGACTGTTGAGATAAATAACAGAGGTAAATGAGTAATTAGAACAAAAAAAAGTTCATGTTGAACACGATCAATATCTTCCAGAACATCCCTTCTATCATTACCAAATCATGCAAGAAAAGCGGATAACCGTTATTATCTTATGTAGGCCATATGGATTGGCCTCGGTTTGGAAAAGGATGTTACATAACACTAAGTATAGACTATCAAGGTGGGAATGATTGAATGAGATATCCTTACCGGGGATAGATGAATTGATTTATCAATGGAAGAGTGTAAGTATCTTTTAAAGGTGGAATTAAGGATAAAACCCCGATAACTTGAGATGAACCCTAGGGGAATGTATAAGGGTTGGCATTTCACCCTTAATAGGGACAGTATGAGTTTTGGCAGTACAAATTGGATGGACTAAGGTAACAACAACCTTTAAAGATCAATGGAGAAAGTTTTCAGAACAATATAGACAATGATTCTAGTATTAGTAAATGGTATCTTGATATTCCCTGTACCTAGGGTGTATATGATGAAGGATTTAAGGATAACCTTAGAGGTTTTACAAGAAGAAAGGTAATATTCAAAGTTTTTACAAATAGAAACTTTGGTAAAGGAAATATGACGTAATAATAATAATGCCAAGTGGGGCACGTGTTAAACCATGAGAAAGTATGGATCGAACCAGTAAAGGTCGAAATTGTTTAAGGCAATTAGGACCTAAGATAAAAGACATCCTGAGTATGATCGAGAGTCAGTCGTGACAATGTTAACCTCTAAAGACCGAGGCAATAACTTTTCGAAAAATGGTGATATTTTTTTTCTCACCAGAGCTTAAGGAACAACATTTTCACACAAGCGGTGATTGGAAATGAGGTAGAAAATTTAGTTGGAGATCGTTCAAAAGACATTGATTATAAGGAACTATTACTATCAGGAAATGCCAATGAGGTGGCCGACACTCTAAGTGTAAGAGAGCAATTATAGGCGCTCGTGCTAGAGGAATGCAGTGATGATGGTTAAAGCCGTGAAGGTTGTATTATGGTGTGAAAGATTGACATTTCTTTTGATGATTGTGCGATACTCAACCGTAATAGTAGTTTGGTAAAGATTTAATTCATGTAATCGTCGTAAGCGGGTTATCTATCCTAGAAGGTCCTATCTTGAGATAAGCCAGGACCATGTTATGAAAGGACTAATTGAACCTTTGAGCTTCATGTCTCCCAATAAAGAAATATGGTTAATAATGGTATTAACCTGCTATCGTTGCTTTTATTAAAATTCTTATGTAATTTTATCTGCTTCATGTCATGTATGTACATCAAGATCAGGAGTGTTCTTCATGAATCATGAATGGTGATTATGTTACCTCCTTAGAAGAATTTGATACGACAGGTATGGACTCCGTATGGTTAGTTATTAAGATTCCAAGGAAAATGAATGACTATCGTAGGTCCGCGATGGACTATAGTAATGCAACAATGATTATGTGAATAATGAGATGATAACAACCGGGAGAGTTGTATTGTACTGGATGTTGAGATTGAGTAACACTAATCGGGTCGTGGTGATGTATAAGTTATCATTGATAGACTAACTAGTGGATTATCTACCTATTGAATATTTATTCCTTCTTATCGACAGAGAGTCGTATTATTATACGAGGAAGGTTGTGGGGAAAGCGTAAAATTCTAGTAACGATGATGTCTAGAATGAAATCCCAGATTCGATTTTCGTTGACGAGGGAGTTTCAACGGTGATTGTTTATAAGCTTGAGCAAGAGCATGGATCCATAGAATGATGGAAGGAATAGTAAATATTCAGGCACGTGAATTGCGATGATATAATACTTGATGTTATGATATATACATATATATGTTTTGTTCTCCTGTGATAAACCTCTATAGTTCAGAGATAGACTCTAAGCCATATATTTTGTGGCAATATTTTTATATAATTCTCTTAAATTCTTTCTTTTCTCTTCTTTTGATTTTCGTGTAAATTGAGAAGAATTCCAGAAGGGGAGGTATTTGTGAATGACTATCTATCTGTATGATAGAATCCTAATTGGATACCACGTGTTATTTAATTGTTCGTGAAGTACTAAAGGTTGGCCACCTTATGTACTAACTATGTGATGTAACAAGTGTTCATGATCATAGTGATGTCTCAATAAATTCTTTTACTTCTATGTGATGGATCAAGCTTTCAAAGATGGAAGCAGCTAGAAATGAAGTAGTATCAGTGCAGTGGTATTCTGATTCTAACGCGTTCGTGATACTAAGGTTGATGCGTTTATTAAAAGGTTATAAAACGCTAACGAGCAAAAGTGTAACCAGTATAGTATTAGGTACGGAAGATAGTAACAATTACACACTGGAAAAGAGTGGATATTGAGAAGCAAAAGCTATAGCGCTAGAAGCTATGATGAGAGTCTATGCGATAGACTTGAAAGAATTTGGAATGATCACTTAACGCGGGTTGAGTTTTCTTACGACAATAGATCGTATGTCGGTATAAGGATGATGCCTTATGAAACCCTTTAGGGAAGACAATGTCGGTCTCCCTTGTACAAGAATGAAGTTGGAGAGCGCAAGATGCTCGGACCCGAAGTGGTCCGAAGGACCAAAGATATAGTGGATCTAATCAGAGGACGACTGGTAGAAACCCGGGGTGGATGGAAAAAGTATGCTGATTTGACTCGAAAGGACCAAGAGTATGAAATAGGGGACCTAGTGCTGTTAAAGGTATCCCCTTGGAAACCCTTGGAAATGATTGATGAGGTTCGGAAAGAAAGGAAAGCTATGTCCACAATTTGTCGGACCCTTGGATATATTAAGACTTATTGGGGAGTTAGCATATGAGCTAGCCATACCCCCAAACCTGCAGAAAATTCATAACATGTTCCATATGGAAATGATGAGGAAGTATAATCTGAATGTCGGACATATAGGAAAATACGAGTGCATAGACATGCAACAAGACTTGACCTATATGGAGCAACTAGTAAGGGTTATGGACTGAACGGAGGAACTGCTTAAGAACAGGCTTATCAAACTAGTCAGAGTTTTGTGGTAAAACCACAATGTGGGAAAAAAATTGACTTGAGGGTTAGAAAGCGCAATGCTAGAAAAGCATCCCCAACTATTTTTTTTATCTGATGGGACGGAATCCTTTTAAGGAGGGGAGACTGTAATAACCCCAATTTTTGGAAATTTTTGAAACCCTATTGAATAGTAACTTTTGCTGATGATGCTGATTAAGTAAAATTATCAGACCACGCTATCTAGGAGTACTGTTATGGAAATTCTGAGATCGTACGAGTATTCCATAAAGTAAATGAGTGTATGTAAAGGTCGTCAGAATTCGAATCTGGACACTTTGATTTTTCCCGAAAATCCACCAATTACCGAAAGAATTAAGTATAAGGTAACATGATTAAAATGATTTAAATTCAAGGATTATAAGAGAGGATCATTAAGGGAGTATAAAATATTAAGCAAGGTTTAGGGAAGCCCAAGTAATATGATCCCCCAAACGATTAACGGAAATGAGAGTTAAGCGAGCCGTAAAATAAATAAACGGTCAAGCAACAAGCTTGTAAAAGAAGGAAGGGAGATTAATCAAGTGGAGTAGAAATAACAGCATCAAACCATAAGAATATGACATGTGGCTTGGGGATGAGGTCATCAATATAATGCAAGCACTTTATTAAAGTGAAGATGAGATATTTAATCAAGTAACCACTTGGTTAATTCACAACCAAGTAAATTTTGGCACAAATCTCAAGGTCAACCAAGCAAAAAGGAAAGCAAAACACCATTTCTTCATTTTTGAAGAGAAAACCCGAGAGGAAAGGGGACAAAAAATGGAGAAGAAAGAAATGCTTGTATGTTGAGTTTCCCTTGGCCGATTCACGCGTGCTACCAGTCAAATCGAAGCCCTCGATAATATTTATGGATATGAGGTAACCACTCTCCTCATCTTCTTGATTAACATACTCTTTTTTTATGATTTATGGCTAGATGAATTGTAACCATGTTTGTGTTCTTGAATTCTTTGAAAAAAGCAAGGTTGTTTAAGGTTAGATCAAGGTTCCTAGAAGTGATACAAGCTCTTTTCTTGTGTTAAGAAGATCCAAGGAAGGTATAAATCTCTTGAACCCTTATACATCAGTAGGTTTAATAAGGTTCTAAGCTTGTACGATTTGGATTAGTAAATAAGAAGCTTGATCCATGTTTGTTAGTTATTTTGGTTGATTTGTATAAATTGTGGTTAACGAATCTTTGGTTATAATTAATGGATCTTGATTGTGGTTGAATGAGTTAAAAATCTTGGGAATGTGGACTGAGATAGTGTTGTATAGATGAAATATTGATGGATTGGTGATGGTTGATGAATTGGTGAGGTTTTGGCATAGTGAAAAATTTGTAAAACTCGTAAACATAGCCGTTGTAATGCCCGTTTGCATATAGACTGTTTGTGCTTAGAATAAGGATCAGAACACTCACTACTTAAACTGTACCTTTGCCATGTTTAGCTAGATCTTGTCGTAATCTCCATTTTGGTATGTGGTTTGCTTAGATCTGATGTACGGTTTAGGAGAAACGACCGTTTTAAGTAACGGCATTTCGCGAGCGAACCATTACCCCTCGCTTTACTTTGAAACCTTGTTTAAGGACCTTAAAGACTAATGGAAACACGAGAGAATTATGTCAAGTGAATAAGGAGTTAGTAAAGTTCTCGCTAAAAAGTCGCCTTAAAATTCGTAACGGTTAAATTACTAAAATTAGTGGAGCCAAGGGTACGCGAGCGATTAACGCAAATCGTTAAGCGTATAAGCGACTGTAAGCGACCGTTAGGGTATGAGTGAGTTTTGACTAGTTTCTTAAGCGACCGTGGTCTAATTTTGGCTTATGTTGTTGTTCATAGGTTACCGGACCCACTCTAAGCTTAAGCCTACACCGGAATAATCAGGTAAGTTTTCTACCCGTTATACTGTTGTTGTGATGTAAATATATATATGCATTATCTTGTGAAAAGGGCATGATTGTTAATTGAAAATCTTGCAATATATTAGAGCATGTCAATATAATATATATATATATATATATGCATGCCTGTTTCTTAATCTTGATATCTCATTGTTGATTCAATTGATTATAACTGCATAATACCTATGTTTGAGATAAACAGTACTTGCGTATACCCTTAGTACAGGGGACCCAGAGTTGAACATTTTTCTAAACCGGGAGGCGATGTTCCCGATTATATTATATATATATAAATAGTTCTCAAAACTATTAATCGAATAATGTTAATTCGATAGTTTTATATTACAAGTGAATATTATTTTTTTTAATATTCATTTAAGATTCCTATTACGATCAAAGACTAGTCTAATTATTTGAATAGAGTTTCTACTTATAAAACTTATTTTATTTCTATTATTAAATGAATATTAGTTTGAATATTCATTCGAGGACTTAACTTATGACTCCGCTTATTTTATTAAATACTATTCTTTATTTTATTAAAGAATAATATTTCGTTATTCACCAAGTATTCGAGAAATGATTGATATCATCAATCATTCTTACCTTAAATATTTTCAGAAAGTTATTTTCAAAACTTTTACTTCATTTGCTTTGATAAAAGCTATTCGCTATTGGAATATTATTTATAGCATAATATTCAAATCTTCTTTGATTATCTTGGAATTGATTTATTCTATCAAATCATCCTTATTCCAAATGCTTTCAAAAATATTTTCGAGTCTACAAAATGATTTTAAAGGCTAGAGCGGATCTCAAAACTTGTTTTCAAATTTAAGATCTTCCTTTCGAAGGGGATTTAAATACTCGCTTAAAAATATGAGGGATCTGGCTCTATGGTGCATTTTATATTCGCAATGAGGTTGCTGTTTTGATAAAAGAGTTTGATTACTTGCCCAACGTTCGGGAAGTAAGTCCATCTAAATGTGTCGGCATAAGCGACATGGGCTCGGTGGGAGTCCATCAAGGTGTAAGTGGCTGAGTGGCAGTCCATCAAAGCATAAGTGGCTGAGTGGCAGTCCAGCATAAGGTCCTAATGCGGCCAGGGTGATGACCAGTGGGGAATTCATCCATCTACTAGTAGAAAATGTGACTTAATTGGTATCTTTGCCTGATCAGCAAGATATCAGGTTTATGCCAAGGTTTTCTTCTTTCCAAATTCATTGGATATTGCAACTCTGTTTATAAATTTCATAACAGAGGTTTTCGAAGAGTGTAAGAGATATATATATATAGGTGTATATATATCGGGACTTAATGAAGTATCTCGTAACTTCATTTCTTTCAAATGATATTTCAAAGATTGAATCTATTTATGTCGTATATTGTAGTCTCATCTATGTGATGAACTTTTGAAACTGATTATACCTTGAACAGTGGTAGTTCAAGTAGTATTCAGAAAATATATAAGTATATTGGAGTATCTTGTAACTTCATCTTTTCAACTTATATCTAGTTAATGATCATCTTATGCATGACAAAGGTTTTCAGAAAAATGTTAAGACAAGGTTAGATATATGAGAACACCTTGCAACGATATTTTTATACAGTTATAAACTGGAACTCTATGTATATTACGCATGGAAGAGGATTTCGAAGATTTTGAAAAGTATATATACATATATATTGATTATTTTGTGATTTGGTCGCTTTAAGATATCAGACTTGGTTCATTTTTTCTTGACAAAGACTTTCATGAGTACAATGAGAAGACTCATATATTGTTAATTACTATACATGTTATTTTGGTAAGCTATTTTGCTCACCCTTGCTTCCTTTCTTCATCACACAACAACAACTAGACAAGATGAAGAGGACCAAGCTCCCAATTTGCGAGCGGATAGGAAACGTTCCGTAGTTTCCTGTAGGCGTTGATGCCGCTGTAGCTGAGGTAGGAATTACCAGTAGGCTAGGCTTTCAACTTTTGATGTACCAGACTTATGTATATTTATGAATTGTAATAATGGAAAAGAATATGTAAATTTATTCAGAAACCCCTTTCGAGGTGTAATGGCTTATAATTGTGGAATAAAATTACTTGTGTTATTTTTGGTATTCATCTCTGAGACTATAACTTGTGGTGTGTGTGTGTATATTATCGGGTCACGGTATGCAACAGTTGGTTGTTTATTAAGATTAAGTGTTATTAATGGAAATGGAACTCGTGACAACCCAGATCCCCGACCCCGGATTTGGGGGTGTTACACGTTTTCTCTTAATTCCGTACCTGTTAACATTTTATTTGAATCGGGAGCATCCAAATCTATTATATCTATGAACTGTGTGAATAAAATACAATTAATGTTGGAAGACTTAGATGAACCTTTGACCATAGAGGTGGCTAATAAAGATAAAGTGCCCGTAAGTCAATTCTGTCCCAAGTGCTCTATAGAGATTTCATGATATACTTTCCTTACCGACCTAATACCTTTTGAGTTAAGAGAATTCTATGTTATTTTAGGCACGAATTGGTTGTCCCTGTATAAGGAAAATATTGACTACAAGAAAAAGAGAGTTGTTATGTATAACCCATATAATGTAAGAATAAGCTATCAAGGACAGAAGCAAGACAAGAAGTTCCTTTCAGTATTACAAGCAAAAAAATTGTTGCGGCAAGGGTGTGAAGTATACTTGGCTCATGTGATGGATACGAAAAAAGAGACACTTACCTTGGATGAGATTCCCATAGTAAGAGAATTTCCCAACGTCTTTCCAGAAGAATTTCCAGGATTACCACCTGATCGAGATATAGAGTCCTCCATTGTTTTGATACCAGGAGTCGAACCAGTGTCCAAAGCTCCATATAGAATGGCTCTGATGGAAATGAAAGAATTGGCCAAACAACTTCAGGAACTATTGAATAAGGGAGTTATTGGACCCAGTGTTTCTCCGTGGGGTGCTCCAGTATTATTCGTAAAGAAGAAGGATGGAAGTATGAGGTTATGCATTGACTATAGAGAATTAAAACCAAAGATTCGTTAACTATAATTTATACAAATCAACCAAAACAACTAACAAACATGGATCAAGCTTCTTATTTACTAATCCAAATCATACAAGCTTAGAACCTTATTAAACCTACTGATGTATAAGGGTTCAAGAGATTAATACCTTCCTTGGATCTTCTTAACACAAGAAAAGAGCTTGTATCGCCTCTAGGAACCTTGATCTAACCTTAAACAACCTTGCTCTTTTCAAATAATTCAAGAACACAAACATGGTTACTATTCATCTAGCCATAAATCATGAGAAACGAGTATGGTAATCAAGGAGATGAGGAGAGTGGTTACCCTATATCCATAGAGCTTCTCGAGGGCTTCGATTTGACTGGTAGCACGCACGAATCGACCAAGAGAAACTCAAGATACAAGCATTTCTTTCTTCTCCTTTTTTTGTCCCCTTTCCTCTCTGGTTTTCTCTTCAAAAATGAAGAAATGGTCTCTTGCTTTCCTTTTTGCTTGGTTGACCTTGAGATTTGTGCCAAAATTTACTTGGTTGTGAATTAATTAAGTGGTTACTTGATTAAATATCTCATATTCACTTTAATAAAGTGTTTGCATTATCTTGATGACCTCATCCCCAAGCCACATGTCATATTCTTATGGTGTGATGATGTCACCTAGTTTCTACTCCACTTGATTAATCTCCCTTGCTTCTTTTACAAGCTTGTTTCTTGACCGTTTATTTTTTTTACGATTCGCTTAACTCTCGTTTCCGTTAATCATTTGGGGGATCATATCCGGAATCTTATTACTTGGGCTTCCCTAAACCTTCCTTAATATTTTATACTCCCTTAATGATCCTCTTTTATAATCCTTGAATTTAAATCATTTTAATCATGTTACCTTATACTTAATTCTTTCGGTAGTTGGTGGATTTCGGGAAAAATCAAAGTGTCCGGATTCGAATTCCGACGACCTTTACATACACTCATTTACGTTATGGAATAATAGTACGATCTCAGAATTTCGATAACAGTAATCCTACATAGCGTGGTCTGATAATTTTCCTTAATGAGCATCATTAGCAAAAGTTACTATTCTTCAGAATTTCAAAAATTTCCAAAAATTGGGGTTATTATAAAACGTACATGCAACTATATCGGAATCATGAGCTGGAGATTTCTTAGTCATCTTAAAGGTTCTAGCTCTAGCAGTACTTGTCGCTGGTCCTTGGGACACACTCCTTCCAACACTACCTTGGGTCACTGATCTGCAATTCCTAGCAATATGCCCCACTTTGCCGCAACTAAAATAGGTTAATCCTTGGGTCTCAGACTTCCACTCAATGGAATAATAGCCCTTCTGGCCACACTTAAAATAGTTAACATTTTCTCTGCACTAACTTCTGTGCTTCTTTCCGCATGTCTTACAGACGATCACTGGCTTATTGAACTTTGTTGGAGTAGAACTAACTGAAGTGGTACTGGGCCTCGCCTGGGGGAAATTTTGTCTCCTGAACTTCCTATTATTATTCTTTCAAAACCGGCGCTGAAACTTCTAACTTACTCTTCTTGGTTCTAACCTAGCAGGTCCACCTTCAAACTACCTTTTCTTCTCACCCTGCTCTTTAGCAGCTAACCTGTAGTCACTTTCTATCACTAAGGCAACCTGAACTACCGAAGTATACGTCTTAAGTTGTAAAGCTAAAACTCCACTTCTAATCTCTGGCTTCAACCCTTGTTAAAACCGCTTTGCTCGCAGAGCTTCCGAACTCACATACTCTGGTGCTATACAGGCCAATTCCGTGAACTTGGCTTCATACTCCGTGACACTCATATCTCTTTCTTCAATTCCAAAAACTCCATCTCCATCTGACTTTGGAGACAATTCGGAAAGTAATTTTCAAAGAACAGTTCTGTAAAACTGGTCCAGGAAATAGGACCTTCTCCTTCTAAGGCTCGCGTAGACTCTCATCAATAATTTGAATCATTCTTCAGGAAATAACTAGCATAGTCAGTCTTTAAATCCTCACTCACCTTGGTGAGTGCAAAAGCTTTCTCCATTTCCTTTAACCATATCCTGGCAGCAACATGAACCACTTCACCTTTAAATTCTGGGGGTTTCACCGCCTGGAAAGACTTAAAACTAACAACTTGGTTTGTCCCCCTCATCTAATGCTGCTGTTCGATCTGTAGTTGCTGTTGTTGGATTTGCTGCTGTTGTTGTTGTATGAGCTGTTGTTGCTGTTGTTGCTGCTGGAATTGTTGTTGCTGTTGCTGTAAGTCCAGCTGAGTGGACTGTTGACGCAACAAATATATCAATTCACTCATGGAGGGATCCCCAGCAGATCCGTTATTGGGTTGAGAATTCTTCTTTAGTGGCATTCTCCTGAAACATAACAATCATATTTAAGAAAATGGACTACTCCAAGCAGTTTATACATATACATCAAGAGAGTGTTGCCACTAAGACAATATCCTCATCCTTAGTTTAATTGGATCCATCCTGAGTGAATGATCATAGTCTATAAATACCAGCAACAGAAGCAACAATAATAGTAACAACAATAATAACAACGCACAAGTATATATAAAAACTGAACACAAAATAAAGTAGCTACTATACAATAACCAACAGAAATCCAACCGATACAACTGAAATCAATTGAAAAGAAACCATCCGAATACACAACAAAACTGGCTGTCATAGCAGACTCCGCCTACTATAAACTACCACAACATAATGTATATATATAAAGAAAACAATTAC
This sequence comes from Apium graveolens, assembly GCF_009905375.1. NCBI lineage: Eukaryota > Viridiplantae > Streptophyta > Magnoliopsida > Apiales > Apiaceae > Apium > Apium graveolens. The sequence continues at coordinate 122,423,685 of NC_133655.1, forward strand.
AGAACTCATGGAAGCCAACTCTGAGCTCTGTATCTCGCTGTTACAGCCCTGGTCTAACCACTGCTACTGTCACCGATAGAACCTAACTCAAATACCAACCAGTTCACCAGGTCCTGGTACTGAATGGCTATGAGCTCTGATGTAATAAAATGGTCAATCGATCTATCCCTCTCAACAGCAGTCTGGGTCAAAGATTGCACATGGGCCTGCACCTCAGGTGAAGGGGTAGGGATTCCCTGAAAAGGTCCAACTGGTATATGGTCAAGCTGTGCAGCTAGCCCTGGGCTCTGCTCTCTAATGAAAGATCTACTCACCGCTTGGTGAACATGGTGGGGAATCGAGGAAGAGGTACCGCTAAAGGCAAAGGGAGGAACCAGAGGTCTCGAAGAGGAAGAACTGGGACCACAACCAGGAGGAAAATCCCTAACAGCAGACACTGACCTACGTACCCAATGATGACGGGAACTAGATCCAGGGATATCCCTTGGTACAAATTAAGGAACTGGTGGGGGAGGCAAAGGAGTCTTGTCAGATATAACGTCCATGGTCCTCTCGGAGTCAGAACTATCCGAGTCTGATGGGTTCTCCTGGGATGGAGAACTAGAGATCATAATAGGCCACTGCCAACAGGATAAATATACAGGAAATACACAACAAGGTCAAGGTAGTTCTATCAAAACATTAATAGATGTTAGGGTAACGCCGTCGGAACCCTCGACAGACTCTAAGGGTTTGCTCCTTTATATGAGTTGCTCACTCACCTTAAGACACAGTTCTATACCTTTTTGACTTAATCCCTAACCAGAATCAGGGACTTGAACCTGTAGCTCTGATACCAACTGTGACGGCCCCAATCCCGGGGTCAGGAGTTGACATGACTAAACATAATTACTAGAAATATAAACAACAATATTATTATTAAAATATACTAACTCGACCTCGAACCAAGATCCGATCCAGGTTCAAGTATGATCCAAGCTACATATTATTACAAACCATTTATTCAAAAGTCTGACACACACAAACTTATTCAGCAACTCATCAGATCGCATGTGGTCTAATACTAACTACCTCTGAGGAGCCAGGTCCTGAAGGGGCGGAGACAGTTCTGCCAAGGTCTGATTGGTCTTCTAGGCATCTGCGATATATATATATATATATATATATATATATATATGTATATATATATAACAGGTTACAAGGATGAGCATAACCGCTCAACAGTACCAACATATGAATATCAAGATAAAAACAGTAGTGTAAAAAATTATATGAACAGAACTATAATCAACATAAAATCTGATTCTATAAATCATTTCGAAAAACAGTTTATAAAGAAAAGCTGAGATAACTGGATATAACTGACTAGCATGCTTTTAACAAAATAAATGTAGTTGTGTGTTGTGTAAGTACTAGAGTCCAATTTTAGCATGCTATTCATATTTATAAATGCACTTTATCAATTACTTATACCCTTACGGGAATCACAAAGCCAAATATGATACATAAAGGATATGTGAAGAGGGATGATGAGGCTATCAATACCAGACGGCTCCAACTGCCATCCCATATACCTGTTCCGGAACTCAGAGACTAGCTAGGTCTCTAACCTGCTGGACTAATCGATTATATAATGCGGACAACTGAATTAACCTCTTACGCCACCTCAATAGACCTACTCTATGTATCCCATATCTGATCATTTTATCCAGTTTTCAAAACACTTGTACCTATCTCATTTCAAAACCATTCATTTTAACAGCACACGTAAAACTATTTCATAAATCATTTTCATTCGAGACAGGTACTCTTTTTCGAAGTTACTTTTCCCCAAAACAAGTTTAAAACAGTGATTTATAACTACAGGGGATACGTAACTTAAAACATTTCTTTTCCTTTATGAGAATAAAATAATAGTCTAATTATACGTACTGAACCATAAAAGAATGGTCAGGGTACTTGCCTTGCAACACTTTCGGAAACCCTAAGTAGCTTTTACGATGACTTCGGTCCTGGCGAAACTCGACTGGGATCTACAATAACAGAATACCCTAGTAAGTTATACCGACATGCTTGATATCCCTAAATAAAAATTTTGGCAGCAATTTTTCTTTTTATAAGCCTACCCGTCGATTACAATTGACATCAATATTCACAACCATTCACAATCCACAATTCACAATATAATTCCAAAATTCCAAAATCATTTACATACGAAACTGGTTATACAAATTATTTTATTTATTTATAAAATTTAGGACTCAGAATCAATTCATCACCATCCGCCGTTGACTCATCGGAGTTCATCGTCGACGGCGGTGAAATTTTGCGGGTGCCCGATTAATCTTCGGGCTTCCAATGCAAAAGTCCACCGATTATTTTAAAATCATTCCGCACAAATAATTTATTTCACGAATCACAATCAAATATTTCCTGTAGAAAATATAATTTTAGTTCAGAACAATTACCAAACCAACCAATCACAGACTGCACTCAACAGCAACACAGCCGAAGCAAGGGAAACAAAAGCCCCCTCCACCCACGCACACACTCACGCGCAACAGCTCAACACACACAAACACACACACAACTTACACACACACAGAATGAAACACATAACACACACACACACATATATATATATACAATCACACATGTATATACATAAATAACAGCAAGAACGAATTGACTGGAAATTGAAACAAAAGCGGTCGAAAATAGTTACCGGAACAGGGAGCCGGAGAAAGCAATGGAGAAAAGAGAAAAGGAAGAACAAGGGAAGAAATGAGATGAAGAGGGAGAGATTTTCGAGAGATTGAATCGAAAGAGCCGAAAGCAAATAGAGCAAAGAGACACAGCCGAGACCAGGAAATTGATGTTTAGGGGAAGTGGGAATGCAGCCAACACGTGTCCTGCAAAATTGGATACGTATTAACTTCTTATTATAAGTTGTTAACACGTATCCTTGAATACTCGGGGACCGGATTTTTATCCCGAATTTGAGATTAACGAACCGAAACATCTTTTAAAATAAATTCAAAAAAACACGATAATAGTCTTTAAATATTTTAAAATATACCGAAGTTAATAAAAATATTAATTTCGAAATTTAAAAATAAATTTTTAAAACACAATTTATACTCGCTTTTAACAATTAAAGGAATCAACGCACTGGTGATATAAATCCCAAAAATTCCCAAAAATTCGCTATCAGAATTCCCCAACAAGGCCCTTTCTAAGGCATCAGACCTTAGCAATTGATCAAGTTCTGAAGTAACCACAGAATCGACCAACTCCACCTTTAAGCACTCCTCATTTTCCGTAGGGAACTTCATATCATTGAACACATTAAAAGTTACATCCTGATCCAACACTCGCATGGTGAGCTCATCCATCTGCACATCTATCAAGGTTCGGCCAGTAGCCAAGAAAGGTCTTCCCAAGATTATGGGAATCTTCTTATTCTCCTCAAAATCAAGAATTACAAAATCAGCAGGAAAGATGAGTTTATCCACCTTGACCAAAACATCCTCAACAATGCCTCGTGGATAAGTAATAGAATGATCGGTCAACTGCAAAGTCATATAGGTAGGCTTTGGATCTGGTAAGTCCAATTTCTTGAAGATTGAAAAAGGCATAAGAATGATGCTAGCTCCTAAGTCACATAAGCATTTGTCAAATGACACATTTCCAATGGTGCAAGGAATAGTGAAGCTTCCTGGATCTTTAAGCTTCGGAGGCAACTTCTATTGCAGCACATCACTGCATTCCTCCATGAGAGCGACTGTCTCTAAATCATCGAGATTCACCTTTCGAGAGAGAATACCTTTCATAAACTTCGCATAACTAGGCATATGTTCAAGAGCTTCAGCGAAAGGTATGTTGATATGAAATTCTTGAACACCTCCAAAAATTCTCAAACTGCTTATCCAGCTTTTTCTTCTGCAGCCTTTTAAGGAAGGGAGGTGGAGGATAGATTTGTTTCTCCCCTATATTACCCTCAGGAGGAGTGTATTCAATAGTAGTCTTCCTTGGTTCCACTTCAGCTTCCTTCTGCACTTCTTCTTCAGCCACAGCTTCTTCATCCGAACCATGAGAACGTTCGGGGTTTGCAACCTTCCCAGACCTCAATGTAATTGCCTTTACCTACTCCTTTGCTTCCCTCTTTCCTGGTACTTCAGTGTCACTAGGAAGTGTACCAAGTTGACGATTTAACAAGGCATTGGCAATTTGCCCTATTTGATTTTCCAAGGTCTTGATAGAAACTATTTGGCTCTTGCACATGAGCCTTAACTCCTCCAATTCAGATTTCTTATTCGACTATTGCAACTGGAGTTGTTGCCTTGGTGCATATTACGGTTGCTGAAAACTATGGGGGTTGTACTGCTTTGCTGGGTATTGCTGATATGGCTGCTGAACAAATTAGGATGATTGCGTTTTTTAGGATAATAGGTGGCTGGTATAGGTTGATGCGACCTCTGAAAGTTGCTCACGAACTGAGCTAATTCACTACAAATGGCACACTGATCAGTCTCATGGGCACCAGCACAGAGCTCACAGAATTCACCTTCATCGTCAAAGCCTTAAGTTGAGCAGCTATAGTAGTAGCTACATCCAACTCCAGAAATCCTGCTACCATACCCTGAGATAGTTGCTGAGTAGGATTATGGTATTCATTAGAAGCCATCAGTTCAATCAATTCATAAGCTTCATCATAGCTTTTAGCCCACAAGGCTCCTCCTGATGCTGCATCAAGCATGGGTCGAGAAGTAGCACCCAAACCATTATAGAAACAATTAATGATCATCCAGTCAGACATCTCATGATGAGGACACTTTCTAATCATCTCCTTGTATCGATCCCAAGCCTCTCATAAAGATTCTCCAGATTGCTAAGCAAATTGAGTAAGTGCGTTTCTGATTGTAGCAGTCTTCGCCATAGGAAATAATTTGGTTAGGAACTTTAAAGAAAGATCCTCCCATTTGGTGATAGACCCTGGTGGTAAAGAATGTAACCAACACTTAGCTTTATCCCACAGAGAGAATGGGAAAAGCCTCAACTTAATAGCATCTTTAGAAACTCCATTGAACTTGAAAGTGTCACAGATCTCGATGAAATCTCTGATGTGCATGTTGGGGTCTTCTGTCGGAGAACCCCTATACTGAACTGAGTTCTGTATCATCTGAATCGTGCTCGACTTGATCTCAAAGGTATTAGCCGAGATGGCTGGCCGAACAATGCTAGACTGAATATCATCGATCTTCGGTTGAGAGTAGTCCATCAAAGCCTTTGGATTTACTTCTGGTTCTCCCATTGCAACAAGATCTTCTTCTTCCTTCTCAACTAAGATTTCATCTTTAACTTTCTCCTCGACTACAACTTCTTCCTCAGCTTGATCCAGTGTCCTCTTATGAGACCGAGAACGCGACACGCTCGCTAAACACGACAAGGAATTAAGTAAGTAACAATGTCCGAGTCACTAAACTTTAACGACCAATGATGACAAACACATAAACTAAAAATTAACACCGAATTCCCCGGAAGCGGCGCTAAAAACTTGTTAGTCGCTAAAACACGCGCTAAAATTCACGCAAGTATACGCGATCGCAAGTAATATAGAATAAATTCTAGTTCATTCCCACATGAATAGGTTTAGATTAATTTCAATCAATGTATCTATACAACACTAGTATGGTTATTATCCAATGCTAAGACGAGTAACAATTTGTGGTTGTTTATACTAGGATTAACTAAGAGATTATACTAAAGAACATAAACTAAGAGATTAAAGAGAATTGAATAATATATGACACAAACATAGGATTCTAACTTCATTAAATACTTTATTCAATAGCCTTTTCATCTTAACCTTAGCATTTAATGGTGATGACACTAATCAAATAACACGAAACTGATAAATGCCAACTTTCATTGTGCGAATACCATACTACCAGACATCCACAAAAGAGATAGAAGCTGATTAGACACCAATTATATTGAGACCCTATACTTGTATAGAATTTGACAATATAACGGTTTAATGCACAAGTTATCCCTCGTGATTATATAGGGCAAGTAAGATGATTAAAATTACCTACAACTCATGCGTACATGAACCTTTGCTAGCATGGAAAGTTCTAAACCCTTAAATTCACTTTCGCTTCATTAAAGATTAACACACTATCTTATACACACTAAGGCATCGAACAAATTAACTAAAGAAATCCATAAATAAATCTGTTAGAACCCCAAGATAATGATTAGCCCATAATCGGGCTCATCATCAATGTGGGTTCCGATGAAAGCATGGTATAATAAATGTAGTCTTTATACTTAATAAAACCAAGTACGAAACAAAAGTAAAGGTTCAAGAATAAGAAAACTAGCATCCAAAGTTAAAACTTAAAACAAAGAATCACAAGAATAAACTAGATCTTCTTCACCTTAGTTGAATTGTGCTCTACGGTCTTCTTACGCCTTCTCCTTAGCTCTGGTATGTCTCTTATTTATAAAATGGCCTTTATTTATGTATATATATGTTGTAGAATTAACCAGGGCTTCAAACTCTCAAAATCCCAATAGAAACAAAATTATGTCATCCCGACTTGGCGCGGACGCGCGCTGCTTCAGCGCGCTGAGTTTCTGCTTCTTGGACGTGGGCGCGCCGTCCTTCTGGATAAAATTTTGATTTATTTTCTTCTTGTTGATTTGAGCTGGTCTTTTCACGAGCCTTTATTCTAGACACCATCCTAACACCAAATTAGCACTAAAACTATGCTAATTCACCTGATTACCTGGAAAATGCCTGTAATGCAAAAACACGTCAAAAATACTAATAACTTGAGTACAAAACACTAATTCCAAGCTTTACGGAGTGTAATAAAGTGTCATAAATGTCACTCAACAGCGCTCCCAAGCTTCACATAAAGATACTCCGGATTACTGTGCAAATTGAGTAAGAGCATTTCTGATTGCATCTGTTTTTTCCATAGGGAATATTTTAGTAAGAAATTTGTGAGCAAGATCCTCCCATGTCATAACAGAGCCTACTGGTAGAGGGTGCAACCAGCTATTTGCTTTATCCCTTAGTGGAAATGGGAAAAGTCTCAGTTTCACAGTATTTTCCGAAATACCGTTGAACTTGAAGGTGTCGCAAATCTCGATAAAATCCCTAATGTGCATATTTGGATCTTCCGTTGGAGCTCCCCCAAACTGGACTGAATTATGTACCATTTGAATCATTCTAGGCTTGATTTCAAAGGTATTAGCTACAATGGCTGGTCTGACAATGCTAGACTAAATGTCATTGATTTTTATTTGAGAATAATCCTTCAATGCTTTCGTTTATGCTACTGGTTCTCCCACTGCAATAATCACTTCCGTTTCTACTTCTTCTAGTGTGTCCTTACGAGATTGAGAACGTGTTCGCAAACACACTCGCTCGACTACCTGAAACACACAAGCAAAGTAAAATTGGTAACATAAATAATCTGAGTCAGTGAACTTTAACGACCACTGATGACAAGCACATAAACTAAATTTAACACCGATCCCCGGTAGCAGCGCGAAAAACTTGTTCGCACAAAAACACACAAGCGTGCATGGTCACAAGTAGTATAAGATTAATCTTAGTTCGTTACCACAGAGATTGGTTTAATTTAGAATGTGTGCTTATGCAATAATGTATGATTATTATTCACTGCTAAGACAAGTATCAAATTGAGTTTGATTATCTAAAAGTAATAATGCTAGAATTAATTAACGAAGAGATTAAAATCAAGTTACTTATATGAAATAAAACATAGGATTCCAACTTCATTAAATACTTCCTTCAGAGTTTATGCCTTTAATCATAGCATGTGACGGTTATGATAACTAATCAGACAACACGCTATCTTTTGATATACGTACACCCTAGCATGGCAAGTTCTAAAGCCCTATATCCACTTTCGCATTCAATAGAGATTAACAATACAACTTAGATGTTAGCTACACATTCAAAAAGATTAAGCACAACTATACTAGGAAATCAATAATTCATCACACACTGAAAATTTTAAGGCAATCAATTACTAAACTCCATAAATAAATACGTTAGAATCCCATGATAACGATAAGTTCATAATGGAATGGCTCGTCCTCATGGGTTCCAATGAAAACATGATAGTAAAAAGGTTCTGAATACTACAAGAGAATATCATAGTATTAAGCTTTAGAAAACAAATCCGAAACGAGCATCCAAAGTATCGCCTAATTAGAAGAATACAAAAGTAAGATGTAGAACTAGATCTTCTTCTTCTTAGCCATCTTGTACTCTACACTTGTTGTTCTCCTTTCCGCTTTTTCCTTCTGATTGATATCTTCTGGTATTTATACTTCCAGATTACTCTAACCACACGAAACTTCCAATTACAATCAAAACAGGATTTCCGTCTGCATGACCTAGCGTGGGCGCACCAGGATGGAGCGCGGGCGCGCTTGTCTTTTGTTTAAGCAGTGTGGGCACGCCAGGATAGAGGACGGCCGTGCTTGCCTTTTGCCAAAAAAATTTGCTTTTCTTTACTTCTACCTCTGCTCCTCTGGAAAACTTTCTACCTTTATTTCCTGATCTTATTCCATCATAGAAGTATAGGAAAGTCCATTCCTGCCTCTAGTTATCGCTCTGCAAAGACTCAACAAAAATGCATAAAAACACCACATAACCTAGATCAAATCATCAACTTAAGCCGATATGAAGCGTTCTAAACGGATATAAAATCCACTTATTAATATTCCTATCTACCGCAACAACACAAGTGCCATAGCAATCTCAAATGATCCTGTTCAACACTCGAGGACCAAACATATTGATATAAGGTATCATTTCGTAAGAGAGCATATAATGAATGGTATTGTGGAACTTCATTATGTTCCCTCAACGGATCAAGTTGTAGACATTTTCACGAAGCCACTTGATGAAGTTACCTTTAATAAGTTGGTTAGTGAACTTGGCATGTTGAATTTGTCCAATTAATTGGAAATCAACAAATGTAATTTGATTTGGGTAAACTTACTAACCCTAATGATGATGTTTGGAGGGGAAAGTAAGTTTACATATCTATATTCATTATATATATCCATGTTTGTAAACTTATTTTGAAGCTAACTGATTACCATGCGTTACATGTCATATGCTAGTGGTAAGTAAGTTAGAGTTTTAAATGCAATATATGAGTTGTTTGAATGTTTACATGTTATATGCCTTTGTCTGATGCAGACACTCATGATATTGATATTTAGTTTAGCACACACACATCTCAATCTCACTGCACTCTGATCTAAGATCTTGTAATCTAATTTGTGATCACGTCATAACTCTGATTGATAGGTTAAGATCATGTGCAACTAGCTTGATTACTCTATTCAGACACTGTGTGAATAAACCATGTTTTCTGAGTAATTCTGTATGATTTTTGAGATTCAGAGCCTAGGTAACTCCGACAACAGATTACTGGATCACTCTGATTCTCTGTTTATGCTAGAATAACTCTGCTTATCTTGTGATATAATAAATATGCAGCATGACTAATGATAGTTGTGACATGTTTATGTCAGGAGTAGCTTTTAATTGGTTAAGTCTTGTTATGACTAATCAATTGGTACATACTTGTTGAATGTACTTTTGGCATAATTAAATGATTTTATGACTTATATGTTGATCATGTGTGTAACTCTGATGATCTTTCTATGCTTATACTTTTTTCTGGATATTAGATCCTGATATATTTCTTATATTCTAATTACCTTATGCATGTCTTATAAGCTTAAAATAATATTCACTCCCTTTCCTCTATAGTGTTTATCTGTATTTGACTAACTTGAACTATTTTGAGCTAATGAGATTTGATTAAGTAGCAATGAAAAAAGAAGCAAAAAGGTAAATTTCTATGGTTCTGAGACCACTCTGTTTTATCATTAAATTCTATGATATTGTACTTCGAATGTTTGTGATCTTCAACACCCTCAGTGGTTTTAGGAATTGATTATGAGCCGATCAAACCTCATAGGTTCTAACCCAAGTCATTAGAACCAAACACTTCTTAAACAATATTCCATTACCTTACTCTGATATATCTCCCATATTTTTCTCTGATACACTCAATATTCTTGAGATATCAACTCAGTGATCAGATAAAATTACCATTTAGTATTGAAATTGTGCTGAGAATGAGGGAGATAGTGCCTAGAAGCACCACATAAGGAAGGAAAAGTCAATTCTATAGCTCTTTCTCTCATAAAGAAGTGGAGTATCTATAACCTGAGACATCTATAAGCCCATTTGTATTCTCTCAAAAGGATATAGAGCTGGAAAAGGCATATAAATAGTTACTAGGTGCATTCTACCAACAGAATGTTATCTATTGAAAATTCGCCTGTCAGTTAGGGCATCTGAATAAGAGTCACTACCTCTTGATTAAAATATTTCCAATGCACGTGTGAGATTCACACACACAAGAAAGGTATTAACGCAACAATTATTGTTATACCATATCAAGGTCTTTAACAATGGTTAAATCCTGGATCATGTTTCTGCTCTTCATCTATGATCTTGAATGAGAAATTATGATCCTGGAGGTTGCTTCATCTTAATTCTCAAATTCTAGTCTTTGTTATGTAAACTGATCATGGACTTTGATTCTTGAATTAAGGTTAAGATTTTGGATTAAATTATGATTCTGAACCTTAATGGCTCATTGAATCTGATAAGTCTTCACAGACTTTAGAAGAAATCTTTTGTCCCTAATGGCATATCATTGATCATTGGTTATCTTCCCATAATTCAACTATGGAAATAATTTTGACTTAGTCAAAATATTAAATTATAAATGAGGACTCATATTGTTGGGAACCACGGACTTAGGGTGTTACTACGTTTTACGATAAAGATTATGAAAAGAGGATTACCTTGTTAATGGTTGATTCCACGCTCTTCTATTGTATTCCCAAATTCCCTTGAGCGAAGTGTGGCCTCCGTCTTCTCAATTTATCATCTCTTCTTGCTCCTTGGTGGCTACAATATGTTTTTACACAATTCCAAGCAAGAAGAGAATAAGAATATATATAGGCTACAATAGGGACCATGGATAATTAGGTTGGGCCTTCTAATTACATCTTGAGCCTAGCCCAATGTAATTAAATATTAATTCAATCCACTAAAGAATTAATATTTGCACTACCTTTCCTAATACCGTAATTTAATTAATTTGGTTCCAATATTATTTGCTTATTAAATTCCCCATGTTTAAAATATCATATGTCCATTAATTAAATAAATTACTGATAATTTATTTAATTAATATCTTTTATCCTTGATCATCCACTCAACCTTTATTTAATTATGCCAGAATAAATTCCACCTGCAGGGTTTTACATAATTAAATCTTTTTGAGCTTTCAAGGGGACATCATTAACCCGAATATTATCAGGACATGGATTCCTTCAATAAATAATATCCACCATGTATATAATTCCATCACCCAAAATATAATGATATAATTCAAAAGAATTATTTCATATATAAATCAAAGCATGTAAATAATATACACGTGTCAATTACTATTTCCGGATTAAGAACCTAAGCATTATTAATAACATAGAATCTTAGTTCTCCTTCTTAATCAGTATTAAGGGAACAATTCTAAATTTGATCATGTTCAATATACACAAAGTATACTATTATTATTTATTAGTCAATATAAACTAATCTAAATAATACTACAGCCATACCAGTGGATTGTCCAACTCCACCTGTGCTGTGAACCTTATTATATTATATAACCGTATTTAACAATCTAATATTCTGTATCCCATTTGATACTAGATTGTTCACAATATATAATATTAGACAACATGTAAACATTCAAATGATTCTCAAATAAACTGGCCAGAAATAAATGTACATACTTCAAATAAATATTTTCAGTATACACTAACAATCTCCCACTTATACTCAAAATATTCTATATGTACATCAGTGTTTATTTAATCCACTATTACATAAAAATCTATGTGTCCATCCATCTGACTCTTATCACTTCCACATGCTTGTCAAAAACCTTGGTTGGCAAGCTCTTTGTGAAAGGATCTGCTCGGTTGTCTTCTGATGATATGTGAGCCACAACTATATCCCCTCGCTTTACGATTCATCGTATGAGATGATACTTACGTTCAATATGTTTAGCTGCTTTATGGTCTCGCGGTTCCTTTGAATTTACCACAGCACCAGTGTTATCACAATACACCGTCAAGCTCCTAGGCAAATTAGGTACCACATCAAAGTCCAAAAGGAAGTTCCTGAACCATACAGCCTCCTTGGCAGCCTCAGAGGCCGCCACGTACTCGGCCTCCATGGTGGAGTCTGCAATGCATTTCTGCTTTACACTCCTCCATATAACAGCTCCACCTCCCAAAGTAAAAACATATCCCGAGGTTGATTTCCTCTTATTCCTATCTGATTGGAAATCTGAATCAGTATATCCCAAAGGAAATAGATATGAGGCCTTGTAAATTAACATATACTCCTTAGTCCTTCTCAGGTACTTGAGTATAGTTTTTACTGTACTCCAATGTTCCTGACCTGGGTTCGACTGATATCTACTAACCATGCCTACAGCAAAGCAGATTTCAGGCCTCGTACATAACATAACATACATTAAGCTTCCACATGCTGAAGCATAAGGAACTGCTTTCATGCTCTCTATATCCTTAGGGGTCGAAGGACACTGCTTCTTAGATAGAGCAACTCCATGCTTAAAAGGTAAAAAACCTTTCTTGGAGTTCTGCATGTTAAAACGAGCTAATACTTCATCAATGTAGGGCTCTTGAGATAAAGCCAACATCCTTTTCTTGCGATCCCTTATAACTTTGATCCCAAGGATGTATGCCGCTTCACCTAAGTCCCTCATGTCAAATTGTTTGAACAACCATGCCTTTACTGATGACAACATCTCAACATTGTTTCCAATGAGTAAAATATCATCTACATATAGTACTAGAAAAACCACTACATTACCTTCACTTCTCTTATACACGCACGATTCGCTTGGACTTTAATCAAATCCATATGACTGGACTACCTGATCAAAATAAATATTCCAGTCTCTAGAAGCTTGTTTAAGTCCATAAATAGACCTCTTAAGCTTACATACCAGATGCTCTTGGCCTTCCTTAATGAATCCTTTTAGTTGCTGCATATAGATGGTTTCTTCAAGACTTCCATTAAGAAAAACTGTCTTGACATCCATTTTCCAAATCTCATAATCGAGATGAGCTGCTATAGATAAAAGAATACGGATTGACTTAAGCATGACTACCGGTGAAAAGGTTTCCTCATAATCGATACCTTCTTTCTGAGTATACCCTTTCGCAACAAGTCTTGCTTTCCAGGCTTTCGCCTTTTTATCTAATCCCCTCTTTTTCTTGTAGATCCACTTACATCCAATAGGTTTTATACCTTTGGGTGGTTCCACGAGCTCCCAGACCTGATTAGAATACATTGATTCTATCTCAGGTTCCATCGCCTTTTGCCAAAGATCTGCATCTTTGTCTTGTACTGCCTCTTCGTATGTACGGGGATCATCATCATGTTCACCACGGACCAAGTCTGAAGACTCTCCCAAAAACATGAATCTATCAGGCTGTTGAACAACCCTCCCACTTCGACGAGGCACTGGTGCGGTATTAGTGACAGGTTGTACATTATGTTGTGGTTGTTCTACTTGTACTACAGCTTCATGGGTATTATTTGTCCCTCCCACTAGTTCCTCTAAAACGACACTACTCATGGGTTTGTGATTCATTATATAGTCCTCCTCCAAGAATCTTGCATTGGTGCTAACAATGACATCCCGATTCTTCGGACTATAAAATAAATATCCTTTCGTTCCCAACGGGTAGCCTACAAACAACCTTACTTCTGTACGAGATTCTAACTTAGTCGCGTTCTTGTTCAGCACATGTGCTGGACAACCCCATATTCGAATATGTCTTAGACTCGGTTTATCCCCGGTCCACAACTCTAAGGGGGTTTTAGGAACCGACTTATAAGGTACTAAGTTCAGAAGATAAGCTGTTGTCTTTAAGGCATGTCCCCAAAACGACTTGGGTAAATCCGAATAACTCATCATCGATCTAACACTCTCTAAAAGAGTCCGGTTTCTTCTCTCTGCTACACCGTTCTGCTGGGGTGTGCCTGGTGCAGTTAACTGGGATTCTATCCCATTTTCTGATAAATATTCCCTAAATTCTCCAAGTAAGTATTCGCCACCACGATCTGATCGTAGTGACTTGATACTTTTATTAAGTCGCTTCTCCGTTTTAGCTTTGTACTCTTTGAACTTATCAAAGCACTCAGACTTACGGTGCAACAAATAAACGTACCCATATCTAGAATAATCATCAATGAAAGTGACGAAATATTCATAACCACCTCTTGCTTGGATATTCATGGGTCCACATAAATCAGAGTGAACCAATTCTAACAGTTGTTTGGCTCTATTCCCTTTTTCCTTGAAAGGCCTATTAGTCATTTTACCTTCCAAGTAGGATTCACAAACTGAAAATGGCTCCACTGCCAATGAGCTTAAAGGCCCGTCTACTACCAGTCTTTGAATCCTCCTCAAGTTAATATGACCTAATCTCAAGTGCCAAAGATATGTTTGGTTTAAACTAGAAGGTTCCTTTCTTTTAGTAGAGTTATATGATGTGTTGTTCAATTCCCTAAATTACAGTTGCAGTGCAGGTTGATTAGGATTAATTATATACAAATTGTCTTGCAATGTACCAGAACATATAATTCGTTTATTCATCATAATAGAAACATTACGATCCAAACAAACATTATAACCATCCAAAGCAAGTTTAGAAACCGAAATTAAATTCCTTCTAAAAGAAGGTACATAAAGACAATTGTTCAAAACCAAAATCCTATCAGAACCAAAAGATAAATGAATAACTCCTACTGCAACTACTGCTACTTTCGTAGCATCTCCCATGAACACGTATATCTCACCATCTCTAAGCATTCTGGATAGTTGGAACCCCTGCATAGAATTACAAACATGATCAGTGGCTCCTGTATCTACACACCAAGTGCTCGTAGATATAGCCGCTATAAATATTTCTGTAACTAGAGAAAGAGACATACCAGTATTGTTTTTCTTCTTAGGAAGAGGACAATCCTGTTTCCAGTGACCTGACTGTTTGCATCTGAAGCACTTTCCCTTAGGCTTTTTCACACCACCCTGAACTCCCACTGCCTTCACAGCTTTCTGTGTTTGAGCCTTTTTCTTCTTCTTAATACCTTTCGGCTTAGAGGAAGAACCTTTCTCAGTCACATTCACTTGAACACTCTGTCGAAATAATCCTTCAGTTGCCTAAAGTTCTGTCAGCAGTTCCGCGAGACTATACTGCCTCTTGTTCATGTTGTAATTCAAGCGGAACTGCTCAAAACTCTTGGACAAGCTCATAAGGATAATGTCAATCTGGGTTTCCCCGTCAAGTTCAGGACCAAGGATCTCTATCTCATTCAGATGCGACATCATCTTGAGAACATGATCCCTTACAGGTGTGCCTTCAGCCATCTGAGTGTTCATTAAAGCCTTCATGGCTACTTGCCTAGCAGCCCTATTCTGATCTCCAAAAAGTTCCTTGAGATTAAAGAGCATATCCGAAGCAGTGGCCATAGACTGATGCTGATGCTGCAAAACACCAGACATTGCTGCCAGAATGTAACATCGCGACATCTCATCAACCTTAATCCACCGTTTATAATACTCTTTCTCATCTTCAGGAGCATCAACAGCAGGCTGTTCATGTTTGGGTTCATAAGTGCAAAACTTGTACTCCTCAGTAGTCAACACAATGTCCAAATTTCGTTTCCATTCAATATAGTTAGGTCCGGTAAGTTTGTTATCCTTAAGTATGGTGAATAGTGGATTAAAGCCCATTTTATCCTGAGAATCATGCATAAAAACATCATATAAATAAGGGTGCATTAATTATTAAGATCTATTGATTCCTCTAATAATTATTAAAATTTAATGCACTAACATCTAAACACCATAAGCTTCTGGTACGCCACGATGTGTGACATGTATACCACTTAATTTTGTTTAAATGTTACTTCGGTCCTATTACTAAACAATATGCCACGTTGGGGTGGACTATATTATTTTTCATAGCTAAGTGTATACCATCATCAAATCTTAAATTATTTGAAATCTATGGAACTTGGTACGCCACGATGGGTGGCGTGTATACCGTCCAATATTCGTAATTTTGCCTTGAATAGAATACTTCAATTCAATATCCATCAATGGTTTGATTTCCAGGTAGTGGAGGAGTCACATCGGTCTCGCTTAAAACCCACAGCCTTACAAGTTCGATGAACTCGTTTTTGACAAAATCGCCCCAAATTAGAAATAAAGAAAATCCGTATTTTATTCCTTTTAAAATTAATTTAAGAAGTTTGTTCTAGTAATT
Source organism: Apium graveolens (assembly GCF_009905375.1). Lineage (NCBI taxonomy): Eukaryota > Viridiplantae > Streptophyta > Magnoliopsida > Apiales > Apiaceae > Apium > Apium graveolens. The sequence continues at coordinate 122,440,206 of NC_133655.1, forward strand.
TCTATAACATACTAGACACCATAAATTACATGTCACGATGGGTGACGTATATATAATTTATATTCGTCTTTATGTTAAATTACCTACAACCAATAATGGAGACCATGGGATTTAATTTCATATTAATTCCCTCTCCCACTTAGAATTTTTTAGTAAAATTGAGGAATTTTAAAATTAAATGGGGTCCTATGTCATTATAATTATGTCTAATCATGCATTCAAAAAACACACATAATTTTAGCAACATATAACATTTAATCAAAGCAATAAATAAAATTTATGTCCATGTCGTCCTAATTAAGTTAAACATGCAATTTTAAAGGAATTACACACTTAATTAACGACACACATAATCAATAAATTAAAGCAATAATTAAAAATTTAATGGAAAAAATTAAAATAAATTTTCCACTATTATGGCCCTTGAAAAAAAAATCCTGCTCTCAAAGAAAATCTGCCCCAAGCGCGCCCCGACGCCCCCAGCAGCCCCAGCAGCCCCAGCATCCCCAGCAGCCCAGGCAGTCCCAGCTGCCGCAGCAGCCCCAACAGCCCCAGCAGCCTCAGCAGCCCCAGCAGCCCCAGTAGCCGCAGCAGCCCCATGTAATCGCACAGCGGAACAAAAAACTACCGGAATTGATTTTCGATCGCACATAACTATTACAAAATACCCGGAACAATTACAAAAAAAATAGATCTAATACAAAACTAATTTTGTAAAATCTATTCTAACACGATCAACCCTCGTGTAAATTACAACCACGATTAAACCACGTGGAAACCAAAACAAAAATTAACCACGATTAAACCACGTGGGATCCAAACACATAATTAAAATATACATGGCCATAATAGTGGATTAACAACCTACATCAAAACCAATACAAGGAAAATACTATATACACGCATATATAATTACGACATGGACATTATATCATAAAACGTAGAACCCATTACCAGGCTCTTGATACCAATTGTTGGGAACCACGGACTTAGGGTGTTACTACATTTTACGATAAAGATTACGAAAAGAGGATTACCTTGTTAATGGTTGATTCCACGCTCTTCTATTGTATTCCCAAATTCCCTTGAGCGAAGTGTGGCCTCCGTCTTCTCAAGTTATCCTCTCTTCTTGCTCCTTGGTGGCTACAATATGTTTTTACACAATTCCAAGCAAGAAGAGAATAAGAATATATATAGGCTACAATAGGGACCATGGATAATTAGGTTGGGCCTTCTAATTACATCTTGAGCCTAGCCCAATGTAATTAAATATTAATTCAATCCACTAAAGAATTAATATTTGCACTACTTTTCCTAATACCATAATTTAATTAATTCGGTTCCAATATTATTTGCTTATTAAATTCCCCATGTTTAAAATATCATATGTCCATTAATTAAATAAATTACTGATAATTTATTTAATTAATATCTTTTATCCTTGATCATCCACTCAACCTTTATTTAATTATGCCAGGATAAATTCCACCTGCAGGGTTTCACATAATTAAATCTTTTTGAGCTTTCAAGGGGACATCATTAACCCGAATATTATCAGGACATGGATTCCTTCAATAAATAATATCCACCATGTATATAATTCCATCACCCAAAATATAATGATATAATTCAAAAGAATTATTTCATATATAAATCAAAACATGTAAATAATATACACGTGTCAATTACTATTTCCGGATTAAGAACCTAAGCATTAATAATAACATAGAATCTTAGTTCTCCTTCTTAATCAGTATTAAGGGAACAATTCTAAATTTGATCCTGTTCAATATACACAAAGTATACTAGTATTATTTATTAGTCAATATAAACTAATCTAAATAATACTACAGCCATACCAGTGGATTGTCCAACTCCACCTGTGCTGTGAACCTTATTATATTATATAACCGTATTTAACAATCTAATATTCTGTATCCCATTTGATACTAGATTGTTCACAATATATAATATTAGACAACATGTAAACATTAAAATGATTCTCAAATAAACTGGCCAGAAATAAATGTACATACTTCAAATAAATATTTTCAGTATACACTAACACATATATCATATGACGAGTTTATGAGGTATACTTCTTCATGTAAGTTGAGGGATATCGGGAATCACCACTTAAAAAGAATCCTAATTTCCCCTCTCAGAAGGAACCTAAATCTCTTGACTGAGAGTTTCCATTCAAGAAGGTGGAAGGCAAATTTTCTATGAAAAGAATTTTCTTGGAGGTATACTTGGATGTTTGGAGCTTTGAGTGAGTGACACACTGTGAGAGTGAGTGACAAACACTTGAGTGTAGAGTGGAGTGAAACACAATGTGAGATCACTAAACAGGAATCACACACTTGCACTGTGAGGAAATGTTTACCATACATATATTCTCTTCACTTGGTTGTTTGATCCTGAGATTTGACTCTAATACATTTTGAGGGATTACTCAACTAAGGGGGAGAGATTATAGAAAAGAGAGATTATAAAAAAGTGAGATTATCAAGGTTCGGTAGTTTTTCTGAAAATAAGAAAGGGAGTTTCCCAGCTTTGAAAAGCTAGGAGTCTCCACTTACCTTCTCACTAAGGCAAACTACACTCTAGCCGCAACTCAAAAAGACTCATATACAAGAAGCAGCTCCATGCGCAAGAAAACATTCATATTGCATCTTTTAGTCGCCACTTAAGAAGAAAACTAAGGCATGTCCCTATGTTGATCTTCTAGTCGCCATTAAGAAAGTCCAAACAATCCTAGTTGCTATGTAGTTGGAAGTAAACAAAAAGAAATGTTCAGGGATGAAAGTTGATGTGATTTGCATGTTGTTATTCAAAATACTTAGATACAAATCAGCCACATATCTCCTTCTCTCTCACATCAACCTACCAGCTATATAATCAAATCAAATAGCAGATTGAAATATACTTCTCAGCACATTCAAAGTGAATCTCTGTAGAATTTATTTCTCGGAGAATTGTTTGATTTCATTTATTGAAATTAAGGAGAGAAGTGTTGTCCAATTTGATACACACCTAATTGAAAACTTACATTTTGTTACAGTCATTATTTGTAGCCTCTTTATGTATATTGATTATCATTTGATAAAGAAGCTATAGATTTTTATAGTGATAAAGGGAACCCTAGATTGATAGCGATTGTATTTGGTTCTTTTAATACTTGTTACTTCGAATCATTTATATTCGGATTTGTAAGCAACACTTTGCGTTTTAATTTCTTAATAACAAGAATTATTCCACGAATATCGTAGTGTTTGTCTGTTTCGTTTTTAGTTTTGATATTCCGCTACATTAAATTTGATAAAAATGAAAAACATACATTCACCCCCCTCTATATGTACCTTTTGGACCTAACATACTTACTTCCATACATCTTGATCTTTTCAAATTAACAGTTAATTTGACCGCTCTGATACCACTTGTTGCCTAGTAAAGTAATTATTTAAGGGGGTTGGATAAAATTACTAAACAAATCGATGTATCATAGAAGTAAAGTATGCACAGATCAATCAAATAACAGTTTATATTGATCTTTAATAAATTATTACAAAACTCTCTCAAGAATAATATTCTTAAGAGCTGCTAGGTTATATGAATACTTGAGTTAAGCACTTATCACATTACAATGTGATAACCTATTATGTGTTTATATACTTACACATCTACAATCAATCTCTATCAATTATAATATATGTTATAATATAACTCTTATACTTTCTATACATATGTAAATCAACTACGATTCTATAAATCAGCATATTCTGATTTATCTCGCAGCTCTTACTTGTCATTTAAGTCAATATTAACGAATAAGTTGATCAACGAATATATGTTATAGCTTCAACGGATATTCATATGTAAGTATCAAAAGATGATTGAATAGATTGTCAATGGATGATAATGAAGCTTTTAATGAATAATCATATCCTGACGATTGATTATATCCTGATTGTTAGACAGATCCTAATTCTTGACTTAGCCAATTCCCAACAAGAAGAGAGGCCAAAGCTTTTCTTCATTAAATAGGGAGATCTTTTGTTTCTTGTTGACTTGGTTTTTGTGTAATGAATTATCTTGGTTGTTTACTTGGCTAATAATGTGATTAGAATACGTGGATGAGAATGATCCTTGAACAAATATCTTCCTAATTTGCATACATCATCTTGCTTGCATCACTAGTTAGCTACTTGTTTCGTTCTTATGGTTTGATGATGTCATCCTCCTCTAATCTTTTTGATTAGTACTTAATTTCTTTGTTAATCCCCTTGTTATTTGCATAAGCTTGATCCTTGGTCGCTTATTTGTTTTACGGTTTTCTTAACTCTCATTATCGTTGATTATTTGAGGGATCATATCCGGGATCTTATTACTTGGGTTTCCCTAAACCTTTCTTAATATCTTATATTCCTTTAGTGGTCCTCTTTTATAATCCTTGAATTGAATTCCTTTTGATCATGTTAGCTTATACTTAATTCCTTCCATATATGGTGGATTTTCGGGAAAAATCAAAGTGTTCGAATTCGAATTCTGACGACCTTTACATACACTCATTTATATTGTGGAATTCTAATACGATATCAGAATTTCCATAACATAACACATGTATAACGTGGTTTGATAAATTTCCTTAATTAGCGAAAGTTACTATTCATAAGGGTCTCAAAATTTAAAAAAATTGGGGTTATTACAACTTTTGGGCGGTGAGAGTTGTGATTATGCTGAGCTGGGACTTGGGGAATAGCGCACCACAAGATTAGATCCAAATTTAAAGGAGCAATCCTACATTGCATCCCGATGATGCAAAGAGACCCCATCAATTTCAAGGTCTTTGATTTTCTCGAACAGTATAATACTGTAATAAACCTCATATACACCGCAATAAACCTTTTAAGTATGCCTAAAATTACATTTGGATTTTAAAAACATTCGATGGGGGAGGGTGATTTGTGTGCGACTGGTGCGATTTGTGTGCAATTTTCGAGGTCTAAGCTCTGAAGGAGTAGTTTATATAAATTTGGATGTTTTACATTACATCCTGATGATGCAAAGAGACCCCGTCAATTTCAAAGTCTACAATTTTCTCGAACAGTATACTGTAACCAACCTCATATGCACCGCAAAAAACCTTTTAAGTATGTCTAAAATTACATTTCACTCTATCTTCATATTTATTCTTTGATTGTAAAATCTATCCTCTCGACTCCACTCGGATTTCAAGCCTATGAATACAACTTATGTGTATAGACTGGCAATATATAATGTACCTGACAGCGAAGTCATGCAGAAACTCTACTGAAAAGCCGATGGACAAAATCATTTATGTCCTCTTCATCCTCTTTGTCTTAATCTCAATTATTAGCTCAATTGGCTTTGTTGTCAAGACCAAAACCTAGATGCCGAATTGCTGGTATGTATCTCCAGATGATCAAGGTTCTTTTAATCCTAAGCATTCCAATTTGTCTAGCTTTAATCATCTGCTCACCTCTATAATTCTTTATGGATAACCAATGCCCATCTCGCTTTATATTTCAATTGAGGTTCTGAAGATCCTGCAAGCAAAATTTAATAACCATGACATATGCATGCATAATGAAGAGACACAAACTTCTGCTCAAGAATGAATTTCAAATCTCAGCGAGGAGTTGGGCCAGGTAGACAACATCCTCTCTAATAAAACTGTAACTTTGACTTGCAATCAGATGAATTCCAGAAGTGTTTCATAGCTGGAACCGCATATGGCATCTCTGCTGGTGAAGTAGAGCTTGCAGCTACAAAACAGATGGAAATGAATCTGAATAACGACGCAGGTGTAACAATGGGGTGGTTTTCATTCATCAGAAATTGAGTTTGATAAATCGTGAATTCTGAGGATGAAAACCGTCATCAACCTCTATTCGAAGGGTTTAAATTTGAGGCCAACCACATCATGAATTGAAATTGGTCCACGAAACCACACGTCGAGCTACATATGTTATTTCTACAAATACTTACAATTTATCACAAAACAATCCCTGAGCTGATTGAGGAGACTGCGAGGATTTAGTTATAGAATCATCACCAGATGAAGGAGCTCTCCTTGTTTCAGCTAGAAAACTCATATTTGAATTTTGTAAAAGGACTCAATCAAGCATATTTCTGCGTGAAAGACATCACATCCCTAAAGTATACATTGAAAGGTGAGACAACAATATCTCTTTTATTATTATGTTCCACCCATGGATAAGTTGTATTGACTCATGATATGTATTCTGATAATATTCAATCTGCTTGGTTAAATGTCAAGGATGAGGACGAGGATATTTTTATGTTCTGCAAATGCGCAGACAGGTATCGTCTTGCACTTACTATATATTCTCAATTCGTTTCTCATTATGAGAAAATCGTGGCTGATGCATAAATATAAAAAAATCGGGTGCAATGCATAACATCCTAGTAATTGTATTGTATCATGACAAGTAATAGAGTGAAACAAGTTTTAGATAATCAAATCTAGTGAACTGCTCGTCAAAAGAAATCTATAATCACTTGAAAAAAATTGTTAAAAAATCTGCATTGATAAAATAAGTTGTCTAAACAATTGAATTGAATAACCAATATATATGAATAAGAAATGATCGGGGCACAAGGCTCACCAAAACTATTATCGACTCTTTTTATTAATAAAAAAATTAATTTATTTTTAATTAAGGGGGAGTTCTCTAAATAGATAAGCAAGTAATTTCCAATTAACTTAATAAATTATCTCTGATTCAGATGAGCAATCATTTATCACAACAAATTTTTTTAGCAGTCTTTGTCTATTATTAGAGTTATATCTTGATTAGGCTATTAAATCATGTAAAACGTAATCAAAATTTTATAAACATTAATCTCATAAGTATAATGATATAAATAATTCAAGCTAATATATGTTAAACTAGAGAACTCAAATACATCATTTTGTACTTACATGTCTTAGCAATGGAAATACAGTTTATGATAAAATAGGAACAGCCGACCTCAAAAATCTGTATTCATGTTTTCTGCTCATGGGCTTGGGGTTCAGATATCCTTCATAAATAAGTAATTATTATTTTGAGAAAAATACTAGGAAATTTCCTTAGTACTTAAGCCGATGAGTTTTGCCCATTTTTTAAGCTGCCGGAAATAGATATTGGATTTTTGGTGTTATCCTATACTTGAATTGAGGTATTCTTGATAGCTTTTCAGCGACTCATCAGTCACCTTACTCATATAGGCCAAAAATTTGAAACGGTGCTGATTTCATTTTTATTATCAATTTTTTTAATGCTGAATTTTAAAATTTTGTTGGATGTAGATTAGTGCATGTCAAATTTTCTTAAGACCCAGTGCAGTTTACTGATTTTATTTAATGTAGCATCATCTTTTATCGTCTATCAAAGTGTAGAAGCATGTTTAAGGAAGCTACTATTAGGCATTTGAATGAGTATTGGGAATATGCATACACTAGCACTTGCTTACAAAAAGATTGAGGAAGCCGAATATGTTTCTTGGAATGGGGGAGTTTCTTAGAGCAAAAACTTCAATTGGTGGTGACGGAGAGGCGATGCTTGAGCACATATCATATATGACGGAAAAAGATCTTTATCCTTCTCGGTGTTAGAAATTATGCTTTAAATAATATTTTTTTAGTTGTATTTATTTTTTATTATTATAAAAAATCGCCCAAAATTGCCCATAAATTTCCCAAAAATTGCCCATAAATTGTCCAAAAACCGACCAGAAATCGCCCAGAAATCGCACACAAATTGCACACAATCATTTGTTTTGAAAATTATAGTTGAACCCGATTAAACTATATGATTTTGGGTATTTGATATTTCATGTTATTATACATAAATTAAGAGCAAAAACATTTTAAGGGTGATTCGGTAATTTCATAATATTGGTAGATACCAGTAGATCTGCGAAACATAGCTAAACGTTTTTTAATCTTGGTAATTTATTTTCTAATCTGACATCACATAAAACATAAATAGTGTGTCGGATAATTGTTACCTGCCACACATAGAACATGACTCATCTTTTAAGTATGATTTCCTTTCTTTTTTGTAAATTGTTTTTTAAAAGATAGAAGGGAAATAGAAGTAAGGTAAATATGATTATGGAACAATTATTACTTCAGGGGAATATCTACAGGATTTGAAATTTTATTATTTTGGGAATATATTTCGTATTTAGGCGCGGACAATTTACTAGTAGTTTAGAAAAATTCTTGTGTATGGACCATTAGCTTTTGCATATTAACTTTTATATCTTGAATGACTCAGTTCCAATCTTTCATAACCTCCTTTTCCAGATTGAGTCCGGAAATAAAACCAAAGGGGCTATTATACTAGCAGGTTTGAATGGTGAAATATGCGATAGTGACAAACATGTAGCCAGAAGCTAGTAAACATTAGCAACTCAACGAAACTGGTCAAAAAAGGACCTTGAAATGAATGGTATCGCTCTGCATCTTCAAGCTCTAATGGCATAAAACACCCAAATGTGTAGAGAATGCTCCACCCGAGCTTAGACCCAATCTTACGATATGATATTCCTAGGGTCCCATGTAATATCCGGGATATAACGTGTAACTATTTTATCAATAAATGAATATTATGTGATTATTATATGAATTTTTGGTAAATTTTGTGTTAATTTGTATCCTTGTTTGGTGTTTATATGTGATAAAATTTGCGAGTTTTAATTTTTATATGACTAAAATAAAGTATAGATTATTTTGATTTTTTTCTAGTAATTTAAATGTTGTTATATGATTTTATAAAGGATTTATAGATTTATTAAATTATTATTCGGATTAATTATAAATTATTTTGATTATTCGGAAAATCGTCAAACTTCAACGATTTTTACGTTTTTACTACCCGGAAGTCTCGGGAAAACTCCTTTATAACCTAATTTGATTATTTCAAGCATTTTTCTTTTTTTAACTTTTTCGATCCAGAGTACGGTTTTACCTGTACGATTCCCGGTACAAATTTTACGATGTTACTTTCGTTTCGGTAAACCGATAAAACCTGTAATTTTGAGATATGGGATATTTTAATTAAACTATTATATTATCTTCTCATAATTTTGTAACCAAAGCGCTGAGACCAAGACTGTACTTTAAAAAGCTCGGTTTTGATAATTATCCTAAAAGCAATATCGAATTGGATCAGTTTTATCAATACTTAGGATTAAGTATTTTATTTTTATATCCGATATGATCCAATGGGGTACCAATATTCCGTAAATATAAACAACCAATACCGTGTCTTATTTTGTACATATAAATATAATTAATCAGTAAAATTATATAATTATCCAGAGAAAACAGTAAAATTCATAGTGTTCTTCGTAATTAAACTAAGAATCGAAGGCGTTAGCGAACTCGGATTATGACGTGTAAGTAACCAAAACGAAGCCCTTGAAGTGTAGGATCAAGTTTCATAACCCATACACTTGCAGAATCAATCGGTAAATCTCTATATTTTTATTTATTTTCAAATTAAATTGGATTAAATTATGAATTTTTGGTTTTGAAGTTGTTTATGTGATTTGATGCTTGCATGTTGTAGAAAATTGAATCCTGATCATTTTGGTATGTCATAATAGTGATTTAAAGTTCAATAATATGTTCAAAATTGAGTTTGATTTTCTGAAATTGAAATTAGAGTTTATATTCGATTTGAATATTTTCAATGAAATCTGGGTGTTTTTTATCTAGGGGTTATTAGTGAAATTGATTGGTACCAGTGTGTAGATCGCGTAAAAAGGAATCGATTGGTGTTAGTTTGATGAACAAACGATACCTGAGTCGAGCTGACAGGAGCAACGAAGAACTCGCCGTCTGGCGAGTTTTCTTCGAGCTTTTCCGGCCAACTCAGGGGTCATTTGTTGGATTTGATTGCATGGTTGTGTTCCTAGTGTTCTGTAGATTGTTTCTGGAGCTTGTGGTCACCAAACGGTACTGGAATCGCCTTCTCCGGTGAGACGGGCATTTTCCGGCGAAATCAACGGCGACCACTAAAAAATTGCAGTCTGGTCCCCGTAGTTTTGAAGAAGAAACAGTTTAGTCCCAGTAGTTTCTAGAGTTTGCAAAAATTCTATTTTTAAAAATTTTCAAAAATCATATTCTCTATTTATTTTAATTTCAGAATTTTTTTTTAATATTTAAAAATTCCAAAAATCTTTATTTTAATTCCAAAATTTATTTTTAATTCAAACAAATCTGAATTATTTAATTAATTAATTTTAGTTAATAATTAATTATTTAATTGGTCAATTAATTTAAATATTATTTGATTAATTAATTTTGTTAGTGATTAATTAATTTTAATTAATTATTTAATTAGATTTAATTATTTCTTTTTATTAGAAAATTCGAAGAATGGTTTCGAGCTCTAAAGTATTATTCTATATTATGTTCGAGGCTCGATAATTATTATTAAATGATTTTAAAGTCAAATTCAGGTATTCGAACCTTTTTGTTTATTTATAAAATGATTCTCTTACCCGTTTTAATTCCGAAAAACGTTTAAAGATTCGTATTAAATAACATTAAAATCATTTTAACCACGAACCTTCTCTGAAAAATTATTTTTGTTGAATACCTTATGTGTTATGTGCTATGTGTGATCTGATTATTGTGTGATATGCCTATGTGTTCATTGTTTGACGGTTTTAGTCATAATTTTCAATTCACGCCGGATTTGGGTGAAACGAAGGGTAGATAGAAGCCTGTAACATCTATGTGACGATTAGAATAAAATGAAAATGAGTATTGATAAATAGCTGTAATGTTCAGAAGAGGAAGTGAGGCGTAAAAATGGAAAGAAAATGATCAGTGAATTGAATTAATAGACGAGCACAAGTGAAGTAAAAGTCAATTGAGATAAGGCAAGTGTTCAGATCCTTTCTTGAAGTATGTTGCAAGTATTTCGAATAGTTCTAGTTTTATATTGCAAGTGCTTTGAATTGCTTAACCCTAAACCCTGATCACATCAATTGATATTTGAGCCGTAAGCCTTATTCTTTATAAACTATTGATTGTTGAATTCCTAAATACTAAACCACTTACATACGATACTACTCCACAAATACATATACACCATATACAAGTTACTGAAATAGATTTGCTTAACGTGCAAACACTTATACTTTCTACAATACCTTGTAACATCAGATAACCAAATCTTGTATAACCATTAAACCCATATTCTTCTATTACCTGATTCTTTTACAGGCGTGAAGCCATTCTTCATATGTACTTTGTTATACCTTTATGTTACTCATGAATTACCTTATGCTTTGAGACGAATGTCTTATCAATGTTGCTTATAATTTCGTTTTATTGAATTATATTTCTTATCATATTGGATTGCTATGGAATTAGATGGTTTTCTAAAATACGAACCAAATTCATGGTCAGACCAGATTGGGGGTCGTATTAGGCCAATGTATGCCTTGGATCCCGTTTATAGAGCAGAGTTGCGTGCCTTGCTCGAGGTTAGTGCATAACTGATCAACAGCCTAACCTTAGTTTAAAAATTAAAAATAAATATCCAATTCTAATCATCGCTTAACAAGAAACTTGATTCATTTAATTATTTCATTTGATCATTGTTTAATCCCGGTATTGTCATCGTGACTTGCTGAGCTAGTTTGCTAACTCTTGTAAATCTTTTTATGTTCTTTTCCAGTTAAAAAAGAAGTTGTTGGTAGCGAGGATCCTCAGACCAGTGTGGGAGCTAAGATTCCAGGTTGAGTTGGATCAAGCTAGTAAAAGCTTATGTTTTAGTTTTGAGTTTTGTAAGAATGTTGTATTATCGGTTGTAAGTTAAACTAGTTGGGATTTGGTTCGTTATAATGTAATTAAGGTTGTGGCTTGTGTTCATACTTTAACCTGTTGTGATCCATGGTTATGTAGTGTTGGGTCATTGCATATATTATTTTATAAACATATTTATATTGTGTGTGTGTGTGTTGTGAACCCCAAATTTCTGACCTAGGTTTGGAGGGCATCACAGGTTTGGTATCAGAGCTGCAGGTTATAAGTCAGTAACACAAGCCTAGATTATCGAGATTGGGTAGAGGGTTAGGATTAGAGATAAGTGATAGAAAGATAGGACATCGAGAGGTTGAGCATGACTATATAGGAGGTTTTTCGTATGATTCGTGTTATGATTTAAGATTCTTATCTTGTGGTGTTGATTTTTAGATAGGGGCAATGGCAGATCCTATTATCCCTGTACCATCTGATCATTCGGAGCCTTCAGTTCAAGGACCATCATCTCCACCCAGATCTGACCCACACCCTGTTCTTCCACCTGTGTTAGCTAAATTACCTCCTGTTGTGGCAGCTGCACCTCTTCGAGCTATTCGAGGACCCCCACCTGCTGGCTCTGATTCTATTGGACATTTAGTTGCGGGTGTATCTTTTCAATATACCCCACACCATGTTCTATAACATCAGTTTGAGGCTTTTATTATGAAGCGAGAGACCCTGTTGGCACAGATTCAGGAGCTGCAACATATTGTGAGGACCACAAATATTGACATGAGTGTGAGGGAGCTTAGGAGTGAGATTTATGTATTCTGGAGGGTAGATGAGGCTAGTCTACATGGAGCTACTAGTGAGTATGTGGCCCGAGATGCTCTTGTGGAGTGGGCCAGATGGGTTCCAGAGGAGCTTGCGAGTCTCGGATGACAAGAGTTTTTATGAAGCTAGATGACAGAGTTGTTGTGACAGTTGTTAAATATATATTGGCGGTGTAGTGTTTATCAGCTGACTTTTGTTTTGTATATAAAGACTAGACTTGCTGACTAGTGGGTAGGCTTGTTGTACCTTTTCTTTTTACTGAAGCGTTTCCTGCTCGTACTACCAAACTTTGACATATATATATACATAAGTACCTTTCCGTTTCCAGCATTGTCATTTATATTAATGCACCTGCCTTACCTTATTTTATTTAATGCACTAGTTATAAACTCTTGTGATAACATATACCCTTTCCCCTTGATTGTTTACATTCTGTAAAGAAGCATGCAATGTACCTAGTTAAATGATTAAAATTGTTTTTAAAAAGAAGTATTTTGGTTTTACAAAAACTTTTTGTAAAAAGGATTTGATTTAAAGGATAAATAAGGTGTTTGATTCTTTACAGAAGATGTCTCCCAAAAGAAACACCCGTTCTACCACCCAGAATGAAGAAACCAACAATAACAACCAAGAAAATAATAACCAGAATGCAAATCCAGGTCCCATAGACCCAAATGTAGCCCATATTCTTCAAATCTTGGCTCAACAAACAATCAACCTGACTCAACAAAAATAGAGACAGGCCAATCCCTTGGTAACTTTTAAGACTTTTCGAGTGGTGAATCCACCGAAGTTCAAAGGTTCTTTAGATCCAATTGAAGCAAGAGTTTGGTTAAAGGAGATTGAGAAGTCATTTGCTTTAGTCAACGTGAGAGAGGAATAAAAGATAGAAATTTGTGAGTTACTATCTGAAGAATGAATCCACCTGTTGGTGGGAAACTTATTGCTTGGTGTGGCACCCAAAAGTCCGAGGTCAGGGATCTAGGAGGCCACGTCAACCTGAATCCTGTGTAACACTTATCTCGTACAACAATATATCAATATTCACACCTTTGTGACCCGACACATATCAACATATACACACCTATAGGTTATTGTCTTGGAAATGAACCATGCATTACTAGAGTGTATCAATCCACAGAGTGGTAATTATTACAATCCCAAAAGTGATTAAGTCTTATCGCGGGAGTAACCTTTATGTAAGGTTAAACCGGCATCCAAATATATGTTTCTTAGTTATTATCTTACATAAGTCATACTTGTAAATAAGTCAGACTAAAAATAACTGAAAACCAATCCATCTTATTTGATCTACCTGAGGTACAACACCAAACATCCTACGGAACAGCTGGCCATTTCCTACCTATTTTCTGGACGTGAGTTTCATGATAGGCATCTTGGTTCACTATTGTGTTGTGTCAATTTAAGAAAACAAGTATGAGCTATAATTCCCAGCATAATAATGTACAATATGAAAAGGCTGTATGAGAAATTTATGACTGATTCCATATACTATTAATATGTTTATTTAGAAACAGTTCTTCTTGATGATATACCTTCTTTCAAAATAATTATTTTATTGACTTATTAGTCTGTAAATACCTTAACGGTAAACCCATCACATAGGCTTGAGTTACGGTATTGCATCTCAATTCCAATTGGAAAAATAGTAAATTCACCGGAGCCCCCGAAATACGATGATCAGTCGTATAACGACAAACATTTATTGTTCTCTATATGTAGAAGGACGATTCCCTTTGTTATCAGGTATCACCCTGGCCGTATTCGGGCTTTTTCTGTGTCCATCCCTCTCAGGTACACACTTCGTGTCTATCCCTCTCAAGACACGGTTTTGCGTCCATCCCTCTCAGGTACGCATACTCCACAATTCATCGGTATATAAGGTACCTTCTCATGTGGTAGTAAATTGGTAGTCCCCCAGTCTATGAAGTACCGGAGTCTACCCCTCTTTGTCTTTGTAAGAATCCCATCATATATCTGAAACTTATTTTGTTCCCCAAGCATATTGCTTGTTGATATGTACACATTGATATGTACGTATAAATATGTACTTCCGAGAATTTTTGGAGGAAGTACTAAGATAATGTGAGTTGACCGTTGTCAACAGATAAATAAATAGGGGGTTTCTTTTGAAACTATAGTCAAATAATTTAAAGTATGTCGAGATAATATTCCTCGACTATCTGAAACTATTAAATGACTTTTTGAAACTCAGAAAGTATTTTAAAATAGGCTTTATGATTTTTCAAATCATATTAAACCATTTGATAAATATTTAGTAATTAAATAATAATTATTAAATAATTAAAACTTGAATAATTATACTTTAAAAGAATATTTGAAATAATATTCCTCAACTAATTTAAGTTTAAATAATTATAGTAATCTATATTAATTATAAATAATAGAGTTGTAATAATTAATCGTTGGAGAATACCTCTCCTATATTAAATGAATAATTGAAATATTTTCATTGATCGAATAACAAAATATAGTTGAGGGAATATGATTTTGGGAATCATTTTTAAATAAATTCGAGGTACTAAATACTTCGTAAGTGGACATCGAGTCCTTTGGAATAAAATAAACACGGACTTTTGATCGTCCAAAACATCACCGGGATGGCTCCTTGTTTTATAACTCTGACCGACTCTCGGTCTTATAATTATACACCACGCTTATGGTAGCGCTATAATATTCTACGACATATATGTATCATAACTCAATTGTTGTTGAAGCGTAAAACTCATAATGTTATTATCATGGCAAACATGACATTTGTACGAAGGTCGGTAAAACAATATTTTCATAACACAACAGTATATGGAGTAGGGTTAGTAAACTTTCGTGTGTACTTTGAAGTGGATGATGCTCTGTGGTCTGCTCGAAAATCTATAATTATAAACAATTTCGTTTCGTCAGATCCCGTTTGTATTTATAGCTTCTTGTACATATGTGATACTTTATAAATCATCCACGTAACTCACTTTAATCTTATTATCCCATTAATTATAAGTACTCATCACATTCTCTTCTTTTTCTAAATCCTTTTTGTTTGTTAAGGCCTTTTACGTTTCGACCCTCGGCTCCACTCGCGATTCCTAAGGGTTTTTATTTGCGCGATCTCGGCTCTGACATTTTTATAAACTTGAGAAATGCATTTTTTTCACTTGAAATTTTTATAGAAGTTAAAACGCTCTATTTCTTACTCTGTAAAAATTTCATGATTTTTAAATATTCTTAAGTTGATCATTTATATTTCCAAAATTCGTAATTCATAGCAGTTTTTATCACGTAAATCATTTTTACTAAAACTGTCATAAATTTTGATCTGTAAATCAAAATTAAACGATTCAAGCCCCTAAACGATCCTCATAACATTATCTATCATAATCAAATCTTAATTTTCAAGAAACTACAGTTTATACCTTTAACTTCTGCAAAAAACTTATGTTGTGTTTTGTTCATTTTAACGAGGTTACGATTACAATCCTAGTTTTGTTTACGATCTAAATCATTATTAAACCATCAACAACCACCATAAAATACTCTCAAGAACATCATATTCTTGAGGCAACAAACATCAACCTTAATACTAACTTAACTAAACATCAAGAAAATAGTAAAACAACTACTAAAACTAGGTTTATAACTAAGATCTCAAATTTTCATCAAACTTAAACCTTAAACAAAGTTTGGTCAAGGATTTATACCTTTATTTATATCTTGTAATCTGTTCTTCTTGATGGTGGAGTCTTGGGGATGCTTGGTTGAGTTTAATAAACCTAGATCATGCCATAAAATTCAAGAAACCAAGAAGAGTTACTATTCATCATCACTTTCTTGATTTTATTTCACCAATCAAACCTTAATAGAATGCTCTCAAATATTTATCTTACCTTATATTAGGATGTAGGAAGCTTAGGATTTAATTATGGAATTTTGCAATGGCTATAAGTTGATGTTTTGAATTTGATTTCTTGCTTCTTTATGATATTGCCGAATGGAAGCTAAGAGAGAGAGAAGAGAGTTTTTATGTTGGCTTTTAGGATGATTCTTTGTGAAATTATATGTTTATATGTGTATATCTCATCCTAGGATTGTAATATCTTTGCAAAATCTTCCTAGGCAAGCTATTATCCAAGCTACCTTGTTAGCTTGGTACCTTGATTACTATTCCACCACTATTTACTATCTAGGTTATCAGTTCTATTAGCTTGGTTACTATTCTTGCTAGGTTAGCTTACTATTTGGTTATTAACCATGGCTAGTTTCTTACTCTAGTTAGCTTGTATGGTTAGCGTGGCATGCTACGATTATTTATTCGCTTACGCATTTTCTCGATCGCTTATTCGTTTTCGTAATAAACCTTCGTAAATGGTTCGATGGGTAAATCCTTCCTTATACGTCCTTTCCGTTTTGAATTCTCGTACTTGGGTTTGAAATTGTAGGATTTTAGATTTGTAATTATACTGTGATTCTCGTAATCCTTGACGGTCCGTAGTTACAGTCGTTTTTCAAAGTTCGTTTTCTTCGAAAATTAATAGCGTTTACATATACTTCTTTGGTACGTATAATCACATTATCGATTCAAAAAATAAATTTCTTATCCACAACATAGTGTGGGTTATAATGTTTTCCCCTATTTTCAGGTTTACTATTCATTAAGTATTTTACAAAGTCTCAAAAATTTGAGTTATTACAGTCTTCCCCTCTGAAAAGGATTCTGTCTCGGAATCAAACAGAAAACTGGTGGGGATATCTTTCCTTCATCGCGTCCTCTAGTTCCCAAGTTGACTATTCAACATTCTTATTTCTCCACAAGATTCTGACCAGCTTCACAGTCTTGTTCCTCAGCACTTGTTCTTTCTGGTCCATCACTCTTACCGGTTTCTCAACGTAGGTCATATATGGTTGTAAGTCTACATGTTCATACTCTATCATATGTCGCGCATCAGCATTGTACTTTCTCAGCATTGACACATGGAACACGGTGTGCACCTGTTGCAGATTAGGAGGCAAGGCGAGCTTGTAAGCTAGAGGTCATATTCTCCTCAAGATCTCAAAGGGTCTTATGAATCTGGAATTCATTTTCTTTTTCTTTACAAATCTCATCACTCCTTTCCATAGAGACACTTTCAACAACACTGAATCTCCCACTTCATATTCTCTATCTATCCTGGTCTGGTCGGCGTACTTCTTCTGTCTGTCTTGAGCCGCTACCAGCCTCTTTCTGATGAGTCCCATCATCTCTCTGGTCTGCTGGACTAACTCAGGTCCTATTATCTTATGTTCTCCAACTTCATTTCAACATAAGGGAGAATGGCATCTTCTTCCGTGAAGAGCTTCATAAAGAGGCATTCCTATGCTAGCGTGATAGCTATTATTGTAGGAAAATTCGATCAGGGGTAAGTGGTTATTCCATTTCCCTTCAAAGTCAATGGCACATACTCGCACCATATCTTCTAGGGTCTGGATAGTCCTTTTTCTTTGCCCATCTGTTTGGGGGTGATAAGCGGTACTCATATTCAGTTTGGTGCCTACACACTCTTGGAAGCTTCTCCAAAATCTGGAGTTAAACCTTGGGTCCCTATCTGATACTATAGCAACGGGAGCACCCTGCCTCACTACAATTTCTTTCAGGTAAATATCCACTAACTTGTCTACGGTGTACCTTTCATTGATTGGCAGGAAATGCGCGGACTTGGTAAGTCTATCAATGATAACCCATATGGCATCGTGATTGGTTTTAGTCATTGGTAGTCCTGTTACAAAATCCATGGCTATATGCACCCATTTCCATTCCGGAATTTCCAGGGGCCGTAATAGTCCACTCGGTCGTTGATGTTCAACCTTCACTCTCTGGCATGTAAAACTTCTGCTGACCCACTTTGCTACTTCTCTCTTCATGTTAGGCCACCAATAATATTCCTTAAGGTCACGGTACATTTTCATACTTCCTGGGTGGATTGAATACCTGGAGCTGTGCCCTTCATGCAGAAGCTCATCTCTTAGTTCTTGCACATTCGGAACCCAAATCTGGGATGCATACCTCATGATCCCTTTCTCATCTTTCTCGCATATGAACTCCTCACCGTTCAATATTTCTCTTTCCTCATTCATCTTCTTTTCCTGAAACACTCGTATCTTTTCTGCTAGTTCCGGTACTAAATTGATCTCGAATAGTCCTTCTGATCCTTTATCGGTTATTCTCACGTCGATCTTCATCTTTTCAAATTCCTTAACTAACTCCTCAGATGTCGTTACCATTTTGAGTCTCTCTTTCCAACTGAGGGCGTCAGCCACCACATTGGCTTCACCCGGGTGATACAAAATTTCACAATCATAGTCCTTAATCAGCTCTAACCATCTCCTCTATGTCATGTTTAATTCTTTCTGAGTAAAGATATACTTGAGTCTCTTATGGTCTGTGTAAATTTTGCATTTTCCCCATACAAGTAGTGCCTCCAAATTTTTAGGGCAAACACTATGGCTTCTAATTTTAGATCGTGGGTAGGGTACCTTATCTCATATTCTTTCAACTGCCGAGAGGCATACGCAATAAGCTTTCCATGTTGCATAAGCACACATCCTGGCCCCTTGTGCGAGGCATCACTGTATATTACAAACTTTCCCTTTCCATCGGGAAGAGCGAGCTCTGGTGCTAGCACCAGTATCCTTTTCAGCTCTTGAAAGCTTTCCTCACATTTCTCTATCCACACAAACTTTTCCGTTTTCCGGGTAAGCCTAGTCAATGGGCCGGGTATCTTGGCAAAGTCTTGTATGAATCTCCGGTAATATCCTGTTAAGCCTACAAAACTCATAACCTCGATTGGGGTAGTCGGTCTTTCCCAATTGGATGCCGCCTCTATCTTGGCGGGGTCGACTAAAACTCTTTTGCTCTCACCACATGCCCTAAGAACTGAACTTCCTTTAACCAAAACTCGCATTTCGAGAACTTGGCATATAACTTCTCATTCCTCAAATATTTATAAAACTATCCTCAAATGTTCTGCGTGTTCTTCCTCTGTCTTTGAGTAGATTAGAATATCATCTATGAAAACTATCACACATATGTCTAGCTACTTCTTGAACACTCTGTTCATCAAATCCATAAAGGCTGCGGGTGCTTTGGTTATCCCAAACGACATGACTAAGAACTCATAATGTTCATACTCAGTGTGAATGGCAGTATTTGGTATATCTTCCAGTTTGATTTTCAGCTGGTGATATCTTGTCCTCAAATTTATTTTGGAAAAATGCACTGAAAGAGATATGTCCTAAGTCCAATCATGTATGAGGATTTAGGAATAACTTTTATATAATCTGTTTTGATTTCATTGATATTAATAAAAGGCTTGTTTTGTTTTTATTGCGGGCTCTATCTATTTAAATATTTAAATAAGATATATCACAGTTTAGAGTAAAGCTTTTTATGGATTGTGATGAGATAATAATAATGAGACCTAAAAGATGATAACTCAAAACTTAAATATTTCCTGGTCGTAGGATTACTAACTGGTAATTAGTAATCCGCAAAGATCGGTACATACTATGCTTACTTCATTATGAAGGATGTCTGTTCTCATAGACATTTGTGTGGTGACACTATAGCTAGTATGTAGGTGCTTATTATAGAATAAGTTCACTGAACATGACTCACACAGCTGAACAACTGATGGAGTTCACTCACGTGTCAGCAGTTATTCACATAGTGATAGTTGTACAACTATCCTTAGACTTGAGGTCATCATAGTCATCTTGTGTACACTGAACTATGCTTTGGTTTAGTTCTTAGTCTCCAGGGACAATTATAAGGGCTCTACTGGGTATAGGAATTTGTACACGAAGATAGTGTATGATCAATAAAGGATCTACCCCTTCCTGTGAAGGAAGAGAATGTTCAATGCTGATCCACTTATGCTAGTTCAGGAATCTCTGGCCAGTGTGAATGAAATTAGAAAGGAGTTTCTAATTTACATTAAATAGAACTAAGCATTGTGAATGGGAAAGCAAATGATTAAATAAAATAGGCTTGACACAAGTTCCATGCCTTGTATTTAATCGTGACATTGCAGGGTAGAAGAAATTGATTGTACGGTAACTACTCACTGAATAGGTTCTTGGTATTCTAAGCAATGAATTTGTATATCCGGATAGTCGCGATATGCTGAGAAGTATCCCTCACGATGTAGAATAAATATGATTAATTTATTAATTAATCATATTTAATGAATTAGAGAATTTATATAAATAATGATAAAATAGTTTTATTATTATTTATTTCTACTACCGGCTTAATATTGAACCTACAGGGTCACACCATAAAAGAGAATGATTTAATAGTGGAGGAATTAATTAATAATGGCTGGTAATTATTTATTTGTGAAATAAATAATTAATTAGCAGATTTAATAATTGATTAAATGAGATTTAATTAATTCTTAATATTATTAATTAAGAATTTAAATTTGAAAATTAAATCAAGTGAGAGAATTATTTTTCTAAAGTGTTTAGAAAAAGGATTAATGATTAAAAGGTGTGTTAATTATTGGTTAATTGGTTAATAAGAATAATCAATTAAAGGGTTAATAATAATAATATTTTATGGAAAATTTTCAGCTGAAAATTTTGCCTATAAATATACTATTATAAATCCTATTTGCCTCAACCCAAATAATTAACCCTAATTCTAAAGTAGAACAAGAGGGAGTCAACTAATTCTCTCAACCTCTTCCTCCTCCATCACATTGTACTCTTGGTAGATACCGGTGGAGTGCTTCACACTTGAGGAGCAGCTGCTAGGGATTTCCGTTCATCGTTCTTGGATCGCTATTAAAGACCTCCATCTTTCCATTAACGTAAAGCTTCTTAAGGTAAACATACTGAACTACGAATTAAATATTATTTTTCGCATGGATCCTGTGGAGGGTTTCGGTTTTTTTTTTAGATTTAAATTTACGTTTTCGTTGCATTTATGTGCTAAAAACCCTTTATGCACAACACCTTTGAGCTGGTCGAATAGGTCGTCAATCCTAGGGAGAGGGTACTTATATTAATGGTCAGCTTGTTCAACTCTTGGTAGTATATGAATAATCTCAAACTACCATCCCTTTTCTTTACAAACAGTACTGGTGCACCCCCACGGTGACACACTGGATCTTATCATACTGTTATCTAACAACTCTTATTGTTGAGAAGCTAGTTCCTTCATCTCAACTGGGGCTAGTCTATAGGGGCCTTAGACACTAGCGCCGTCCCTGGTGCTAATTCTATAGAGAATTTTATTTCTCTGTCGGGTGGCAATCCTGGTAAGTTCTCTAGGAACACATCGTCGAATTTATTTACTACGGGTATGTCTTGTATGTTGGGAACTTCCTTCTTAGTATCCATCACATAAGCCAAGTAGGCCTCGTTACCTTTTTTTAACAATCTCTTAGCTTGAATCATGGTCAGATTTTTCTGGCTCTAACGTTAACCTTTAAACACTATCTCTTTTCCATTCTGCACTCTCATCCTTACCTTCTTTCGCTCACAGTCTATATGCGCTCCATTACTAGATAACCAGTCCATTTCTAGGATCATGTCGAATTCTCCTAACGCAAATGGGATTAAGTCAACCTCAAAGACTTTCCCTTCTAGTTTCAACTTGCATCTGGGGTGTACTTGATTTACAGGAATGATTTCTCGATTTGCTATTTCTACTTGTAATACCTCGCGTAAGGGTATAGAATTAAGATTTGACTACTTAGAAAAATTTTAAGATATAAAAGACTTGGTCGCACCGGAATCAAATAAAACATTTGCACGTTCGGAATTTAATAGAAGGGCACCTGCTATCACATCAGTGTTCCAGACAGCGTCCTGAATGGTCATGTTGAAAGTCCTAGAAGCTGGGGGTCGGTTGGATGCAGCTCTGCTGATCCTTGAGGCTGGGGACCTTAGTGTCGATCAATCCTTACTCATGTGCCCTACTTTCCCATATTGGAAACACACCACATTGGCTTAGGTATAGTTGTTGGTGAGGTGTCCGGTTTGGCTGCACTTGTAACATTTTAAAAGGGCTCTTGCCTAGATACACTCTCCAAGGTTCCTTATATCGTACGTTTGACATTTCGGTATCGGGGCGTGGGGTTGGCTGTGAAATATTTCCCTAGATGGTCCGCTGCTCTAGCCAGTGCTCTCAATTAGAGCCTTTTTAAATTTGGGGCATCTCATAGGTTGGGACACCACTCTCCTGATAAACCTGCTCGAAAGGCTCCTATTCCCGGTTCCTCCTCCTCCTCCTTGGCATTGTATCTTCCTTTTCTTACTTTCCTTCTCTTTCAAACTCTGTTCACTGCCTACTTCAACAATCGAGGCTTTCTGCACTAATGTGGCATAATTTGTCAGTTCTAGCATTGCTACTCGGTTCTGGATCCACTGTTTCAGACGAAGCTGAAACCCTCGTGCCTTTTTCTCTTCTATATTCACAAACTCTGGTAAAAATCATGATAGCTCAGTAAACTTGGCCTCGTACTCTGCCACATTCATTCTATCATGTTTCGGCTCTAAAAACTTAATCTCCATCCGAGTCTCCATAAACCTAGGGAAGTACTTGTCTAAAAACAATCGGGTAAATCTATCCAATGGAATCACAACATCTGTCTCGAGGTTACGTTTATACTCTCACCAGTAGTTAGCTTCTCCCTTCAGCATGTAAGAGGAGAAGATGATCTTATGTCGCTCTTCAACACCTAGTATCTCGAAGGACTTTTCTATTTCCTTAAGCCAGTCCCGTGCCTCAATGGCGTTGGCAGATCCTAGAACTCTAGGGGTTTGAGAGACTTGAATTCCATGAAGGCAGTGGCAGCAGTCTGTTGGACAATATTTGGTTATGGTGGAAGGGGCTGTTGGTTCAGATTGGCCCTTAAAAGTTCCATAAATTCATTCATGGGGTTTCCCCTGATGGGTATCCTCAGCTTCTTCCTCTACATATCCTTCTTCTTCAAACTCATTAATGTCTAGGTCCTCTTCACTCTCCTCATTCACTCTATGGTCAGGTTCATGTTGTCATTGATTGACAGATTATGCGGGCTGTGCTCTGGTTCCTCTTCTATGGGGTGGCATCGTTCTGATATTGAAAATAATGTCAATACAGTTGTATATTTTTACATTTTGATTAATTCATTTGTAAGTAAGCATGTTATTTAGATATCTAGCATGCTTCTATCAAAATGCAATAATATCGTAGATAATTTCCTAAAAACTGCTAGATAATATATCATAGGGTCCCCAAGAATATATCTTGGGGACAAAACAACCATCAGAATCCATACATGGTCCTGAATATAATAAATCAACTACATGATCCTGAATACTGAAATACAAATACATATACCGGGTACCCTGAAGGGCTAGGAATGTTATATACTGCTAGCTATCCTAACAAAATTGGTGACAAGTCACCTAGCCCTTTACAAGGTCCATATGTGGTCACTGGTCTCTCAGTCACTGTCGCTGTGTGTGAGGTCTCGAACCCTCCTCATCGCTCCTGCCAGCATCAGCTCAGCATCAACTACTGGAATGTATTCCCCCATCACCGTCATCCTCATCTGCATTCGATTACGGAGCTCAATCCCATCAATCTCCCGGTGAGCTATAGCCGGGGAAGTAGTTCTGAAGTCTACTAGGTATCCTAGCCTGATTTCTCTCTTGGCAGTCAGCGTCTATCGTAGCTCCACAATGTGGGTAGATTCCGCGGTAATCTCAGCTTTAAGATGAGCCACTATCCAGTCATGCACGGCTACATGTATGGTCACTGGGGGTGATAGAGGTGAGTCTGGGTCACTGGAGGATATGTCATGAACCTCGTAGGTCTGTACATTCATCTCGTCATCCTCGTCTTCATCAGTGTAGGGAAAATGGCTTAGCATCCCCGGGTGAGGTGTGGGAGGGTGAACGGTCGGGAGAGGGTACATCTTTATGTCTGTCCAGTCTACGCCATCGCCATGGGGCACCTCAACATCATCAGCCATGGGGGTAGGGAAGTCAGTCTCCTTCTCCGTGGGATCCTCGGTAGGGTCATCATCTGATTCATCAATAGTGGGTCCTCCGGCTCATAAGTAGGGTCACGCTTAGGGGCTATAACATCCTCAATAGGGTCAACATCCCCCATGGGCTCTACTGGTACCTGACACAATAGACAAGGTATTACTAATTTAGAGTCGGAATTCCCTTGAGGGTAAAATTGTCAAGACTACCCATGCAGTCTGACGACGAACTAGACTTGAGTTCTAATTGATTATTTTTATTCTTACGTCTACGTATTTTATATCCTATCATTTCCAGGATTTGATAACCTAGGCTCTGATACCAGTTCTGTGGCGCCCCAAAATCTGGGGTCAGGGATATAGGAGGCCACGTCAACCTGAATCCTATGTAACACTTATCTCGTACAAAAATATATAAATATTCACACCTTTATGACCCCACAATTATCAACACACACACACACACACTTATAGGTTATTTTCTTGGAAATGAACCATGCATTACTAGAGTGTATCAATCCACAAAGTGATAATTATTACAATCCCAAAAGTGATTAAGTCTTACCGCGGGAGTAACCTTTATGTAAGGTTAGAACGATGGCCAAATATACATTTTTTAGTTATTATCTTACATAAGTCATACTTGTAAATAATTCGGACTAAATATAACTGAAAACCAATCCAGCTTATTCGATCTACCTGAGGTACAACACCAAATATCCTACGGAACAGCTGGTCGTTTCCTAACCGTTTCCTGGCCATGAGTTTCATGATAGGATTCACTATTGTGTTGTGTCAATTTAAGAAAACAAGTGTGAGCTATAATGCCCAACATAATAATATACAGTATGAAAAGACTGTATGAGAAATTTATGAGTGATTCCATATACTATTAATATATTTATTTAGAAATAGTTCTTCTCGGTGATACACACCTTCTTTCAAAATAATTCTTTTATTGACTTATTAGTCAGCAAATACCTTAATGGTAAACCCAGCACCTAGGCTTGGGTTACGGTATTGCATCTCAATTCTAACTCGAAGAATTGGATATTCACAAGAGCCCCCGAA
Organism: Apium graveolens; assembly: GCF_009905375.1. Lineage (NCBI taxonomy): Eukaryota > Viridiplantae > Streptophyta > Magnoliopsida > Apiales > Apiaceae > Apium > Apium graveolens. The sequence goes on from NC_133655.1 coordinate 122,465,961, forward strand.
ATATGATGATCAGTCGTATAATGGTAAATATTTATTGTTCTCTACATGTAGAAGGACGATTCTCTTTGTTATCGTTTATCACCCTGGCCGCATTCGGGCCTTTTCTGTGTCCATCCCTCTCAGGTACACACTTCGTGTATATCCCTCTCAAGACACGGTTTTGCGTCCATCCTTCTCAGGTACGCATACTCCACATGTTCATCGGTATATAAGGTACCTTCTCATGTGGTAGTAAATTGGTAGTCCCCCCCAGTCCATGAAATACCGGAGTCTACCCCTCCTTGTCCTTGTAAGAATCCCATCATATATCTGAAACTTATTTTGTTCCCCAAGAATATTGCTTGCTGATAGGTTCACATTGATATGTATGTATATATATGTACTTCCGAGAATTTTTGGAGGAAGTACTAAGATAATGTGAGTTGACCGTAATAAATAAGGGGGAGTTTCTTTTGAAAATATAGTCAAAATATTTAATGTATGTCGAGTAAAATATTCCTCGACAATCTGAAAGTATTAGAATGGCTTTTTAAAACTCATAAAGTATTTTAAAATAGGTTTTATGATTTTTAAAATCTTACTAAATCATTTGATAAATATTTAAAAATTAAATAATAATTATTAAATAATTAAACCTCGAATAAATATACTTTAAAAGAATATTTGAAATAATATTTCTCAACTAATTTAAGTTTAAATAATTATAGTAATCTATATTAATTATAAATAATAGAGTTGTAATAATTAATCGTTGGACAGTACCCCTCCTATATTGAATGAATAATTGAAATATATTCATTGATCGAGTAACAAAATATAGTTGAGGGAATACGATTATAGAAATCGTTTTTAAATAAATTCGAAGTACTAAATACTTCGTAAGTGGACATTGAGTCCCTTGGAATAAAATAAACACTTACTTTTGACCGTCCAAAATATCACCGGGATGGCTCCCGGGTTTTTCGTTTTATAACTCTGACCAACTCTCAGTCTTATAAATATACACCACGCTTATGGTAGCACAATAATATTCTAAGACATATATGTATCGTAACTCAATTTTTGTTGAAGCATAAAACTCATAATGTTATTATCATGGCAAGCATGGCATTTATACGAAAGTCAGTAAAATAATATTTTCACAACACAACAGTATATGAAGTAGGGTTCGTAAACTTTCCTAGGTACTTTGAAGTGGAGGATGCTCTAGGGTTCACTCGGAAATCTATAATTATAAATAATTTCGTTTCGTTAGATCCTGTTTGTATTCATAGCTTCTTGTACATGCGTGATACTTTATTAATCTTCCACGTAACTCACTTTAATCTTATTATCACATTAAGTATAAGTAATCGTTATATTCGATTTCTTTTCTAAATTCCTTATGTCCGTTAAGGCCTTTTACGTTTTGACCCTCGACTCCACTCGCGATTCCTAAGGGTTTCTATTTGCGCGGTCTCAGCTCCGATATTTTTATAAAATTGAGATATCTATATTTCACTTGAAATTTTTATTGAGGTTAATAAACTCTATTTATTACTCTCTGTAAAATTTCATGATTTTTGAATATATTTAAGTCGATCATTTCTATTTCCAAAGTTCATAATTTGTAGCAGTTTTTATCGCGTAAATCATTTTTACTAAAATGGTCATAACTTTTGATCTGTAAATTGGAATTAAGCGATTCAAGTGCCTAAACGATCCTCATAACATTATCTATCATAATAAATCTTTCTTTTCAAGAAACTACAGTTTATAACTTCAGTAAATTCTGCAGAAAACTAATATTATGTTTTGTTCGTTTTAACGAGGTTACGATTACGATCCGAGTTTCGTTTACGCTCTAAATCATTATTCAATAATCAAAAACCACTATAACATCATCTCAACACTACCTCCTCTTAAGAACATCATGTTCTTGAGGCAAAAAAACATCAACCTTAATACTAACTTAACTAAACATCAAGAAAATAGAAATATAACTACTAAAACTAGGTTTATAGCTAAGATCTCAAAGTTTCTTGAAACTTAAACCATAAACAAAATTTGGTCAAGGATTTATACCTTTATTGAAAGATTGTAATGTGTTCTTCTCGATGGTGGAGTCTTGTGGATGCTTGGTTGAGTTTAAGGAACCTAGATCATGCCATAAAATTCAAGAAACAAAGAAGAGTTACTATTCATCACTATTCATCATCACTTTCTTGATTTTATTTCACCAATCAAACCTTAATAGAATGCTCTCAAAAATTTACCTTACCTTAGTTTAGGTTGTAGGAAGCTTAGGGTTTAATTGTGGAATTTTGCCATGGCTAGAAGTTGATATTTTGAATTTGATTTTTTGCTTCTTTATGAAATTTCCGAATGGAAGCTAAGAGAGAGATAATAGAGTTTTTGTGTTGTCTTATAGGATGCTTCTTTGTGAAATGAATTGTTTATGCATGTATATCTCATCCTAGGATTGTAATATCTTTACAAAATCTTCCTAGGCAGGCTATTATCCAAGCTACCTTGCTAGCTTGGTACCTTGATTAATATATCACCACTATTCACTAGCTAGGTTATCATTTCTATTAGCTAGATTACTATTCTTGCTAGGTTAACTTACTCTTCGGTTATTAACCATGGTCAATTTCTTACTCTAGTTAGCTTGTATGGTTAGCTTGGATTTATATATTTATTTACTCGCTTACGCATTTACTCGGTTGCTTATTCGTTTTCGTAATAAACCTTCGTAAATGGTTCTCGGGGTAAATCCTTCCTTATATGTAATACCCCCATATCCGGGGTCAGGGATCCGGGTCGTCACGGTCTTTCTTTCCACAATATCACTTCACTTAATTAATAATAAATAATCTCAAGCTGTGACCCCACACTAACACACACCACCACCCGTTATAGTCTCAGAGATGAAATTGAAATAAGTACAAGTCCTTGAATCCACAATTAAAAGTTATTACAACCCAAAATGATTACTTGATAAATTTACGGTTAATTGCCATTATCTACCACAAGTTATAATTATACATAATTGATTCTCAAAAGTAGAATGCCTGATCTACTAATAGATCTACCTCTGCAGCTATAGCAGCTACAACATCAACGGGAAGACGCGGGACGCTTCCCACGCGCTTGCGCTGGGTCTGCTGGAGTCTGGCCATCTTTCCTAACTGTTGTTGTGTGATGAAGAAATAAAGCAAGAGTGAGCCTTACAGCTCGCAAGATAATATATAGTGATAACAATAATACAAGTATCTAAATGGATACTTACTAGAATATTTTATCATGTGTAAGATAATTACTTACTAGATATAAGTAAAAACAAGGGATGAAGTTACGAAATACTTCACTATACTTATATCAATTATAAAGTTACTTGAACTACCACTGTTCAAAGTATAACGAGCTTTCAACAGTTCATCACATAGATGAGACTACCAGACAGATTTGAATAAATTAAATCTTTGAAGTAGTATTGAAGGAAATGAAGTTATGATATACTTCATTAAGTTCCGATATATATATCCACATATACATCTTCCTTATACAGTCCCTGAAAACCTCTGTCATGTAAAGTATGAACAGAGTTTGTAACATCCAATGAATTTTTGGAAGGGAAAAAGAATTGTGGCATAAACCCGATATCTTGCTGATCAGGCAAAGATACCAATAAGTAACCTTTTCTACTAGTAGATGGACGAATTCCCCACTGGTCATCACCCTGGTCGCAATAGGACCTTATGCTGGACTGCCACTCAGCCACTTATGCATTTGATGGACTCCCACTGAGCCACTTACACTATCATGGACGCCCACTGAGCCCATGTTGCTTATGCCGACTCAATAGATGGACTTACTTCCCGAACGTTGTGTAAGTAATCAATTCATTTACCAAAACTGCAACCTTGTTGCGAATATAAAATACACCATAGAGCCGGATCCCTCAAGTTTTGAGCGAGTATTTAAATCTCCTTTTTAAAAGGAAGATCTTAAATATAAAAATGAGTTTTTGGATCCGCTCTAACTTTTAAAAATCATTTTGAAGACTCGAAAACACTTTAAAGAGTGTTTGGAGTAATGCTGATTTAATGAAGTAAATCAGTCCCAATATATTTAGAAAATGTCTGAATATTATTATTTAAATAATATTCCCATAAAGAATAATCTTTATACGAATAATTGAAGTAGAAGTTGTAAGACTTATACTTGAAATGAGTATTAAATAACCAAAGATATACTTATACGAAAGTACTATCTTTATTTGAATAATCAAAAATAAGTTTGATTATTGACACCTTATTCTATAATAAAATAAGGAATATAATTCAACAATTATCGGAGTCATAGATCCTCAAATGAATATTCAAATAATATTCATTAAATAATATAAACTGAGTCATAAGCCCTCAAATGAATATTCAAATAATATTCAATAAATAATATAAAGGAGTCATAAGTCCTCGGATGAATATTCGAATAATATTCAATAAATAATATAAAGGAGTCATAAGTCCTCGGATGAATATTCGAAATAATATTCAATAATAAAATAAAGTTATCGAATAAACTTTATTCGATTAATAGTTTTGAAAACTATAACCATATATATATATATATAAATATATATATATGTAAAATCTACTCGGGATCCTCGACGCCCGGTTTTAGAAAATGTTTTCACCTTTGGGTCCCTATACTAAGGGTATATGCAAATTACTGCTATTCTCTAGCATAGGTATTATCAACTGAACCAACAGATATATATGGCAAGAATACGAAACAGGCATGCATATATATATACCATATCAGCATGCTTCAATATATCGCAAAATTTGCTAATTAACCAACATGCATCTATCACAAGATAATGCATATACATATATACATCACAACAACAGTATAACGGGTAGAAAACTTGCCTGAGCGACTGGAGGTGATAAAAGGCTCGGGACGAGTTTGGTAACCTATAAACAACAAGTAAGTTGGAATTAAACCAAAGTCACTTGTAAATCTATACTTTAACTAACTTAGACTCTAACGCTTGTTTTGCGCTTACTGATTCTCTTAAGTCACTCGAGTACCCTCGGCTCCACCATTTTTAATAAATTAACCATTACGAGTTTTAAGGCGATTCCTTCGCGCGTGTCTTACCAACTGCCTAACACTCTTACCATAATTGTTTCATACATTAATTAACTCTTTTTGGTCTTTAACCTATGTTTCAAAGTAAGGCGAGGGGAAATGTTTTGTTCACGAAACGCCGTTACTTAAAACGGTCGTTTCTCCTAAACCGTGCATCGGAATCAAACGAACTACATATCAAAACGAAGCTCGTAACATGAACTATCTAAACATGGCAATGGTCATAATCTAGCAGGGGGTTCTCGGGTCCTAATGCTATGAACAAAAGCAGTCTAAAGTAAATCGGACATTACGACGACTATGTTTACGCGATTACCCAAATTTAAACCAACTCAAAACAACCACAATTCAACCTCAATCCATTCATACAACCAAAGTCCATACTTATCACATCATAACAGCCCCAATCAATTCAATATTAACATTTATACTTATGCTTAAGCTTGAATTTAACTATACTTAAGTTCTTTTAACCAAAACAACAAGATTCACCATTTCATTTCACTACCACTCCAACCCAAACTCTAAACCACAAGCATTAAGCTACTATATCACCATAACAATCAAAATCATCTTATTATACAAAGGAATCTAGGGTTTGGAGATGATATACCTTCCTTGAAATGGTGGGAGTAGCTAGGAAGCCTTAAGAAGCCTTGAGAAGTCTTAGGGATGCTTGGATCTTAAAGGAAAACAAGAAAAATTCAAGTTAAAAACTTTGAAATCACTATTCATTGTCTTCTTCATTGATTTATTGAAGAAGATTGAGAATTAATGGGGTGCTTAAACTCATGATATAGCCATAACTATGCATAAGGATGATTAGGGAATTATCTTACCAATTTAGGAAGCCTTGATCTTGAGTTTTGAATTTCTTCTTCCTTTGCAATAGTAAAAGCCGAGAGCAATGAAGAAATAATGCCTTGGTTTTTTTTGTTTTGATGAAGAATGAATTATTTGGCTTGGTTGGTTGTAGTTTTGTTTTTGTTTTGGTAAATTACCTATTTGCCCTTGATTTTGTGTGGTTAATAATCCACCACATTTCCTTCCTTCCCATGTGATGCTTATGTCATGCTATGATGTCATCTTTCCCTCCTTGTCCTCTTCTCATTGGTTGGGTGACATCATCCCCACTAATCTCTTTGATTAACTTCCTAATTGTTTGCCTAATGACTGCTGATCTGTTATACGGCTCGCTTAACTTTCGTTTTCGTTTATCGTTTGAGGGATCATACCCCGGATCTTATTACTTAGGTTCCCTTAACCTTTCTCAATATATTATATTCCTTTTATGATCCTCTCTTATAATCCTTTAATTTAAATCCTTTTTATCATGTTACCTTATACTCAATCCTTTCCGTATCTAATGGATTTCCGGGAAAAATCAAAGTTTTCGGAATTGGATTCTGATGATCTTTACAAACACTTATATACCATGTAGAGTACTAATAAAATCTCAGAATATCCATAACAGAACCCCTATATAGTGTGGCATAAAAAGTTTTCTCATTCAGCTAAAACACTATTCATAAGGGTTACAAAAAGTTCAAAATTTTGGGGGTTATTACAGTCTCCCCTCCTTAAAAGGATTCCGTCCCGGAATCAAATAGAAAATAAATGGGGGTACTTTTCTAGCATTGCGCTCTCTAGTTCCCAAGTTGATTCTTCCACATTATGATTCTGCCATAGTACTCTGACTAGCTTGATCACTTTGTTCCGAAGCACCTGCTCCTTCTTATCTATAATCCTTACTGGCTTCTCCACGTAAGTCAGATCTGGTTGCATATCCACCTGCTCGTACTCCACTATGTGTCTGGCATCCCGATGATACTTCCTTAGCATTGACACATGGAACACATTATGAACTTGTTGCAAGTTAGGGGGTAAGGCTAGCTCATAAGCTAACTTTCCAATCCGTCTTAATATCTTAAAAGGTCAAATGTATCTTGGGCTTAGTTTTCCTTTCTTTCCGAACCTCATTAATCCCTTCCAAGGGGATACTTTCAGCAGTACTAAGTCCCCTACTTCATATTCCTTGTCCTTTCGGGCTAGGTCTGCATATTTCTTCTGTCTGTCTTGGGCTGCTACAAGCCGTCATCTGATAAGATCCACTATGTCTTTGGTCCTTTGGACCACTTCGGGTCCGAGCATCTTCCGCTCTCCTACTTCATCCCAGTATAAGGGAGATCGACACCTTCTTCCGTACAGGGCCTCATAAGGCGGCATTCCGATGCTAGCATGGAAGCTATTGTTATAAGAAAACTCGATCAATGGCAAGTGGTCATCCCAACTTCCTTTAAGGTCTATTGCACAGACTCTCAACATATCCTCTAGTGTCTGGATGGTCCTTTCACTCTGCCCATCTGTCTGGGGATGGTACGCGGTACTCATATTTAACTTGGTCCCCGCACATTCCTGAAAGCTCCTCCAAAATCTGGAGTTGAACCTGGGGTCTCGGTCCGAGATAATGGACGATGGGACTCCATGTCGCGTCACTATTTCCTTCAGGTAAATGTCCACCAGTCTATCGACTGTGTATCTCTCATTGATAGGAATGAAATGAGCTGACTTTGTCAGTCGGTCTATAATTACCCATATGGCGTCATGATTGGCTTTCGTCCTTGGCAAGCCTACAACAAAATCCATCGCTATCTGTTCCCATTTCCATTCGGGAATCTCCAGGGGTCGTAAAAGTCCACTGGGTCTCTGGTGCTCTGCCTTTACCCTTTGGCAAGTCAAACATTTGTTTACCCATTCTGCTACGTCCCTCTTCATGTTGGGCCACCAGTAATATTCCTTCAAATCCCTATACATCTTGGTACTTCCCGGGTGAATGGAATACCTTGAACTATGGCTTTCATCCAAAATCTCATCTTTAAGCTCTTGAACATTCGGAACCCAAATCCGGTAGGAGTACCTCATTATCCCTTTATCATCTTTCTCAGTATGGATCTCCTCTCCGGTCATTGACTCTCTGCCTTCATTCATTATTTTCTCTTGGCACAATCTGATCTTTTCCAATAACTTTGGCTGCATTGAGATCTCAAAAAGCTTTTCAGTTCCGGTTCCAGTTACCTTTACTTCTATTTCCATTCTCTCAAAATCCCTTATCAATTCTTCCGAAGTCGTTATCATTCTGAGTCTTTCCTTTCTACTAAGGGCGTCAGCCACCACATTGGCTTTCCCTGGATGATAGAGAATCTCACAATCATAGTCCTTGATTAGTTCTAACCATCTCCTCTGGCGCATGTTGAGCTCTTTCTGTGTAAATATGTACTTGAGGCTCTTATGGTCTGTGAAAATCTCGCACTTCTCTCCATACAAGTAGTGCCTCCAAATTTTTAAGGCAAATACTATTTCCGCGAGCTCAAGGTCATGAGTAGGATATCTAATCTCGTATTCCTTCAGTTGTCTCGACGCATATGCAATCACTTTACCGTGCTGCATAAGAACACACCCTAATCCCTTGTGCGACGCGTCACTATATATCACAAAATCTCCTTTTCCGTCCGGCAATGCCAACACCGGGGCCGTTACCAACCTTTTCTTTAATTCCTGAAAACTGTTCTCGCATTTCTCCGTCCATTCAAACTTCTCTGTCTTACGAGTAAGTCGTGTCAAAGGGGCTGCGATCTTCGCAAAGTCCTGTACAAATCTACGATAGTAGCCGGCCAATCCTATGAAACTCCTTACCTCTGTGGGTGTGGTTGGCCTTTCCCAATTTGAGACCGCCTCTATCTTGGAAGGGTCGACCAATACTCTTTCTTTATTGATCACATGTCCTAGAAACTGTACTTCATTCCGCCAGAATTCACACTTCGAGAATTTGGCAAATAATTGTTCCTCTCTGAGTATTCCTAGAGCTATCCTCAAATGTTCTGCATGTTCTGCCTCAGTCCTTGAGTAGGTCAAAATATCATCGATAAAAACTATCACACACTTGTCCAAGTACTTCTTAAATACTCTGTTCATTAAGTCCATGAAAGCCGCTGGGGCATTGGTTAATCCAAAGGACATTACCAAGAACTCATAATGCCCATATCTGGTACGGAACGCTGTCTTGGAAATATCTTCTGGTTTAATCTTTAGTTGGTGATATCCAGTTCTCAGGTCGATCTTGGAAAAATAAACAGCATCCTTTAGCTGGTCGAACAGATCGTCTATTCTAGGTAATGGGTACCTGTTCTTTATGGTTAGCTTGTTCAACTCTCGATAGTCGATGCACAACCTCATGCTCACATCTTTCTTCTTAACAAATAAAACTGGTGCTCCCCACGGAGACACACTGGGTCTTATCATACCCTTATCCAAGAGTTCCTGCAATTGGATAGCTAATTCCTTCATTTCTAATGGGGCTAACCGGTAAGGTGCTTTTGAAACTGGCGCCGTCCCGGGGGCCAATTCAATAGCAAATTTAATCACTCTATCGGGTGGTAATCCCGGAAGGTCTTGTGGGAATACATATTGAAATTCGTTGACTACTGGAATATCTTGTAAGTTGGGCACCTCCTTCTGCGTGTCCACCACAAAGGCTAGGTAGGCCTCATTTCCTTTTCGTAGCATCCTTCTGGCCTGGGCCATAGTCAAAAATTTCTGCATCTGCCTCTTTCCTCTAAATATAACTTCTTTCTTCCCTGGGATATTTAACTTAACTTTCTTCCCTTTACAGTCTATCTGAGCATCATTGCTAGATAGCCAGTCCATTCCCAAAATTACATCAAACTCCCCTAATTTAAAAGGAATCAGATCAACACTAAAAGATTGCTCCCCTATGTCTATCTCACAGGCGGGGTGAATCTGGTTAACAGGAATAATCTCATGATTGGCTATTTCTACTTGTAAGGGTTCTATCAAGGGTTCAGCCTTAAGTCTTAATTTACGCGCAAAGTCCCTTGATATAAAAGATTTAGTTGCTCCCGAATCAAATAAAACGTTTGCACTGACTGAATTTAGAGAAAGGGTACCTGCTATCACATCTGAATCTTTCATAGCATCCTGGACTGTCATGTTGAAAGTCCTTGCAGTAGGTGGCTTGTTGGAGGCAGCCCTGCTTGCTCCCGAAGCTGCTGGTTTGTTCATTGGGCATTCCCTCTTCCAATGACCCGGGCGTCCACACTGATGACAAGTGGTGATTGGAATGACGGTAGGGGTTGATGATGGGCACTTAGTTGAATAGTGACCTTCCCGACCGCACTTAAAGCAGGTTACTGGCTTTCCTTTACACTCCCCAGTGTGCATCCTTCCACATGTGTTACAGGCTGGCAATGGGGGTCGAGACTGGTTGGAATAGGACATTCTTGACTTCTGGCCGCTCTGGCTTACACTCACGCTCATTGGCCGCTTAAACCCAGTGTTCTTTCCCGGTAGGGACACTGCCCCTCGATTAAATCTAGTTGGGAAGCTTCTTCCTGCGGAACCTCCACCCATGCTCATACTTTTCCTCTTTATTGCCTTCTTCTTTCTTTCCTTCTGCATCTGTTCACTTCCGGCTTCTACAATCATTGCCTTTTGCACCAGAGTGGCATAATCCGTAAGCTTAAGGATTGCCACCCTATTCTGAATCCATGGTTTCAGTCCCTGCTGAAACCTCCTAGCTTTCTTTTCCTCGGTGCTCACAAACTCCGGCACAAACCTTGATAACTCAGTAAATTTCGCTTCGTACTCTGCTACTGATAAGTTATTCTGCTTTAGCTCCAAGAACTTGAGCTCCATCTGGTTTTCCATAAATCTCGGGAAATACTTTCCCAGAAACAACTGACTGAATCTTTCCCAGGTTATAATAGCATCTGTCTCCATGTTTTTCTTGGCCTCCCACCAGTAGTTAGCCTCTCCTTTCAGAAGATAGGTAGCAAATACAGTCTTCTGTGCCTCATCGATATTCAGAATCTCAAAGGATTTCTCCATTTCCTTTAACCATGCCCTTGCCTCAACTGGGTCGGCTGATCCGTGGAACTCAGGGAGCTTAAGGGACTTAAAAGCCCTGAAAGAGTTTGCCACATCATTGTTATTTCCTTGAGGGGGTGGGTTGGGTTGACGTTCCAAGTTCTGCCTTAGGAGTTGCATGAACTGGCCCATGGGATCCATGCCTGGGTTTGGTACTGGTTGTTCAACCTCAGTTTCTCCTTCTTCAGCCTCTATCTCAAATCCCTCAACATCATATGTTTCCTCTTCCTCTTCATACAGGGAATCATCCTGTTCCATATAATCCTCGTCTTCCTCTTCACTGTGTTCCTGGTTCCTATCATCCTGGTTATGGCTTCCCTGGTCCTCAGATCCAGGGTTCGCCCTAGTTCCAATCTTTCTTGGCGGCATGATTCTGATAAAAAAATATTATTGGGAAATTCAACGTTAGGTCACAATCATATACAACATTGTGCCTTGCACAGCTCTTATAATGGAGAGAACGTATATCGCAATTCTATTATTTTATGACAGTTCTAATACGAAGTGCAGTAATAACAATGATAAAAATAGTGATCTCGTCACTAAGGAACTGAACCGAAAGGAAACAAATATATACATAATGCAAGAAATACATAGTCTGATCTGGTCAAAAGTACAACAGTGCTACAGCCATCTGTCCCAAAAGTGATACACAAGAGTCTATCTGTCTAGTCAGAAAAAGGGATGCTATATACAAGTCAACTATCCCGGAAAATTGGCTCTTACTAAGGCCTCGGCTAACTAGACAACTAGACTATCCCATCGTCAGTCCTGAATCACACACCGGAGCGGGTCAGCTCCCATACCCTTTCCATCGCACGATGGAAGATATAGTCGGCCTGCCGCCTGGAGATCCTACCATGCCTGTCCCCCTGGAGTGATCTGAGCCTCGCTCGGGACGTGAGCTCTATCCCCGTAAGCTCCCTCCTCAAGAATCGGGGTATAGAAGCCCTAGTCTCATAAGCTCGGGAACGCCTACCCGCCCTCTCCGCATCGAACTCCATCCTGGCCTCATCCAGTCGGGCCTCAGCAACAGCCACTCGGGTCCTCAGTACATCCTGAACATAGCCGTGGGCTAACGAAGACTGCTTGTGGGCAGGGTCAAGAGGTGGTGAATCCGGAGCCGCTGGGGTGCCTCCTCAGTCTGCCTAGGCTCGGAAGTATGGGTCTCTGAGCTGTCATCATAGGGGATCCAAGATAGTGGTGGAGGGGTAGGAGCTCTGACCACCGGAAGTGTGGGTAAAGGGGTACCAGCATACACTACCATAGGTCCGAAACGCTCCTCAGCTACTGGGACCTCATCCGGGTCCTCCTCATCTGGAATAGCAATGACCTCCGTCTCTGACTCCTCTGAGGGGTCCTCCTCATCCTCCTCCATCTCAGGCTCCTCCTCATCCTCAACATCTAGCAGTGCCTCATCATGCTCACGCTCGAACATCTCAGGGTCCTCTATCTCAGGCGCCTACACATTAAACGAGCTAAGTTACTATCATGATACTTATAAGGGTTCCCGTAAGGGTTTTAACTGTCAGCACTACTTTAAGTAGTCCAACAATGAACTTGGCAAGAGTTCTTATTATCTTTGTGAGTTTGTTATTATATCGTCGCATCATCTCTGAGGTTTATAACGCTTAGCTCTGATACCATTTCTGTAACACCCCCAGATCCGGGGTCAGGGATCCGGTTCGTCACGGTCTTTCTTTCCACTATATCACTTCACTTAATTAATAATAAATAATCTCAAGCTGTGACCCCACACTAACACACACCACCACCCGTTATAGTCTCAGAGATGAAATTGAAATAAGTACAAGTCCTTGAATCCACAATTAAAAGTTATTACAACCCAAAATGATTACTTGATAAATTTACGGTTAATTGCCATTATCTGCCACAAGTTATAATTATACATAATTGATTCTCAAAAGTAGAATGCCTGGTCTACTAATAGATCTACCTCTGTAGCTATAGCAGCTACAACATCAACGGGAAGACGCGGGACGCTTCCCACGCGCTTGCGCTGGGTCTGCTGGAGTCTGGCCATCTTTCCTAACTGTTGTTGTGTGATGAAGAAATAAAGCAAGAGCGAGCCTTACAGCTTGCAAGATAATATATAGTGATAACAATAATACAAATATCTAAATGGATACTTACTAGAATCTTTTATCATGTGTAAGATAATTACTTACTAGATATAAGTAAAAACAAGGGATGAAGTTACCAAATACTTCACTATACTTATATCAATTATAAAGTTACTTGAACTACCACTGTTCAAAGTATAACGAGCTTTCAACAGTTCATCACATAGATGAGACTACCAGACAGATTTGAATAAATTAAATCTTTGAAGTAGTATTGAAGGAAATGAAGTTATGATATACTTCATTAAGTTCCGATATATATATCCACATATACATCTTCCTTATACAGTCCCTGAAAACCTCTGTCATGTAAAGTATGAACAGAGTTTGTAACATCCAATGAATTTTTGGAAGGGAAAAAGAATTGTGGCATAAACCCGATATCTTGCTGATCAGGCAAAGATACCAATAAGTAACCTTTTCTACTAGTAGATGGACGAATTCCCCACTGGTCATCACCCTGGTCGCAATAGGACCTTATGCTGGACTGCCACTCAGCCACTTATGCATTTGATGGACTCCACTGAGCCACTTACACTATCATGGACGCCCACTGAGCCCATGTTGTTATGCCGACTCAATAGATGGACTTACTTCCCGAACGTTGGGTAAGTAATCAATTCATTTACCAAAACTGCAACCTTGTTGCGAATATAAAATACACCATAGAGCCGGATCCCTCAGATTTTGAGCGAGTATTTAAATCCCCTTTTTAAAAGGAAGATCTTAAATATAAAAATGAGTTTTGGGATCCGCTCTAACTTTTAAAAATCATTTTGAAGACTCGAAAACACTTTAAAGAGTGCTTGGAGTAATGCTGATTTAATGAAGTAAATCAGTCCCAATATATTTAGAAAATGTCTGAATATTATTATTTAAATAATATTCCCATAAAGAATAATCTTTATACAAATAATTGAAGTAGAAGTTGTAAGACTTATACTTGAAATGAGTATTAAATAACCAAAGATATACTTATACGAAAGTACTATCTTTATTTGAATAATCAAAAATAAGTTTGATTATCGACACCTTATTCTTTAACAAAATAAGGAATATAACTCAACAATAATCGGAGTCATAGATCCTCAAATGAATATTCAAATAACATTCATTAAATAATATAAACTGAGTCATAAGCCCTCGAATGAATATTCAAATAATATTTAATAAATAATATAAAGGAGTCATAAGTCCTCGGATGAATATTCGAATAATATTCAATAAATAATATAAAGGAGTCATAAGTCCTCGGATGAATATTCGAAATAATATTCAATAATAAAATAAAGTTATCGAATAAACTTTATTCGATTAATAGTTTTGAAAACTATAACCATATATATATATATATATAAAATCTACTCGGGATCCTCGACGCCCGATTTTAGAAAATGTTTTCACCTTTGGGTCCCTATACTAAGGGTATATGCAAATTACTGCTATTCTCTAGCATAGGTATTATCAACTGAACCAACAGATATATATGGCAAGAATACGAAACAGGCATGCATATATATATACCATATCAGCATGCTTCAATATATCGCAAAATTTGCTAATTAACCAACATGCATCTATCACAAGATAATGCATATACATATATACATCACAACAACAGTATAACGGGTAGAAAACTTGCCTGAGCGACTGGAGGTGATAAAAGGCTCGGGACGAGTTTGGTAACCTATAAACAACAAGTAAGTTGGAATTAAACCAAAGTCACTTGTAAATCTATAATTTAACTAACTTAGACTCTAACACTTGTTTTGCGCTTACTGATTCTCTTAAGTCACTCGAGTACCCTCGGCTCCACCATTTTTAATAAATTAACCATTACGTGTTTTAAGGCGATTCCTTCGCGAGTGTCTTACCAACTGCCTAACACTCTTACCATAATTGTTTCATACATTAATTAACCCTTTTTGGTCTTTAACATATGTTTCAAAGTAAGGCGAGGGGAAATGTTTTGTTCGCGAAACGTCGTTACTTAAAACGGTCGTTTCTCCTAAACCGTGTATCGGAATCAAACGAACTACATATCAAAACGAAGCTCGTAACATGAACTATCTAAGCATGGCAATTGTAATAATCTAGCAGGGGGTTCTCGGGTCCTAATGCTATGAACAAAAGCAGTCTAAAGTAAATCGGACATTACGACGGCTATGTTTACGCGATTTCCCAAATTTAAACCAACTCAAAACAACCACAATTCAACCTCAATCCATTCATACAACCAAAGTACATCCTTATCAAATCATAACAGCCCCAATCAATTTAATATTAACATTTATACTTATGCTTAAGCTTGAATTTAACTATACTTAAGTTCTTTTAACCAAAACAACAAGATTCACCATTCCATTTCACTACCACTCCAACCCAAACTCTAAACCACAAGCATTAAGCTACTATATCACCATAAAAATCAAAATCATCTTATTATACAAAGGAATCTTGGGTTTGGAGATGATATACCTTCCTTGAAATGGTGGGAGTAGCTAGGAAGCCTTAAGAAGCCTTGAGAAGTCTTAGGGATGCTTGGATCTTAAAGGAAAACAAGAAAAATTCAAGTTAAAAACTTTGAAATCACTATTCATTGTCTTCTTCATTGATTTATTGAAGAAGATTGAGAATGAATGGGGTGCTTAAACTCATGATATAGCCATAACTATGCATAAGGATGATTAGGGAATTATCTTACAAATTTAGGAAGCCTTGATCTTGAGTTTTGAATTTCTTCTTCCTTTGTAATAGTAAAAGCCGAGAGCAATGAAGAAATAATGCCTTGGTTTTTTTTGTTTTGATGAAGAATGAATTATTTGGCTTGGTTGGTTGTAGTTTTGTTTTTGTTTTGGTAAATTACCTATTTGCCCTTGATTTTGTGTGGTTAATAATCCACCACATTTCCTTCCTTCCCATGTCATGCTTATGTCGTGCTATGATGTCATCTTTCCCTCCTTGTCCTCTTCTCATTGGTTGGGTGACATCATCCCCACTAATCTCTTTGATTAACTTCCTAATTGTTTGCTTAATGACCGCTGATCTGTTATACGGTTCGCTTAACTTTCGTTTTCGTTTATCGTTTGAGGGATCATACCCGGGATCTTATTACTTAGGTTCCCTTAACCTTTCTCAATATATTATATTCCTTTTATGATCCTCTCTTATAATCCTTTAATTTAAATCCTTTTTATCCTGTTACCTTATACTCAATCTTTTCCGTATCTAATGGATTTCCGGGAAAAATCAAAGTGTTCGGAATTGGATTCTGATGATCTTTACATACACTTATATACCATGTAGAGTACTAATAAAATCTCAGAATATCCATAACAGAACCCCTACATAGTGTGGCATGAAAAGTTTTCTCATTCTGCTAAAACACTATTCATAAGGGTTACAAAAAGTTCAAAATTTTGGGGGTTATTACATTATTCGTCCTTTTCATTTTGAAGTCTCGTACTTGGATTTGAAATTGTAGGATTTTAGATTTGCAATTATATTGTGATTATCGTAATCCTTGAAAGTCTGTAGATACGGTCGTTTTCCAAACTTTGTTTTCTTCAAAAACTAATAGCGTTTACATACACTTATTTGGTACGTATAATCATGTTATAGACTCGAGAAATACATTTTTTATGCACAACATAGCGTGGACTAAAAGGTTTTCCCCGATTGTCAGGATTACTATTCATCAAACGTTTTACAAAGTCTCAAAAATTCGAGTTATTACACTTGGGATAGATTCAAGGAGTTTTTTTAGAGAAGTATCTTCCTAAGTTTGTTCAAGATCAAATAGGATTGACGTTTCTAGAGTTAAAGCATGCGAATATGTCAGTTAAAGATTATGAAAGTAAGTTTGAAGAATTGTCTAGGTTTGTACCATCATATGTAGACACTGACAGGAAGAAAGGTAAAAGATTTCAGCAAGGCCTTAAGCCAAGGATTAGATTAAGGTAGCTATATTTGATTTGGACTCGTATGTAGCAGTAGTACAGAAAGCCATGATTGCATAAACAGAGAGTGAAATGTCGCAGAATGAGAAGGAGAGTAAGAAAAGGAAGTTCGAGGGAAATGAAGGACAATCGCAAGTAGGGAAGTTTCCAAATGTTAGTAATCAAAAGAAAGGAAACTTTTAGCCAGGAAGGAATTTTAATTTTAAGGAGCAAAATATAGGCAAGGGAGGACAATGCAATCGTCCATCCATAATAAACCAGCCGAATCAGCAAAGGCTAGCTTTACCAGAGTGCCAGGTATGTGGAATGAAACACAAAAGAGTTTGTAATAAGTTGAATATGGTATGCTACAGATGCAACCTGAAGGGGCACTATTCAAGGGAGTGCCAGAATCAACCAGCCAGAGAGCAAGCCAATAAGGATCAACCTATCAGGAATCAAGCAAGCAAGGTTTCAGCAATTGAGTTTACATGTTTTAAGTGTGGAATTCCAGGACAACGAAGGATTGTAAAATACCATCCCCACTCAATATTGCACTGAGAATCATGGGATCAACTCCAATTATGAATGAGCCTCCCAGAGCTACAGTTTACGATATGTCTATGAAGGATGCTATTTAGGACACTGATGTTGTGGCTGGTACGCTTACTGTGAATTCTCTATGAGCTAAAGTGTTAGTTGATTCGGGAGCAACTCGATCATTTATTTCTTAAGATTTTGTTGATAAGTTTAATTTCCTAGTTGAACTATTAAATGAGATTATGACTATAGATTTAGAAAATCAAGAGCCTGTATATGTTAACCAAGTGTGTAGTGATTGTGAGATTGAGATTTCTGGAAATAAGTTTTGTGCTAATTTAATACCATTTAAGTTAGGAGAATTTGACATTATTCTAGGAATAAATTGGCTATCTAAGAGATACCATTTAAGTTAGGAGAATTTGACGTTATTCTAAGAATGGACTGGCTATCTAAGCATGATGCTCAGATAGACTTTCGTAAAAAGAAGGTAATTCTAAAGACGCCGGATGAGAAAGTGGTGACGTTTAGAGGTCAGAGGCAAGTAAAGAAGTTCTTAACGATGATTTAAACCAAAAAGTTAATGCAACTAGGGTGCGAGCATTATATGGCATATATAACAGATAGAAGTCAAGAGCTAGCAAAACTTGAAGATATTCCAGTGGTCAATGAATTTCCAGACGTGTTGTCAAACGAGTTGTCAGGACTTCCTCCAGATAGAGAAATTGAGTTTGTGATCGACTTAGCACATGGAACAAAACCTGTATCTAAGGCCCCGTACAGAATGGCGCCAGTTGAAATGAAGGAATTGGCAAAGAAATTGCAAGAATTATTGGAAAAAGAAGTGATTAGACCCAGTGTGTCCCTATGGGGTGAACATGTGTTATTTATTAAGAAGAAATATGGGAGCATGAGATTATGGATCGACTATCAGGAGCTTAACAAGATTACTATCAAGAAAAAGTATTCGTTACCTTGAATCGATGATTTGTTTGATCAGCTGAAAGGAGCAAAGTATTTTTCTAAGATTAATTTGAGATCCGGATATCACCAATTAAAGATTAAACCTGAAGACGTACCGAAGACAGTTTTCAGGACTAGGTATGGTCATTATGAATTCTTAGTGATGTCTTTTAGATTGACCAATGCCTCAGAAGGATTATGGACTTGATGAACAGAATTTTCAAGGAATATTTGGACAAGTTTGTAATTGTGTTTATAGATGATATTTTGATTTACTCGAAGTCAACGGAAGACCATGCGGAGCACTTAAAGATAGATTTGGGAATTTTTAGAAGGGAAAGGTTGTATGATAAGTTTTCAAAGTGTGAGTTTTGGTTGCAGGAAGTTTGATTCCTAAGACATATAATCAATAACGAATGGATCAAAATGGACCCAACAAAGATTGATGTTATTATGAATTGGGAGAGACCAAAAACACCAACAGAATTAAGAAGTTTCCTAGGACTGGAAGGATATTATCAAAGATTTTTTCAACATTTCTCGAAGATTGCAACACCTCTGAAGAAGCTTACCAGGAAGAATGAGATGTTTATATGGAATGAGAAGTGTGAAGAAAGTTTTCAGGAGTTCAAGAAGAGATTGATCATGACACTTGTTTTATCACTTCTAGATGATCAAGGAAAGTTCATAATTTATTGTGATGCTTCTCATAAGGGATCAAGTTATGTTCTGATGTAGCACAATAAAGTTCTTGCATATACATCTAGACAACTGAAACCTCATGAGCAGAAGTATCCTACTTATGACTTGGAATTGGCAGCAATAGTCTTCGCTTTAAAGATTTGGAGACATCATTTATACGGAGAAAGATGTGAGATTTCTACGGATCATAAGAGCTTGAAATATATATTTACACAAAAGGAACTTAACATGAGACAACGAAGATGGTTGGAGTTGATTAAGGACTATGATTACACAATTAACTATCACCCGGGAAAATAAAATGTGGTAGCAGACGTGTTAAGAAGAAAATAAAGATTGAATATGTGGATTGTACTGGAAGAATTATATAAGGCATTTCAGACATTAGAACTGGAAGTCAGAATTTGTAAGCCAACTCAAGCGAAGATGTGTACTATGACCTTTCATCAAGAGGAGATAATGGATCAGGATATCAATAGTTTGGTAGGAGAAGAGTTATGCACTCAGAAAGATGATCAAGGTATTCTAAAATTTTCTTCCAGAATTTCAAAAATTCCACCAGTGACAGAATTAAAGAATGAAATCTTACAGGAAGCTCACAATTCTAAGTATTCAATCCATCAAGGGAGTACCAAGATGTACAGAGATTTAAAAGAGAACTATTGGTGGCCCCGATGTAACGGCTGAGAAATTATGACTATTTTGTGAATTATTGAGTGAGTATTATGTGTTTTATTATATTATAAATAAGTGTTGATCATAAAATATTAGTTGATATGTGATGTTTGTGTTCCGTGTAGTTCAGGGTATTTTTCGGGTATTTTATTTAATATTAAATGCTTTTATATCAAAAGATATATTATCCAGACTTCGTTTTAATAGTTGTCATATCATATAAACTCATTGGCCTTATTTTGCCTAATATTGTGTATACCATATCGATTTTCCGAACATTCAGTTAATTTAGAAAATATCTCATTTCATGAAAATTGATTTTTCCGGGCCCCTAGGGGTGCTCAAAAACCCACAAAATAATATTTTTATTTTTATAAAATCATGGGACTTTCAAATATTTCATATCTTTTCATTTTTGGATTATTCACAATTTTGGGGAAATTTTGGCATATATTTTGTATTTATTTGAAATTAAAAATTAAAAAATTATTCCCCATAAATTATTGTTATTCCCTAACAATACAACAAGAATTACAGAAGGGGGTTGAATGTAATTCTGGCTTCTTTTTGAGATTTATGAAAAAAATTTCTAACTCAATTTATATCTAACTGTTTAATTTGCAAAGTACGGAATACAGAGTTAAGTTAATCAAACATGAAGTAATAAAAACTCAGGTCTTTAAAACTTTCTGGTGGATTTGATTGTATCCACCAGATATATATATATATATATATATATATATATATCAAGAGAACCATGTGAGGCTTGAATAGCTCACATCTGCTTGTACAAGTGAACAAACAAAGTACAGAGAAATTCTACAGAATACAGCTTACAAATGTTTCTCTGCTAAAAATGTGTTTGCTTAGTTATTTGTTCTACTAGCTACACTTGGTTTATATATCACCAAGTTTACATGGTAATAAGACAGGATAATAAAACAAAACCTATCAAGTCTAACTCCATGCTGCTTCACTACTCTATTCCAGCATCTTTGAATATCTTCAAAATAGCATGTAAATGGTAATGCTTTTTTGTTCTCAAAACCTTGCTAAACAGGCTGCCAAATTCCTTTTGCAAACACCCAACGTATGTGACTGTGTTGTCACTGTCAACATATATTTGAATTGATCATCCGTCGGGTACATGCTTGTTATCCGTCGGGTAGCCTTGTTGATCATCTGTCGGATAGCTTTGTTGATCATCCGTCGGGTAGCTATTTGACACTTGACTCTATTTTATTTATGCAAATTTACAAGACATCTAATATTTAAAATTAATCAACCTAATCTGCATATCTACTAGTAGTCAACATGACTTATATGCTACTACAGAATCTACACAAAGTTGTTTGCAGAACTGTGCTACAGTACTTATTGTTACATAAGCTACTCACCTGGTGGATATCAATTAGTCATCCGTCGGGACTATATTGAATCATCCGTCGGGACTATAATTGATCATCTGTCGGGTGCTACAAAATTTATTAAGTTAAATCTACTGAGGTGTTTTGTTTAGCTTATCATCAAGTACATAAAAAATTCCTAACAATCTCCCCCCAATTTATGTCTACTGGAATTATAGCCATAAATTAAGAGAAACTTGATGATAACAAAATATCCTAAAGATATAGAATGAAAAATAGTAGATGAGTGCTACTAATTGCTGAAAGTTGAACAATGCAAAGTACACAAATAAATTGCTCACAATTGTTATCAAGATGCTCCTCTAGTCTGAGCAGATATATCTATTTTCTTGATTATCTAAATTTCTTCCCAAGCTTTCTGTTGTTTTCTTCAATTTGATTCTGGAGTTGTCTGTGGAATTCAAGTACATCAGCTTTTGAGAGATCTAGCATTTCCTGCAATTCCAAAAGAGTCTCATTGCTAGAGATACTCAATTGGTCCTCCAATCTGAAGAATCTTCTAACTCCTTTTTCATCCTTGAATTCCATCAGCCAATAGGGCATTAGATGCACTCTTTTTCCTGTAAAGGGAATAGATAGAGTTTTTGGAAGTGCATCTTTGGCTCTAGTACTCCTTAGTTCTTCAATCCTCTTTAGAACCATTCTTCTTGCAGTCACATTGGATCCAAAGTTCTTTTTGAAGAATGAGTAGACTTTAATCAGAACAGATCGACTTTCTTAGAGAATCCTGTGAAGTGGCCATATGAACTCTCTTCCTCCTTTGTATTTGAATACCAGCCTTTCAGGAAGATGTCTGTGAGCATCAATTCCTCTAACTTCTTCCAATTTATCTAAGTAAAGGTTTATGTCAGAAAACTCCTTGATGTCACAGATGAACAGCATGTCTCCCTTGTTGACTGTAGGCTTAGCTTTGATTGAGGTCTTGGATTTGAGAATCACAGGCTTCATTTTCTTGCTTGCTCTTGTCTTTGTCTTCTTTGGCTTGAAAATAGGTAAGTTTAGCTTAGGTTTTGGTAAACTATTCCAATCTACCGGCTCATCCTTAGGAACAATTGGTTCACCATGAATATTTTTTGTTGGATCAACCACTTTGAATTCTTCAAATACCACTGAGGGTTTTAATGTCTGAGTTGTAGTAGTAGGCTTTTTGGGAAATTGGTCTTCCAATTTCTCATTATTAAAGTTCCCTTTCCTCTTAGAATGGAGTTTGTATCTAAATCTTCTTTAATGCTGTGATTCTTCTTACATTTTCAGATCCTTAGGTTCAGTAATTACAGTTGGTTGTATAGGAAGTTCTATTGTGGTTTTTACAGCTTGAAGCTTGGCCAAGATAGCAGCTTGTTCTTTCTTTTGCTTTTGCTTCTTAGCATCCAAAGCGTCTTACTTCTTTTCTAGCCTAATTCTTTGTTTCTCTTCCTTCTTAGCTTCCACACACAGTGGGTGTCCAACCACCACACAAATCTCTTTACCATATCTGTAAATTTTGGCAATTCTTCTTTTCAATGTTGAATCAGTTGGATGCTTGTAGAATGCAATAGACCTACCCAACAGCTTCTTCTCATCAGGACTGGGTGTCTTATACACAGTGTCCATGGGATTCTTGTCTGAAAACTTAGGATAGTTCCATTTGGCCTTCATGATGAGATCTTTCTTTGGAGATTTGATACAGGAAGTTTGACCTCTTTCCAGATAGTTCATGCTTATCTCATTCAAAGAAATTTTCATGACTTTAGAATGATGATTGAAGACTTTGTCTGGCTTCTGAATTGGCCCAAACTTTTGTTGAATATCTGCATCTATTTTTCTCCATTTTTCTTTCATTTCCTTCTCTAAGGCTGTAACATCAATCATCTTAGACTTTGATTTCAATTCAAGCTTTTCAGCTGCTCTTTGGATTAGATCAATTCTATCCAACACTGGTGGCTTTGGGAAATCAATTGTTGGCACAATCATTTTGCTGACTTGTATGTTTAGCACTTTTTGCTCCCCCTCACTTCTTGATTCCCCTTGACTGAATAAGACAATTGAGCTTGCTTTCTCCCCTTTAGAAGAGGTTTCTTTCTCCCCCTTTTTATTATCAACAAGTTGAGTTGAAGAAGGGATTTGTGCTGCTACTAGCCTTTGAAGCAAGTCTGTTTGTTGTGCCTGATGTAGATGTATAGCTATTAGAGAGGCTTCCATTGTTGTCATTCTTTTTTCCAAGAAATCCACCTTGGTGGCAAGATCAGTGTTCTTCCTCAATTGTCTTTTGATATCAAGCATTGTAGCTTCTGGAAATTTTGCATCTAATCTATCAGCTATATCCTTCTTCACTTGAGTGATTTCTATTTTGATAAAAGTGATATCCTGATTGTGTTGGAAGCCTCAGATTTGTTGTAGTTGGAGAAGAGCAAGATGTGCTTTCAGAAGCTTCTTGGTGCTAGCATTTTTGGATGATTGAAGAGCAGACTGTGTTTGACTGATAAGTTGGATGAGTGTGGTCTAAAAATGATGTTCATCACATTTCTTTGAGAAGGCCCATGATGGCATGCCTGATCTGGAACTAGGGCCTACTGCTCCCCTAGGTCCAATGGCTCTTTTTCACTTTCTTCATCCTCACCACCAAAGAAATCTTCTGAATCACCAGTCTCATAGTCAATATCACCAGCTGTAGAGGGCAGAGTTGTGATTGCATCCTTTGCTCTTTGCATAGACTGTATGGTGTGCACCAAATTTAGCATTCTTTCTGTATTGTCATTGCCCTGTCTAGCTAGAAGTTGATATGCTGGAACAGGGTGAGTAAATGTCGCAGCATCCAAGGAGGTAGAATCTATAACAGCTTGACTTTGCTGAGATAGTCCCTCCCTGTTTGCATCCTGGACATTCATTAACTCACTTGCAATGACATCCATCCTTATTTCTCTGTACCTGCATTTCTCTCATTATCTCTCTTTTTTTGCATCAAGGTCTCACCTTGGCTCCCCACCCTCACACCCTCACCTTCACCATCTAAGGTGGGACTCCTCTCACTCACTTTTTCCAGTCCTGAAGAAATGGACTGCATTAGATCACTCTTTTCCTCTCCTTTTTCCTGGGAGAAACCCAGACTCTCACTCAAATCATTGTCTTCCCTCAATACTAAAAGTGATTGTACAATTACTAAGTCATCTGCACTTGTAGCTATAGTTGAACTTTGAAGTTGTGCAGAGACTCCCGACGGATGAGAAATATCCATCGGGGTAGTAATTTGACTATCCGACGGATGAATGCTGTTAGGCACATCCGTCGGGATACAATCACTACTCGACAGATGAACAATATTCATCGAGTGAGTAGAAATGAATGAGTGTGGAGTGGAGACTATTGTAGACTCTGTGCAGATTGATGAAAATTTTGGCACTGATGTCTCAACACTCTCAGAAAGAAATGGCAAGTGAGCCAACAAATCATCTAGAAGATGATGCTCACTTGCATGGATTTTTTGCTTCTCCAACAGAGTTAAAGATGGAGAATTTGGTTGAGATTTATGAATCATATCAACATCTAATGAGTGTGTGGGAGAATTTGGTGTATCAGGTGCTTCAATTATGAGAGATTTTGGCTGTGACTCCACATTTGTTGGAGCCACATCAACCTAACTTTGAGAAGGTGTAGTGATTGGGTCTTTAGCACCAGTTTGCACAGTGTCTGATCCCTGTGCATCCCCAAGGGTTTTTGGTTTCTTCTTTCTAGAATAAGTTTATGGTGAGCTAGTGTCCCTACCCCTTTTGGCCTGTGATCCTGGTTGGGAGCTTGTTTCAATGGTAACATCCTTTTGGGAGGATGAAACTAGTAATAAGCTAATATCTTTATTAACAACCACAGTTTGTTGGGAAACTGTGGTGTGGCTAGGTTTGGGTACACTCTTCTCACCAGTCTTATCCTTAGGGCTTCTTTGATTTTGACCATGTCCCTCACCTTTCTTACCCTCCTTCACACTCCCCTCTTTAGGTTTTGTGGATTTTACAACTGATTTATTTTGAAAGAAATCATAGGGGGCTTTCTTAGCTTTGGATTTAGGAACTTTTGTTGGTTTGGTAGCTTGGGTAGGCAACTATTGGGTCATTGACACAGTTGCCATAGCTACACTAGAAAGCAAAGAAATTTGTGAGGTTGGAAGAGTGGAGACAGAAGAAATTACCTCACTTACCTGAGGTCCCTCTATTACTAGAAAGTAGTATAAGGGAACCTCCTTATGATGGTTTGCTCTGTTTAAGTTTACAATGATCCTTCTTTCTTGAACCCAGCAATTTAACTTGTTGGTTGGGTTCTTAATCACAATTTCTTCAATAAGATGGTTAGCAAGCATCATAAAGAATCTAGCATAATAGACACTTTTACCTCTCTTATTGATCTCTCCTAACTAAAAGCCTAAGTCAAACAAATCCAAATCACTGAAATTAAAGTACTTATCAGTAACTAGCATGTAAAGCATGTTAAGCATATAAATGTTTACATAGTCAAAGTTACTAATTTTACCAGAAAACACCTTAGTTACTACATCACACAGATAACTCCATTCTTTCCGAAGACCCAACCTCCTAATTTCACTTAATTTAGAAGTAGTGAGTGCATAACCCATGGAATTAAGCATATTAACAATGTCAGTGTCTGTGTGTGGAGCAGTTACAGTATTATCAGGAATCTTGAAGCAAGCTTTAGCAATATCACTATTTATGCAAAACTGCTTACCTTTTAGAGTGAATGTGATGGTCTTGTCTGTCGAGTTGTACACTGCAGTAGTCCATATCTCTTCAACAACCTCATAGTAAATGGTGGGTGATTCTATCATGGCATAGTTGAGTTTGCAGTTCTTCACAAAATCCATCATTTTGTGATAGTCACCAGACTGTTGAATCTCCTTGTTCACCAAAGCTGAGAAGTAGTTTTTCTCATAGATATAACCGGTTTGAGACATGATTTTCACTACAGGTGCCATTGTTAGAGATTTTGAATTTGTGGAGAGAGTTTTCTTTTGAGAAGAAAGAAATTAGAGCAATTGAATCTCGAGAATGATAAAAGAAATGAATAAAAGTGAATTTACTTTTATACTATCTCAGAAATTAACTGACAAAGATAATAATAGTAAAATAAAGTGACCAATAAAAATTGCCCAAAATATCCGTTTAAAAATATATAAACTGTAAAAGTTTCGTCACTTATCCGTCGTGTCATGCTTACAAGCTGTAAGTATACTCGATGGATAATATTCAGGGAATTAACGGCTAGGATTGAGAAAATTCGACGGATGAGGATAAATCAGTTATCCGTCGAGTTATAAAATATTCCAAAAAAATAATTGATTTTATTGATAAATTGTATTCCGACGGATGATCAAACTCGATGGATAATGATCATCCATCGGGATGTAAATTTTGACTTAGCCAAAACTTCATCCAAAACAGAAAAATCAATTAAATGTCTGGCTACATAACCACTTACAAAAATATCTGAAATAATTCAAGAGAAATTAAGCATACCTAATTCACTGACCAACCTTGAAAAGGTGGATTCATCAAGTGGCTTAGTAAATATATCTGCAAGCTGTTTTTCACTTGGAACAAAATGCAGTTCTACAGTACCATTCATCACATTTTCCCTTATGAAATGGTACTTGATGTCTATGTGCTTTGTTCTTGAATGTTGTACTGGATTTTCAGTGATTACAATTGCACTTGTGTTATCACAGAAAATAGGAATCCTATCCACTTGTAGACCATAGTCCAACAATTTATTTTTCATCCACAAAATCTGTGCACAACAACTACTAGCAGCAATGTATTCAGCTTCAGCTGTAGAAGTAGAAACTGAATTTTGCTTTTTACTGAACCAGGATAAAAGCTTGTTTCATAGAAATTGACAGGTTCATGTTGTACTTTTTCTATCTATTTTACAACATGCATAATCTGCATCTGAATAACCACTTAGATCAAAACCAGAATCTCTAGGGTACCAAATGCCAAGTTTTGGTGTTCCCTTGAGATATCTGAAAATTCTCTTAATAGCTACTAAATGAGATTCTCTAGGATCAGCCTAAAATCTAGCACAAAGACAAGTAGCAAACATTATATCTGGCCTACTAGCTGTTAAGTACAGAAGTGAACCAACCATGCCCCTATAACTTGAAATATCCACAAACTTTTCAGTAGTGTTTAACTCAAGCTTAGTTTCAGTGGCCATGGGAGTTTTTGCAGATATGCAATCCATTAGATCAAACTTCTTTAAAAGATCATGAATGTATATAGTTTGACTAATGAATATTCTATCACTAACTTGCTTAACTTGTAAACCAAGAAAGTAAGTTAGTTCTCCCATCATGCTCATTTCATACTTACTTTGCATCAATTTGGCAAACTTTTTGCAAAGTTTCTCATCTGTAGAGCCAAATATAATATCATCTACATAAATTTGAATAAGTATACTAGAGCCATTAACATTTCTAAAGAATTAAGTTTTATCCACAGTACCTCTTGTGAAGTGATTTTCCAAAAGGAACTTTGATAAAGTGTCATACCAGGCTCTGTGTGCTTGCTTCAGTCCATAGAGTGCCTTCAAAAGATAGTAGACATGATTTGGGAAATTTGGATCTTCAAAACCAGGAGGCTGACTAACATAGACTTCCTCCTCCAAGTCTCCATTTAGAAAAGCACTCTTTGAAAGGAATATGTCCTAAGTCCAATCAGGTATTAGGATTTAGGAATAACTCTTTATGTAATCTGTTTTGATTTCATTGATATTAATAAAAGACTTGTTTTGTTTTTATTACGGGCTCTATCTATTTAAGTGTTTAAATAAGATATACCATAGTTTAGAGTAAAGCTTTTTATGGATTATGATGAGATCATAATAGTGAGACCTAAAAAGATGATAACTCTAAACTTAAATAGTTCCTGGTCATAGGATTACTAACTGGTAATTAATAATCCGCAAAGATCGGTACATACTATGCTTGCTTCATTATGAAGGATGTCTGTTCTCATAGACATTTGTGTGGTGATACTATAGCTAGTATGTAGGTGCTTATTATAGAATAAGTTCACTGAACATGACTCGCACAGCTGAACAACTGATGGAGTTCACTCACGTGTCAGCAGTTGTTCACATAGTGATAGTTGTACAAGTATCCTTAGACTTGAGGTCATCATAGTCATCTTGTGTACACTGAACTATGTTTTGGTTTAGTTCTTAGTCTCCAGGGATAATTATTAGGGCTCTTCTGGGTATAGGAATTTGTACACGAAGATAGTGTATGATCAATAAAGGATCTACCCCTTCCAGTGAAGGAAGCGAATGTTCAAGGGTGATCCACTTATGCTAGTTCAGGAATCTCTGGCCAGAGTGAATGAAATTAGAAAGGAGTTTCTAATTTGCATAGAACTACGCATAGTAAATGGTAAGCAAGTGATTGAATTAGATAGGCTTGACACGAGATCCATGCCTTGTATTTAATCGGAACATTATAGGGTAGAAGGAGTTTATTGTACGGTAACTATTCACTGACAGGTTTTTGGTATTCTAAGCAGTGAATTCATATTATCCGGATAGTCGCGATATGTTGAGAAGCATCACTCACGATGTAGAATAAATGTGATTAATTAATTAATCATATTTAATAAATTAGAGAATTTATATAAATAATGATAAAATAGTTTTATAATTATTTATTTCTACTACCGGCTTAATATTGAACCTACAGGGTCACACCATAAAAAGAGAATGATTTAAAGGTGGAGGAATTAATTAATAATGGCTAATAATTATTTATTTGTGAAATAAATAATTAATTGAAAAATTTAATAATTGATTAAATGAGATTTAATTGATTATAAATTAATCAAGAAAAGTTCTTAATATTATTAATTAAAGGATTTAATTTTTGGAAATTAAATCAAGAGAGAGAATTATTTCTAAAGTGTTTAGAAAAAGGATTAATGATTAAAAGGTGTTTTAATTATTAATGAGAATAATAAATGGGATAATAATAATAATATTTATGGGAAAATTTCAGCTGAAAATTTTGCCTATAAATATACTATTATAGACCCTATTTTATTCTAACCCACATCAAACCCGAAAACCCAAAAAGTTTGGAAAACCCAATTCTCTCCACCTCCTTAACATCGTTTTCTTGGTGGATACCGGTGGAGTGCTTCACACTTGAGGAGCAACTGCTAAGGATCTCTGATTGTTGTCTCCGAATTATTTTTAAAGGTTAGATTCGATCCCTCGAATTTTTATTCACGATTTATATGCTTTTATT
Organism: Apium graveolens; assembly: GCF_009905375.1. Lineage (NCBI taxonomy): Eukaryota > Viridiplantae > Streptophyta > Magnoliopsida > Apiales > Apiaceae > Apium > Apium graveolens. The sequence goes on from NC_133655.1 coordinate 122,495,713, forward strand.
TGGATTTTGTATGTGTAAAAGTGTTTTGCCATGACCCCGCTGCGTTAAAAATCCAACAATGGCATCAGAGCATAGGTTGTATGCATATAGATCTATGGTAAAAATTTCAGAATTTTATGTGCTTGTGTGAATTAATTATGATTTTTACAAGTTATATCATGGATTAATTTTGTCTGATGAAAAATCGTTTCTCAGAATAATTTTGATTTTTGATCTGGATTCTACAAGTGTTGTAGATCGTCTGGGTATTTTTTTATAATTTTATGATGTATAGATTTTTTATTATGAATTTTTGAAGTTGTTTCAATTAAAATTCGTAATTAAATAATCATATATATATATAAATTGTAAGTTTGTATATGTATATGGCTGCAAATATATCTGTATAGTCTGCTATGTTTGTGTTGAATGCACGGGTAAAGTACAGAAACAGTCAGGTACGGCTGCTGCACGGAGTTCGAGAAAGAAAGCAACGGCGGCTGAAAAAAAAAAGAAAAGGGGGGGGGGGGTGTAACGCATCCCCGGAATGCGTTACACACCTGTGGCGCATTCACGGAATGCGTTACACCCTTTAATGGCTTAAAAGGGGTGTAACGCATCACCAGAATGCGTTACAGGACTTGTAACGCGTTCCTGTAATGCGTTACAGCCCGTCTGTTGATATTAAAATTGATTTTCTGGGAGTTTCGTAACTCCGTTTTGGGCGTGCAATATACCGTTGGATTCGTTTTTCCGAGACGGATCTAATGGAGTGATCAATTTTAGTTTATATAAAAGTTTTGAACTGTTTATATTTCTATGAAGTGTTTTAAAGCTAGTTTTGACTGTTTAAGTTGCTTTTAAATGCTTCATGTGATACATAGAGATGTATAATGCTTAGACTAATGTGCTAGATGATGTAACATGCCTACCTTGATGTTTATTCATGTTGATATATGTGATATATGCTTATTTTATCATGCGATGATAGATTTAGGTGAACTTAAATAAACATAAGGCGTTTGTTAGACAACCTAGTATAGTGAAATTGTTTCATAACCTTAAGAATAATATTATGAATACAATCATAGATTCTTGTGTTTGTGAAACACGTAATTGAATATGAATTTTCGATATGAGAGAAAGGATGATTCTATCAACAACAGATTTCTATCTGTAAGAAAGGGTTATTAAGTGACGCCTCTTGACAATGCTCCACCCGATCTGGGAATCATCTGATTATGGATTTGAAATATTTAATTTAAAAGGAAGAATTTATTTATAATATGATTATGATTGTAACATAATATAATCCCTCTAAAATTAAATAATATCAAGTAGTAATTGGCCAATGATACAACGGGCTTGTGTTGGTCATAGCCTTCCAACATGATAGAAAAGTAGTTCTTATTTTTGAATCATTGTCGGTTCGTGCTACAGCCGAGGGCTTTGATTTCGAAATAAGAAATACTTGTCTATTACATAGAGATGTGTACATTGAATAAGAATCTAAAGGTCGGTACGTGCTACAGCTGTGGGCCTTTGGGGACTGATTCAACTGTACGGAATGTTGGGTTTGACTTGACTTAGAATATTGAGTTTGTCGTGCTACAGCCGAGACTCAATTATTCAAGAGGCTAAAGTTTGATTAGGGAATAATATGAGATGTAATTGACAAGAGTTGTCTGCCTATTGAACATTGCATGGCGGTTCGTGCTACAGCCGGGGTTGTGTAATGGAATGTAGGATCCCTATTCCCACTAGCATTATGAATGCTTAATTTTTCACGTAGGGGGTTGAATAAATTAGGAAAACTAGTGAGAGACACTTATGAATAAAGACCCGATTCATATAGTGTTTTGAAATGAAATCGAATATTTGCTAAGTGTTGTTATGTGTTTATCATTTACAGATTTACTTTGTACGTTATGTCTTCTGCACTATCACTCAGGAGCATACTGGATGCTCACAAATTGACTGGTCCTAATTATGCTGACTGGCTTCGAAACTTGAGAATTGTTCTCAGGATTGAGAAGCTGGAATACGTGATTGACTCACCTAAGCCTACTGAACCTGCTAGTGATGCACATAATGATGAACATATTGTGTATCGTAAGTGGATAGATGATGCAAATGTTGCTCAATGCATCATGCTAGCTTCCATGAACATTGAGCTATAGAAGCAACATGAGCATATGGATGCTCACACTATCCTCATGCATCTACAAGAGTTGTATGATGTGGCAGGGAGGACAGCTCGATATGAGATATCGAAGGAGCTGTTCGGTTGTAGGATGTCTGAGGGATCATCTGTGAATGACCATGTACTTAAGATGATCAATTTGATTGAACATCTTGGACAACTTGGTTTTGCCATGGATGGGGAGCTGAGCCAAGACTTGGTCTTGCAATCGCTTCCGAGTTCGTTCTCGCAGTTTGTTGTGAACTTTCACATGAATAAGTTGGATGTCAGCCTGCCTGAACTCCACAACATGTTGAAGACTGCGGAATCGAATTTTCCCCCTAAGAAGAGTTCTGTTCTTCTAATTGGTGAAGGTTCCAATCCTAAGAAAAGGAAGAGGAACTCTTCCAAGAAGAAGAAAGTAGGTGAGAAAATGCCGGTTCCACCAAAAGCTGAAGACCCCAAGTGCAAAGTTGTTTGCTTTCACTGTAACAAGGTGGGGCACTGGAAGAGAAACTGCAAGGTTTACCTTACAGAATTGAAGAAAAAGAAGGGTAGTGAGACTACCGCTTCTGATTCAGGTATGTTCATGATAGAAGTGAATATGTCATTTCTACTTGGGTATTAGATACCGCCTGTGGTTCTCAAATCTGTAATTTGTTGCAGGGACCAAGGAGAAGTAGGACTCTTGAGGAAGAGGAGGTGATTCTACTGATGGAAATGGAGCAAGAGTTGCTGCTGAAGATGTAGAATCATTTCATTTACATATGCCTACGGGCAAGACTATTGTTTTAAATAATTGTTATTTTATTCCCTCGATTGTGAGAAATATTATTCCCATGTTAGACTTGGCTGGATTTTCATTTATTATTGAGAATAATGAATGTTCTATTCTTAGAGATAATATTCTTTATGGATGTGGTACTTTAAATAATGGTCTGTATATATGTGACATAATTTACTTCAGATTGAACAAACTAATAAAAGAAAAGGGATGATAAAAATCTCACTTCATACTGGCACTGCAGTCTCCATTTAGTAGACATGGAGAGAGGACTGCAAATTTGCTAGGAATGGTACACACAGATGTATGTGGACCAATGTCTACGCAAGCCATGGGTGGATTTTCATACTTCATTACTTTCATAGATGATAGATCTGGATTCGGATATGTGTTTGATGAAACACAAGTCTGAGGCCTTTGAAAAGTTCAAAGAATATAAGTATGAAGTGGAGAAACAACCAAACATAGTATTATAACTCTTCGATCAGATCGAGGTGGTGAATACTTTAATGGAGTGTTTCTAGATTATCTCAAAGTAAATGGTATAGTCTCCCAGTGGACGCCTCCAGATTGGTATCTGAAAGGAGAAATCGAACTTTGTTAGATATAGTTCGGTCCATGATGAGCTATACAAATATTCCAGTATTCCTATGGGGTTATGCATTGGAAACCTCAGCATATTTACTGAATATGGCGCCTTCCAAATCTGTTCCTCAAACTCCGTATGAGATATGGAAAGAAAGGAAACCGAGTCTTAAACACGTTAAGATTTGGGGATGTCCAGCTTATGTCAAGTAAGTTGACCCAAATAAGCTGGAATATCGATCCGTAAAATATAGTTTTGTGGGATATCCTAAAGAGACTTTAGGGTATTACTTTTACACCGATCATCGGGTGTTTGTATCCAGACATGCTACCTTCTTGGAAAAGGAGTTTATCCTTGAAGGAAACAGTGGGAGCAAAATTGAACTTGATGAAGTTCAAGAAGCACAAACTACTACGGATCAAGTGGAAACACCTGTTCTGACTGAACAACCTTTTGTGGAACAGCCCATTCGTAGGTCAGGGAGAGTGTCTCGCCAACCTGAGAGGTAATATGGCCTTGTCATTGAGAATGACAATGAGTTGTCAATTATTTGATGATGACGACCCTGTGACCTATAATGAGGCTATGAGTAGTGTTGACTCAGAGAAATGGCATAGTGCCATGAAATCCAGAATGGAATCTATGTATACGGTATACAAAAGATAGATTATAGCAGATGGCCAGGTGGAGACCTATAACGCCAGGCTTGTGGCAAAAGAATTCAAACAAAGGCAAAGGATTGACTTTGATGAAGCCTTTTACCTGTAGCCCTGTTAAAATCAGTTCGGATTTTGCTTGCGATTGCTGCTTACTACGACTATGTGATCTGGCATATAGCCAGATGGTTTTCTTTCCAAGGGAAATGAAAACCTAGTTTGTAAGCTACTGCGAACCATATATGGTTTAAAGCAAGCTTCTCGTAGATGGAACATTCGTTTTGATGAGATAATCAAAGAGTTTGATTTTATCAAAAACGTAGATAAACCATGCGTCTACAAAAGGGTTAGTGGGAGCGCGGTAACATTTCTTGTATTGTATTGAAATAGAGTTGACACACATAACAACATAGCAGACCCACTCACAAAGCTACTTTTTGAAAGTCACTTTGATCGTCATAAAGATGAGATGGGTATTAGATACCAGAGTGATTGGCTTTAGTACAAGTGGGAGATTGAAAGAAATATGTCCTAAGTCCAATCAGGTATTAGGATTTAGGAATAACTCTTTATGTAATCTGTTTTGATTTCATTGATATTAATAAAAGACTTGTTTTGTTTTTATTACGGGCTCTATCTATTTAAGTGTTTAAATAAGATATACCATAGTTTAGAGTAAAGCTTTTTATGGATTATGATGAGATCATAATAGTGAGACCTAAAAAGATGATAACTCTAAACTTAAATAGTTCCTGGTCATAGGATTACTAACTGGTAATTAATAATCCGCAAAGATCGGTACATACTATGCTTGCTTCATTATGAAGGATGTCTGTTCTCATAGACATTTGTGTGGTGACACTATAGCTAGTATGTAGGTGCTTATTATAGAATAAGTTCACTGAACATGACTCGCACAGCTGAACAACTGATGGAGTTCACTCACGTGTCAGCAGTTGTTCATATAGTGATAGTTGTACAAGTATCCTTAGACTTGAGGTCATCATAGTCATCTTGTGTACACTGAACTATGCTTTGGTTTAGTTCTTAGTCTCCAGGGACAATTATTAGGGCTCTTCTGGGTATAGGAATTTGTACACGAAGATAGTGTATGATCAATAAAGGATCTACCCCTTCCAGTGAAGGAAGCGAATGTTCAAGGGTGATCCACTTATGCTAGTTCAGGAATCTCTGGCCAGAGTGAATGAAATTAGAAAGGAGTTTCTAATTTGCACAGAACTACGCATAGTAAATGGTAAGCAAGTGATTGAATTAGATAGGCTTGACACGAGATCCATGCCTTGTATTTAATCGGAACATTATAGGGTAGAAGGAGTTTATTGTACGGTAACTATTCACTGACAGGTTTTTGGTATTCTAAGTAGTGAATTCATATTATCCGGATAGTCACGATATGTTGAGAAGCATCACTCACGATGTAGAATAAATGTGATTAATTAATTAATCATATTTAATAAATTAGAGAATTTATATAAATAATGATAAAATAGTTTTATAATTATTTATTTCTACTACCGGCTTAATATTGAACCTACAGGGTCACACCATAAAAAGAGAATGATTTAAAGGTGGAGGAATTAATTAATAATGGCTAATAATTATTTATTTGTGAAATAAATAATTAATTGGAAAATTTAATAATTGATTAAATGAGATTTAATTGATTATAAATTAATTAAGACAAGTTCTTAATATTATTAATTAAAGGATTTAATTTTTGGAAATTAAATCAAGAGAGAGAATTATTTCTAAAGTGTTTAGAAAAAGGATTAATGATTAAAAGGTGTTTTAATTATTAATGAGAATAATAAATGGGATAATAATAATAATATTTATGGGAAAATTTCAGCTGAAAATTTTGCCTATAAATACATTATTATAGACCCTATTTGATTCTAACCCACATCAAACCCGAAAACCCAAATAGTTTGGAAAACCCAATTCTCTCCACCTCCTTAACATCGTTTTCTTGGTGGATACCGGTGGAGTGCTTCACACTTGAGGAGCAACTGCTAAGGATCTCTGATTGTTGTCTCCGAATTATTTTTAAAGGTTAGATTCGATCCCTCGAATTTTTATTCACGATTTATATGCTTTTATTTGGATTTTGTATGTGTAAAAGTATTTTGCCATGACCCCGCTGCGTTAAAAATCCAACACTCTTGACATCCATTTGATAGACCTTGAAATTGGCATGGGCTGCATAAGCTATGAAAATTCTGATGGCTTCAAGTCTTGCAATAGGAGCAAAAGTTTCATCAAAATCTATTCTTTCTTGTTGACAATAGCCGTTAGTAACCAATCTAGCTTTGTTCCTGACCACTATGCCATTTTCATCCATCTTGTTTCTGAAAACTTATTTGGTGTCAATTGGATTCTTTCCTTTAGGCTTGCGTACCAGCTTTCATACTTTATTCCTTTCAAATTGATTTAGCTCCTCCTGCATAGCTAAAATCCAATCAGGATCCAACAAAGCTTCTTCTACCTTCTTTGGTTCTTCCTTAGATAGAAAGCTGCTATATAAACATTCTTCTTGAGTTGCTCTCCTTGTTTGAACTCTAGAAGATATATCATCAATGATGAGCTCAAAGGGGTGATCTTTTGTCCATTTTCTTTGTTGAGGTAGATTAGCTCTAGATGAAGAGGCCTCATTTTTGTCTTGATGTGTAACTGAGTTTTGATTATTAGAAACTCCTCCTGAGTTTATGGATCTTTGATTTGAGAAAAGAGAACTCTCTGTAAGTGATCTATTCTGACTTTCAGCTTCTTTTGATGACCCGACGGATGGTGCATTTTGAGTTCCGACGGATGAAGCTGATTGTCTCCCGCTGGATAAAGCAGATTGTCTCCCGACGGATGAAGCATTTTGCAACTCGACAGATTTTGAATTTTATGCTTCATTAGTAGTAGATTTTTCTACAGTATCCTTTGTCAAAGTTTCCTGATCACTTTCATCATCACTATCATCACTAATCATCTCCACATTATCAAATTTGAGACTTTCATGAGAGTCTTAATCTTGCAGTCCTTCAATCTTTTTGTCATCAAACATAACATGTATTGATTCCATAACAATGTTGGTTCTAAGATTGTAGACTCTATATGCTTTTCCCACAGCATATCCAACAAAAATTCATTCATCTGCTTTAGCATCAAACTTCCCATGTTGATCAGTCTGATTTCTCAAGATATAACATTTGCAGCCAAAGACATGAAGAAAGTTTAGAGTTGGCTTCTTGTTCTTGAACAATTGGTAGGGTGTCATACACTTTGCTTTATTAACCAAAGAAATATTCTAAGTATAGCATGCAGTATATACAGCTTCAGCCCAGAAGTATGTTGGTAATTTTGATTCTTTAAGCATTGTCCTTGGAGCTTCAATAAGTGATATATTCTTTCTTTCCACTATTCCATTTTGTTGTGGAGTTCTTGCTGCTGAAAACTCATGCATAATCCCATTCTCTTCACAAAATGCTCTCATAACATAATTCTTGAACTCAGTTCCATTGTCACTCCTGATTCTTCTAACTTTAAAATCAGGATGATTGTTGACTTGCCTTATGTGATTGATGATGATTTCACTAGCCTCATCTTTAGACTTTAGGAAATATGTCCAAGAGAACTTTGAGAAATCATCTACAATTACTAGGCAAAATCTTTTCCTTGAGATGGACAACACATTGACGGGACCAAACAAATCCATGTTTAGCAATTACAAAGGTTCTTCAATTGTTGAATCAAGCTTCTTTCTGAATGATGCTTTAATATGCTTTACCTTTTGGCAGGCATCACACAGTCCATCCTTGGTAAACTCCACTTGAGGAATACCTCTAACCAGTTCTTTCTTGACAAGCTCTTTCATGGTCTTGAAGTTTAGATGGGAAAGCTTCTTGTGCCACAACCAACTTTCATCTTGACTTGCTTTACTGAGAAAACAAGTGACAGATTCTGAATTTGATGAGTTGAAGTCAGCTAGATACACATTTCCTCTTCTCACACCAGTGAGAACCACTTTGTTGCTTCTTTTGTTAGTCACAACAAAGGCTTCTGAATTGAAGGTTACTGAATTTCCCTTATCACAAACCTGGCTGATACTCAGCAGATTATGCTTGAGACCATCCACTAGGGCAACCTCCTCAATAATGACATTGTCTTTAGAAATCAAGACATATCCCATAATATACCCCTTGCTGTCATCTCCAAAAGTAATACTTGGGCCAGCTCTCTCCTTGAACTCTATGAGGAGGGTAGAATCTCCAGTCATGTGTCTTGAACAACCACTATCCAAGTACCACAGATTCTTTCTGTTTCCATGCACACATCAAAACCAAATCTAGTTAATTTTGGTACCCAAGTTTCCTTGGGTCCTGCCTTGTTAGATTTCTTCTTTTGTGTCTTTGGTTTGATCTTATTCGACTTGGGGATGTCAGATTCATCCTTAGTCATCTGAGTTGGACCTTTAAAACCAGTCATTAAAACAGAATTATCATGCACATTTTGATTAACAGGAAAAGGCATGTTGTTTGCAAAAATGTTATTCTATTAAGGCATGCTAAATGGCATTTGAGGCATACTAAATGTAGCATAATAAGGATTAGGTGAAAATGGTATATTAGCTAATTGTGCATTCATATTATGTGCAGACATAGCATTCATAGGCATAGAAGACATGGCATTCATGTTGGGGAAAGAAGATGGGATAGATATAGGAGTAGGCATAGCAAGTTTGCAATTAACAGACAGATGATTAACACTACCACATTAGATTTTTCTAGGAGAATATTTATCAGGTGTGTAGTTGTTATGTTTTTTAATCCCTACTTTACCATTTCTATTGTTTTTCTTTTTAGTTTCTGTTTTAACCTTAATCTTTTCTAATCTGTCATTCAATTGCTTGATAGACAGATGACCAACATTCACTTTCTTCTCCTTCTTCACTTGACTTGATTCTCCTAGAACAAAGTTTTTGGAAACTGATCCATACTTTTCATTTAACTTGGAAAGTTTGGCTTTGCTCACAGGTTTGCTCATAGCCGACGGATGAGGATTTATGTCACTCGACGGATAATCCTTTTAACTATCCGACGGATGACTCTCATCATCCGTTGAGTCCACATCTGTTAGCAATCCTTCAACCAAATTGGATTCCAGCTTCTCTTTACTCTTTTTCCAGGCTGCATCACAAAAGGACTCAATACCTTGAACTTTAGTGATTTGAGCATGAACATCTCTGGACGATTTCCATGCCTTAATCACCTCCTGTACTCGTTCAAGTTACTTCTTCAAAATCTCTTCTTTCTTCAAGGACTCAGTTAATTCATCCTTGGAAATCTTACATTCTGTTCTCAATTTCTCAAATTCAATAAACTGAGACTCTAGCACATTATTCCTCTCACTTAAAAACAGATTGTTTTCTTTGATTTTAGCAGCTTCCTTAGTGAGACACTAAAGTATAACACGCAAATGATATAATTCTGTAGGCATTTCATTAATTGCATCATTACACTCAGCTTTAGATAAATGTGCTAGGTTAGTGGTGATTACCTGATTACTTGAAGAACTTGTTTCTGTTTCATCAGACTTGGCCATTAGGGCTAGATTGACATAGCTGACATCTTCATCCTCATCCAAACCATCTGCTTCCCAGTCATTTTCTTGTGTAATAAAAGCCCTTTCCTTTTATTTGAGCAACTCAAAATACTTCTGTTTATAATCCACAGGCTCAAACTTCTTCTTACGAAATCTGACTTTCTACACTCACTGGCAAAATGCCCTGCCAAGCCACATTTGAAACATTTGAATTTTAATTTATCCACCATGTTTCTATTTGGCTTAGCAGCTCCAAAGTTCTTCTTGAACTTGATCTTGGCAATTCTTCTGGAAAGGAATGCAATATATTTATCAATATCATCCATATCATCTTGGCTCAAAGAATCTTTATTTTCAGCTACCAGCCCCTTGCCCTTGTTTTCACACACCTTTGTAGTAGACTCAATAGCTTCTACCTTTACTTTCTTCTCCTTTTCTAACTCAGCAACCAGTGCTATGGACCCTCCTTTCTTCCTTCCTTTCTCTATCCTCTCATCTTGCTCTATTTCAAGCTCATAAGTTTTCAGGATGCCATACAGTCTGTCCAAGGTAAACTCCTTATAATCCTGAGAATTTCTCAGTGAGACAGTCATTGGTTTCCATTCCTGTGGAAGGGATCTAAGGAACTTGAGATTGGAGTCTTTTGTCTGATAGAATCTTCCATGCAACTTCAGAGCGTTTAGTAGTTTTTGAAACCTACTAAAAATGTCAGTGAGAGACTCACTATCTTCATAATGAAAATGCTCATATTGCTAAATTAGCAGCTGCATCTTGTTCTCCCTTACTTGCTCAGTACCATCACAGATAATCTGAATCGTGTCCCAAACCTCCTTGGCCGTTTTGCAGTTAATGATGTTATCAAACATATCACCATCAACTCCAATGAACAATATATTCATGGCCTTCTTGTCTTTCCTGACTTGCTCAATATCAGGATCTGACCATTCATGCCTAGGCTTGGGAACAGATGGTTCATTTCCTGTTGCAGCTCTCATTGGCACATGAGGACCTCTCTCTATGCAATCCACATAGGCCTCATCTTGAGAATGAATATATAGGTGCATCTTCACCTTCCAATGGTGATAATTGTCTTTGTCCAGAAATGGAATCTTCACTCCAACATCCTTCTTGTTCATCTTGATGTTTTGTTATGATCTTCAAACTCTTTGTACTTCAAGAGCTTGCTCTGATACCAATTGTTATTCCCTAACAATACAACAAGAATTACAAAAGGGGGGGTTGAATGTAATTCTGGATTCTTTTTGAGATTTATGGAATATGGTTCTAACTCAATGTATGTCTAACTGTTTGATTTGCAAAGTGCGGAATACAGAGTTAAGTTAATCAAACATAAAGTAATAAAAACTCAGGTCTTTAAAACTTTCTGGTGGATTTGATTGTATCCACCAGATATATATATATATATATATATATATATATCAAGAGAACCCTGTGAGGCTTGAATAGCTCACAGCTGCTTGTACAAGTGAACAAACAAACTACAGAGAAATTCTACAGAATACAGCTTACAAATGTTTCTCTGCTAAAAATGTGTTTGCTTAGTTATTTGTTCTACTAGCTACACTTGGTTTATATATATCACCAAGTTTACATGGTAATAAGACAGGATAATAAAACAAAACCTATCAAGTCTAACTCCATGCTGCTTCACTACTCTATTCCAGCATCTTTGAATATCTTCAAAATAGCATGGAAATGGTAATGCTTCTTTGTTCTTAAAACCCTGCTAAAAAGGCTGCCATATTCCTTTTGAAAACACCCAACGCATGTGACTGTGTTGTCACTTTCAACAGATATTTGAATTGATCATCCGTCAGGTACATGCTTGTTATCCGTCGGGTAGCCTTGTTGATCATCCGTCAGGTAACTTTGTTGATCATCCGCCAGGTAGCTATTTGACACTTGACTCTATTTAATTTATGCAAATTTACAAGACATATAATATTTACAATTAATCAACCTAATCTGCATATCTACTAGTAGTCAACATGACTTATATGCTACTATGGAATCTACACAAAGTTGTTTGCAGAAATGTGCTACATTACTTATTGTTACATAAGCTACTCACTCGGTGGATATCAATTAGTCATCCGTCGGGACTATATTGAATCATCTGTCGGGACTATAATTAATCATCTGTCGGGTGCTACAAAATTCACTAAGTTAAATCTATTGAGGTGTTTTGTTTAGCTTATCATCAAGTACACGACATATTCCAAACAATTATTAATTAAGGGTCAATTATTTTTATCAAGAGATATAATTAAGGCCGAAATTTTAATTTGGGATATTATTTTGTAAATATAAATAGATAAATTTTTATTAGTTAATTATATAATAAATTTAAAAATTCAGAAAAAATAGCAAAACCCCTCTCAATTCGAGTTAGGGTTTTGAATTCGGGTCAAGGAATCAAACTGTGATTTTGATCGATTTTGGGCACCAAATCCAATCAGGTAAGTACTCAAGTCGATGGTCTTGATCCGTTCTACATGTTTATAGTATCAATTTCATGTTTTAAATCACCAATTTTCAATTTTAATTTCTAGGGTTCTTGACTGATTTTAGGGCTTTTTGATTCTAGGGTTTTTTGAATGATTTGATTGTTGACATAGCTTCATATGAGTGTGTACAATCGATTTATGCTATCAATTTTATCAAACGATTTCTAGATAATTAAATTCGATTTCTAGGGTTTATGCCTAATTTTTGATTTAATCATTTTTATTTGAAAGAATCCGAGGTTAGTTAGGTGTGAGGTGTTTAATTATACCGGTTATAAGCTTTGATTTAAGCTATAGAAGGTAGAGTTCGATGTACAAATTTGTAAGATTAATGCTCGGACGGATTTTGAATCGATTTGGCTGAAGATAAAGTTACAGGGATGATTATGGTTGGTTTTGGCCGGAGTTGAATTGCTGAAGTGATTTGGAATGGAAACCACTCAAAAATAACACGAAACGGTGTTGATTTGGGGTCGAATCGATGTCACCGGAGTCCGTGGAACTCACCGTATTATGGGCAAATGCCGGCTAGTTCATCCCGACCTGGGATGTTCTTCATAACCCGGTTACAACCCGTTTTGTTACCCAATTTTGATCCAATTAAACCCAAAACCAATTCTGAATTTTGTTTTTGGAATTTATTTTTATTTTTATAAATTCAAAAATCAGTTTTATTTAATTAAAACAAATTGATTAATTAATTTAATTAATTTATTAATTTATTGTATAATTAAATCTGAATTATTTTCCAAAATTTGAAATTTATTTATATATTATTTATTTAAATTGATTAATTATTTTAATAATTAATCATTTTATTTAAATATTTGTTTTAAATTCATTTAAATTTCAAAAATTATGGAAAAATCATTTTTAATTATGATTTTTCCTAAATAATTATTTAAAAATATATTGAATATTTAATTAATTTGAATAATTTAATATTTTGAATAATAATTGAAATATTCTTGTTAATTAAATATTAATTAAACCGTTTGTTCGTTTTAAATGAAATGAACGCTCCTAAATTCAAAAAAATGATATGTTCCCGAGAAAAATAGTTTTAAATCTTAATATCCTTCGAAAATGAGTCGAATTTCGATATTTATTTATTTATAGACCAGATTAAGTAAGAATACGAGTCTAATAAATTCTAAAAATTAGGAAATGAGTCATATATTGTTGAATAATGCGAATAACGACTCGATTTCAATTCTAAAAATATTTTAATGACTTGAGTGACTATCTAACTTACGTTCTATGTGATTTATATGGTCAGTAGAGTCCTAAATGCTAAGTTTAATTATTATACGAGTTAATTATTATCGTACAGTTAGACGATAAGGGTTACGTGGATTCAGATTGATGTACGATTAAGGTATAAGTCAATTGAATTGGTATCTTTGCTTTATAGATACGAACCAAGCGAGGCAGTATAAGCCAGTGCTAGATAGCGGTGATAGATTTGGAATAGATCGCATACCAGGCAAGTCTTCCCCTATTCTAAATTCAGAATAGTGAATTGCTATTCTTAATTCAATATCTGATTCAAGTTCTTGATACACTGAATATTGATAACCTTTATTCAAATTCACTAAAACACAATTACTGTCTTTGATCATACTTTTATCTTACTTCTGATTATCCTTCATACATTAACTACTCTATTCATATTCCAATTGATTACAAAAAATCTATATCCTGATATATATTCTGATGTTGGGATATATATCCTGATATATATTCTGATATAAATTCACTAAGAGCCAGGGATGAACTGGACCCTTTATTATGAGGCCAAAATGGGCCTGGGTACCCGATATGATGATGGGTCTATACATATGGGTAAAAATATGCACTGTATCCTGACGGATCAGCAGGTTATATTGTATATGTTGGTTTTTGTATCCAGTCTAGTTTATTGTTGATCGCCGATAGCTGCCTTCTTTATAGAAATAGCAGATATCTATGGAATCTGAATACTTATTTCTTATCAGATTTACTCGTTTATCTTGAAATACTATATATACATATATTGTGGACTTGTTGAGCAGTCACGGCTCATACTTATTGTTACTCACTTTTATCTTTCAGTAAAGCTTGAGAATGAAGCCTATTCAAACCAGGGTAGTAAAGAAGTGAGCGAAAAGGCGGGATCCTCTGGCACCAAGAGTGTTAATCCCACTCCAGGAAGAGAGCTTTGAACTATCTGAATAGGTTTAACTTGGATTGTTCTTGTGTGTATTTGAACAAAGTGAAACTATTTTTAAAGCATGTTTACATAGTTGGTTTGTAATAAGTAGGTGTGTTGTAAAATTTTGAATTTGAGAATGTAATAAAGGTAGTGTTGTGTTCTTGTCTTCATACCTTAACCTTAAAGATCCTGAGTAGTATGAAAGGGGTGAGTTGTATGTTCATATAATTATGTTACAGGTTAATTTATATGGTTAGTGGCAAGTAACTTCCAGATCTAGACCCCAGATTTGGAGGGCGTTAAAGTTTGGCACCAGAGCTGTAGGTTTTGGTCCCTTAAACAAGAATATTAGATTATGATAAGATAGGAAGATCACATAAAATAGAAATAGGATTGTTAGAGTCTTTGTTAGATTATAGGCCAGGAATTTATAAGTTCTAGGAATGAGAAGTTTACCTTTTTCTTGTGTTATGATTATTTTTTCAGATGGAGACTTCTTCGGAGCGTAGGCGTAGGGAGCAGGTACTTGTAGATTTACCCACGCCACAGATACCTGGTCAGGTAGAGTATCTGCCGTATTTTGAGCCACAATTACCAGCAGGATATCATTATCCTCAAGTTATTGAGCCCCAGCCACAGCCGGCATTTGCTCCAGTTCCTCTAGCAGTATGCTCCTATTCCTGAGATATTTCAAATGCCACCGATAAAGTACATGGGAGAGCAGGAGGTCGACCAGCCCGTAGTTCTTATGGATCTAGCACCGAAAATTACTTAGCAGGATCTTGCTGAGGCTATGAGAGTACCATCCAGGGGGTCAGTAGGGGAGATAGGAGAGCCCCGTACTGTTCTTTACCATGAGTTTGCTAGTATACGTGAGAATCAGCAGTTTTAGAGGGCCCAGTGTAGAGAGATACTTGGTTTGATAGATCAGCGAGAGACCGGTCCACCAGCAACATTGCATCCAGATTACTTCTTGAGGGAGAGACTTAGACATATATACCAAGGATCTTTCAAGGAGTTGGGGGAGTAGAGACATGAGGGATCCCATACTTATGCAGAGTTTTATCGGGCAGTCAGACTTGTTCAGTCGATACTGGAGACGTTCCGTAAGGAGATGAACCGAGTACCACCAGGCTTTTGAGACAGGGTTAGACAGTCAGATATGGTTGTATAATATGTGATATATGTTTATAGATGCAGGCATAGTAGTAGTAGTGAGATTAGGCATGTCTATCTCACATTTTTGGTTTGTATCTGACAATAGTATTTGGTAGACTTTTGTATCAAGCACTCACACCTGTCACTGGTGTTGTTATATAGAATAAACCTTTTTCAACCTTTTTCTTTTATTTATTTAAACTTCAGTTTTATAGTATTTACATTTCCTTAATTATCCCGTAGCCCCTTTTTCATATTTTTTTTAAAATTGTGTTTGACTTGTGAAAGGACAAACAAATTATTTGATAATGATGTTATGTGGAACAGGTCTATAAATAAGTGTTTGATTTATTTATATCTCTTGTTCCAATAAAAGTTAAATTGTTTCTTTATTTATTGATTATCAAATATTTAGTGGATTATTGAATAAATTGCTCGTCTTATCCAATGGCACCTAAATGAAAGACCAGTCCTGAAACATCCAACAATGACCCTGAAGAACAAAATAATCAGAACATGAACCAGATGTTATATTTAATGCAACAACAAATGGTTATAATGCAATAGCAAATGCAACAACAACAATAACAACAATTCCAATAACAGATTTGCAACAACCACATCAAAATGTACCACAAATACCACAACCAATTGTACCCACTATGACTTTCAAGCAATTCCAGTCAATAAAACCACCATAATTTGAAGGTTTTGCAGATTCTACTAAAGCCAGGACATGGCTAAAGGAGATTTAGAAAGAATCACCGCTAGTAAAGGTCGAGGCAGATCAGAAAACTGAATTTGCAAGTTATAATCTGAAAGGGGAAGCTAACTATTGGTGGGAGTCGAAGAGGGCTCTAGAGGGTACGGAAATTGTGGCATGGGATAGGTTCACTGAACTATTTTTGAAAAAATATTTTCCAGGCTACATGAAGAATCAGATGGACTTAAAGTTTCTAGAATTGAAGCAAGAGAACCTGTCACTGGCTGAGTATGAAGCGAAGTTTACTGAATTGTAGAGGTTTATGTTGGAGCAGGTAGATACAGAATAAAAGCGGCCGAAGATATCTCAACAAGGGTTGAAGTCATGGATTAATAATGGGGTAGCAGTGTTTGAATTAAAAACATATACGGATGTCGTTTAGAAGGCCATGATAATTGAAGGAGAGAGTGAGATGTCCCATAAAGAAAGGGGACAAGGGAATTTTCAAAGTCGTTTCAATAAGAAGCCGGGATTTCAGGCCCAGATAAATATGAACTTTAGAATGGTGGACCAGGGAAATCAAAGACCAGGTAATCGTTTCCAAGTTACAAATCAGCAGAGGCTAGCAAGACAACCATTTCCAGACTGTAAGACATGTGGCATAAAGTATACGGGCGTTTGCAAAAAGCCGAATGTTACATATTTCAGATACAAGCATAATGGGCACTATTCCAATAAATGCCCTACAAGGAAGACAGATGTTACATATTTCCAGTGTGGGAGGAAAGGACATATTGCCAAGAATTGTAAAGGACCAGCGATAACCACACGTGTTTCGAGGATTATTGCACCACAGCCAGCACAATAAAAGAATCAGTCCAAGGTAAGGACTTTCAACATGACAATGAAAGAAGCAGTGTAGAATCCAAACGTAGTTGTAGGTACGCTTTCTGTGAACTCTGTAAATGTGAAAGTATTAATTGATTCTGGAGCTACAAGATCTTTTATTTTTGAACAATTTTTTGATAAGTTATGCTGTGAAGTTCACTGGTTGGGTGAAACGTTAATTATAAAGTTAGCTAATAATGATCAAGTACCCATTTAGCAAGTTTATCCAAATTGTGTTATTGAAATAGCTAGACATGATTTCTCTGCTGACTTGATTCCTCTCAAGTTAAGAGAATTTGATGCTATATTAGGAATATATTGATTAGCCGATCATAATGCCCAAATTGACTGTGCGAATAAGAAAGTGAATTTACGAAATACGAATGATGTAAAGGTAATATTTAAGGGTGAGAATTAAAAGAATAAATTCCTTACGATGATGTAGACTAAGCGATTGCTACATCAAGAATTTAAAAGATTATCTAGCTTATGTGTTGGATGTAAATAAGGAAGGTCCGAGAATGGAAGACATTCCGGTTGTATGTGAGTTTCCAGACGTATTTCGTAATGAACTTCCAGGGTTACCCCTAGATCGAGAAATCGAGTTTACCATTGACCTAGCACCAGGCACTGAACTAGTTTCAAAAATGCCATATCGAATGGCACCAGTTGAAATAAAAGAATTGGAAATGCAATTACAAGAGTTTTTGGACATAGGAATTATAAGACCTAGTGTATCCCCATGGGGTGCACCGGTACTTTTGTCAACAAAAAGGACGGTAGTATGCGATTGTGTATCGACTATATCGAGTTAAACAAGTTGACTATTAAGAATATATATATATCCCTTACCAAGAATTGATGATTTGTCCGATCAACTGAAGGGAGCAACATGGTTCTCAAAGAATGATTTAAGATCAGGGTACCATCAATTGAAGATTAAGGTAGAGGATATTCCTAAAACTACTTTTTGTACCAGGTATGGTCATTTTGAGTTCCTCTTAATGGCGTTCGATTTGACTAATGCACCAGAAGCATTCATGGATCTAATGAATAGAGTTTTCAATAAATACTTGGAAAAGTTTGTGACTGCATTTATTGATGACATCTTGATCTATTCAAAGACTGAAACAGAGCATGCAGAGCACCTAAGAATTATTTTGGAAATTTTAAGGAAAGAACAACTATACGCGAAATTTTCTAAATGCAAGTTTTGGCTAAGAGAAGTACAATTTTTAGGTCATGTAATCAGTATTGGAGGAATTCTAGTTAATCCCATAAATATTAAAGTTATTTTGAACTGGGAAAGACCAAAGATGCCTAGAGAAGTCAGGAGTTTCATGGGATTGGCTAGTTATTATCGAAGATTCATTAAAGATTTTACGAAGATAGCTACGCCATTAACGAAGTTGACTCGAAAGAACGAAAAGTTCATATCAAATGAAAAATGCGAGGAAAGCTTTCGGGGATTGAAGAATCGATTGGTAACTGCACATGTATTGGTTTTACCGGACGATCAAGGAGATTTTGGTTTCTATAGTGACACTTCTTACAAAGCACTGGGATGTGTACTGATGCAACATGGTAACATGATTGCATACGCTTCCAGATAATTAAAGCCTCACGAACAAAATTATCCAACTCATGACTTGGAATTAGCTGCGATTGTGTTTGCATTGAAGCTCTGGAGACATTATCTGTATTGTGAGAAATGTGAAATCTACACTGATAATAAAAGTTTGAAGTATATCTTCACCCAGAAGGAGCTCAACATGAGACAACGATGATGGCTATAATTGATCAAAGATTATGATATTTCAATCAACTATCACCCGGGAAAGGCAAATGTTGTTGCAGATGCGCTGAGTAGAAAAGAAAGAATAAATGTGTTAACTTCCTCAGAAGAATTAATCAAGGAATTTGAAAAATTAGAAATTGAAGTTCGTATTCCAGGAGGATCCACAGAGATGAGCTATGCAATAAAGTTTTAACCAGAATTGTTAGAGAAGATTCAAAGATGCCAAGAAGAGATAATGAATCATGAAAGTGAAAGCTTAAATAAAGAAGAAATTTCAAGTCAGAAGGATGACAAGGAAATTTTATGATTTTCCTCGAGAATCCGGTTACCTAATGTAGCAGAACTGAAAGAAGAAATCTTACATGACACTTACAGCTCAAGATACTTTATTCATACAAGAAGTACAAAGATGTATAGAGATCTAAAAGAAAACTTTTGGTGGCCAGACATGAAGAAAGAGATAGTGGAATAGGTGGGTAAATGTTACACGTGCCAACATGTCAAAGTAGAACATCAACGCCCAAGTAGATTACTGCAACCACTAGATATTCCAGAATGGAAATAGGAGCATCTTGCGATGGATTTTGTGGTAGGACTTCCAAGAACCAGGGCAAATCATGATGCATTCTGGATTATTATCTACAGACTAACCAAGTCAGCACATTTTCTTCCAATCAACGAAAGATTTTCGCTTGACAAGCTAGTGCATTTATATCTCATGGAAATCATGATGCGACATGGAGTTCCTGTATCAATCATTTCTGATCGAGATCCTCATTTTAACTCGAGATTCTAGTGACAGTTTCAAGAATCTCTGGGTACCAAGTTAAATATGAGCACTGCATACCATCCACAGAGGGACGGGAAAAGCAAAAGAATAATTCAGATAATTGAAGATACGCTACGAGTATGTGCATTAGATTTTGAAGGCAGTTCGGACGAACATTTACTATTAGTGGAATTTTCCTATAATAATAGCTATCATGCAAGCATTGGAATGCCACCCTATGAAGCTTTATACGGGAGGAAATGCAGATCTCCGGTATGTTGGGATGAAGTAGGTAAGCGGAAAATTCTAGGTCCATGATTGTTATTCCCTAACAATACGACAAGAATTACAGAAGGGGGGGTTGAATGTAATTCTGGCTTCTTTTTGAGATTTAAGAAAAATGGTTATAACTCAATAATATATAAGTGTTTGATTTGCAAAGTACGGAATGAAAGAGTTATATAAATCAAGACACAAGTAATAAAAACACAAGTCTTTAAAACTTTCTGGTGGATTTGAATGTATCCACCGGAGATATATATATATATAAATATATATATATATATATCGAGAGAACTCTGTGTAGCTCAAATAAGCTCACAACTGCTTACAAGTATGAACAACTAAAACTTGTAGAGAAATGCTAAAGGATACAGCTTACAAATGTTTCTCTGAGAATGTATTTTCTTAGTCTTGTTAGTTATTGTTCTACTTGCTCCACTTGGTTTATATATCACCAATTTTACATAGCAAAAAGACAAGATAATAAAACAAACTATCAAGTCTAACTCTATGCTACTTCATTACTCTATTCCAACATCTTTGAAAACCTTCATAGCTTGCATGAAAATAGTAATACTTCTTTGTTCTCATTTTCCTGCTTAACAGGCAGCCACATTCCTTTTTGCAAACACCCAACATATTTGACTGTGTTGTCACTGTCAACAGATGTTTGAATTGATCATCCGTCGGGTACATGTTTGTTATCCGTCGGGTTGCTTGTTGATCATCCATCGGGTAGCTTTGTTAATCATCCGTCGGGTAACCATTTATCACTTGACTCCATTTCATTTGTATAAAATTACAAGACATCTTATATTTACATTTAATCAACCTATTCTGCACATCTACTAGCAGTCTCCATGACTCATAAGCTACTACAGAAACTATACAAAGTTGTTTGCAGAAATGTGCTACATGGCTTATTGTTACATAAGCTACTCACCCGATGGATATCATTTAGTCATCCGTCGGGACTATATTGAAACATCCGTCGGGACTATAATTCATCATCCGTCGGGTGCTACAAAATTCACTAAGTTAAATCTACTAAGGTGTTTTGTTTAGCTTATCATCAAGTACACAACATATTCCTAGCAAGAATTGATCCAACAAACTAAAGAGAAAGTTGAACTTATTCATAAACGAAAGCAACACAAAATCATCAACGGAAATATGTGGATCAAGCCAGGAAAGATATGTAATACAATGTGGGAGAACCCATATTATTGAAGATAGCACCATGAAAAAGATTGACCAGATTTGGAAAGAAAGGCAAACTTAAACCACGTTATGTTGGACCATTTGAGATATTGAAGAAAATGGGGAAAGTTGCATATGAGTTAGCCTTATCGCCCCATATGCAGCATATTCATAATTTGTTTCATGTGTCAATGCTTAAAAGGTATAATCCGGATTCGAGACATGTAATAGTATATGTGCCAATAGAGATTCAAGCTGATTTATTATATGTTGAGCAACCAATAAGAATTCTAAATCGGCAGAAAATAATGTTGAGGAATAAGTTAGTGCCATTAGTAAGAGTTTTGTGGAAAAATCCTATGGTGGAAGAGTCAACCTGGGAGCTTGAGAGTGAACCCCCAGTTATTTTTTTAGCGTGATTCTGAGGGCAAAATCCTTTTAAGGGGGAAGGATGTAACGGCGGAGATATTATGATTGTTTGTGATTTATTAAGTGAGTATTATGTGTTTTATTATATTATAAATAAGTGTTGATCATAAAATTTTAGTTATGTGTTGTGTGTGTTCCGTGTAGTTTGGGGATATTTTTCAGGTATTTTATTTAGTGTTAAATGCTATTATATCAAAAGATATATTGTTCAGACTTTGTTTTAATAGCTATTATTTCATATAGAGCAATTGGCCTTATTTTGCCTAATATGGCGTATACCATATCGATTTTTCGAACATCCAGTTAATTTAAAAAATATCTCGTTTCGTAAAAAATGATTTTTATGGGACCCTACGGGTGCTCAAAACCCCCCAAAAATCATATTTTTATTTTTATAAAATCATAGGACTTTCAAATATTTCATATCTTTACATTTTTGAATTATTCATAATTTTTGGGAAATTTTGGCATATATATTGTGGCGCCCTCCAAACCCGGGTAAGAAGTTTGGGGTCTACAACACATATACAATATATAAACCTGAATAAGAAATATTATGTGCAATGACCCTGCTTTACATAACCACGGATCGCAACAGGTTAAAGTATGAAAACAAGACACAATATTAACCTTTATTACAACGTACCAAATCCCAAACTAATTTAACTTACAATTGATAATAAAATCATTCTTACAATCTGACTATCTCTATACCGCATGAAGCTTCTGCTAGCTCGATTCAACTCAACTGGAACCTTAGCCCGCACTTTGGACTGAGGAACTTCACTATCATCCATATTCTTTTCAACTGTAAAATATATAAAAGAATCGCAAGGGTGAGCTAACTAGCTCAGCAAGTCATAATAGTGATAACTGAGGTTAAACAATGATCAAATGAGATGATTCAAAGGAATCAAGTTTCTTTCTAACTAATCATTAGAATTGGATATTCATTTTAAGTTTTAAAAACCAAGGTTAGGTTGCTGATTAGTCACGCACTAACCCCGAGCAAAGCACACAACACTGCTCTAATTACTGGATCCAAGGCACACATTGGCCTAATTCGACCACGAATCTGGTCCACATAAGAAAACTATCCAATTCTAAAACAATTCAGTGTAATAAACAATGTAATTCAATAAGCAAGATCATAATCCACATTGATAAAGCATTTGTACAAAAGCGTAATGTGTTTCATGAGTATCATAAGGGTATATCAAGGTATGTACGAGAAACGGTTTTCAACCTGTAAAAGGATCAGGTATTAGACAAATAATAGTTTTTCAAGGTATAGTTCTTTGAGGTTTTAAATAATGGTTGAAGTATAAAAGTTTCTGTGTTTTCAAACAATTTTGTTTCAGTGTTTGGTATTTGGTAGTTATACATTTGGGAAGTAGTATCATATTTGTGTAGTTTGTATCTGAGGATCAACAAAGGATGTTTTACAAAGAATAAGGCTTACGGCTCAAGATCAAGAAAATCAGGGTTCAAGGTTTAATAGTTTAAAGCACTTGCAATATAAAACAGGAGTTATTTTGATAATTATCGACATGTTATGAAACAGTTCGAAAACATTGGTAATATATCTTGAAGAAAAGTTCAGAAATACTTGCCTCACAGGGCTTTGCAACTGCTACTGACCAACTCTGAGCGGACTCTGCTGGTCAGGCTTTAACGTCCAACCACTAGACCACATTAGATTCAATTTTGATACTCAAGTTTTTCTGTTGAAACTCTATTAAGCTCGTCGACTGAGTACTAGGTCATCTCTAGTCCATCGTTCACTTTCAGGTTCCCGATTATAACCTACAGGGTCGAAATACCCTACGTTAGACGTCTAGGTATGCTTGACATATCCTCGATACTAATTCTTACCCAACGATATTCAAACCTGACTCGTAATTATTCATATTAGAATAACACAGAAAACAATTAGGGTTCACATTCTCGAAATCGATCTAGTGTTCATTTTCAGAAAATACGTATACTCGTCATTTTACGAAATTAGGGTTACTGTGTTTTGGTTAAAACATACAACACAACATACAATCAGGTTCTGTATAAAACAAGCGTATATATATTTACTTATACTCGCTCGACGTCCCGATAATCCTCGGATACGCTCCCATATTTCCGTAGTTTGATTTTCCCGGAAATCGGGCAGCGTCTCCTTTGTTTATCGGACTACCCGTCGAAACATCAATCGACGTCAAACCAACAATAATCAAATTCACAACTACAATTCCAACCACCAGTTCAATTCAACAATCAATCCAATCACAATTCGTCAACTAATTTACATACTCGACTTTAATGTAAAATCAAATTCTCGTTTCAATGATAATCTCATGAACTAATTTATTTATTTTAAAATATTAGGACTCAGAATAAACATCACAGTCCACCGTCGGCTCACCGAGGCTCATCACCGACGGCGGAAAAATTTACGGGTACCTGATTATTTCGGGTTTCCGACGCGAATTTCACCGATTGAAATTTTCAAAATAACTCGAAGCTTTGAATTTACAATTCGAAACATCATAGAAGCAACATCAGAATCATGTTGTCGAATTAAATTAAAAATTACAGAACAAGTATTTGGACCACTAGTGTAACAACAAACCCAAACAACATCGCAGCAAACCCCTACCACCACACGCACATACGCGCGGTGGTCGGAGAATTAACACAACCACAGAGACACAGTAGTAGGAAACAATTAGAGAACCAGGCCACCACACCTCTCGGAAATTCCGAGAGGTAGCAACCAAAACAATCAACTGCAAATATATACACACTGATAGGTATATACACGCAATCAACAAGAACCCAGGACTGGACACAATCGCGAACCAACAAAGCCCGCCGGAAAAAGAAAGGAATATTCGGCACTTACTGAAAAGAAAAAGAAACGCAGTGATCGGAACAATATAAGAAAAGGGAAGGAATCAGAGTGATGAAAAAGAGAGATTTCCAGAAAGCTAATAGCCGAGAAATGGATACAGGAACAAAGGAGGTTGTATCTGTTTGTTTATTATTATTTTCTTTTCAATACCCCTGCTGCTTACACGTGTCCTGGCAGGTCGTAAAACTTGAACACGTGTCCATAAGCTCATACATATCCTCGTTAAACCCACATTTTTATCTCTCATTTCATGTTTTAACGAACCATTACGCGGGGTAAAAATAACCCGAATTTTACCAAATCAGTTTTAAAATTTTATAAAAATCCCGAAACTAAATAAAATAAAATTTTCATAATTTTTAAAACATTTTTGAAACGCAACTCCTACCCGCGTTTCACAATTAACGACTGAGTTGCATTTAAAATGAATCCAGAAAATCGCAAAAATAATCTTATAATATTATAAATATCCCGAAGTAAATAAAAAACGTAATTTTCATAACTTTAACACAATTTTTAAAATGCCACTTATACCTGCTTTTAACAAATAACCGAAACAACGTGCGGGTGAAATTAATCCCGAAAATTTCATATGAGTGTGTACAATCGATTATAGGGCTTTTTTATTCTATGGTTATTTGAATGATTTGATTGTTGACATAGCTTCATATGAGTGTGTACAATCGATTTATGATATCACTTTTATCAAACGATTGCTAGATAATTAAATTCGATTTCTAGGGTTTATACCTAATTATTGATTTAATCATTTTTTGTTTGGAGGAATTCGAGGTTAGTTAGGTGTGAGGGGTTTAATTATACAGGTTATAAGCTTTGATTTAAGAAATAGAAGGTGGAGTTCCATGTACAAATCTGTAAGATTAATGCTTGGCCGTATTTTGAATCGATTTGGCCGGAGATGGAGTTCCAGGGATGGTTATGGTTGGTTTTGGCCGAGTTGAATTGTTGAAGTGATTTGGATTGGAAACCACTCAAAAATAACATGAAACGATGTTGATTTGGGGTCGAATCGATGTCACCGGAGTCCGGGGAACTCGCCGGATTCTAGGCAAATGCCGGCAAGTTCATCCCGACCCAGGATGTTCTTCATAACACGGTTACAACCCGTTTTGTAAACCGGTTTTGATCCAATTAAACCCAAAACCAATTCTGAAAATCTGTTTTTGGAATTTATTTATATTTTATTTTTATAAATTTAAAAATTGGTTTTATTTAATTAAAACAAATTGATTAATTAATTTATTTAATTCATTAATTTTTTTATAAATAAATCTAAATTATTTTCCAAAATTCAAAAATTATTTATTTATTATTTATTTAAATTAATTAATTATTTTGATAATTAATCATTTTATTTAAATAATTTGTTTTAAATTCATTTAAATTCTAAAAATTATGAAAAAATCATTTGTAATTATGATTTTTCCTTAAAAATTATTTAAAAATATATTCAGTATTTAATTTATTTGAATAATTTAATATTTTGAATAATAATTAAATTATTCTTATTAATTAAATATTAATTAAACCGTTTGTCCGTTTTAAATGAAACAAACGCTCGTAAATTCAGAAAAATGATATGTTCCGGATAAAATAGTTTTAAATCTTAATATTCTTCGGAAATGAGTCGACTTTCGATATTTATTTATTTATAGACCCGATTAAGTAAGAATACATGTCTAATAAATTCTAAAAATTAGGAAACGAGTCAGATATTGTTCAATAATGCGAATAACAACTTGATTTCAATTCTAAGAATATTTTAATAACTTGAGTGACTATCTGACTTACATGCTATGTGATTTATGTGGTCAGCCAAGTTCTAAATGCTAAGTTTATTTATTATACGAGGTAATTATTATCGTATGGGTGGACGATAAGGGTTACATGGATTCAGATTGATGTACGATTAAGGTACAAGTCAATTGAATTGGTATCTTTCCTTGATAGATATAAACCAAGCGAGGCAGTACAAGCCAGTGCTAGATAGCGGTGATAGATTTTGAATAGATCGTATACAGGTAATTCTTCCCCTATTTTAAATTCAGAATAATGAATTGCTATGCTTAGTTCTATATCTAATTCAAGTTCTTGATACACTGAATATTGATAACTTTTATTCAAATTCACCGAAACACAATTTATGTCTTTGATCATACTTTTATCTTACTCCTGATTATCCTTGATATATTAACTGCTCTATTCATACTCCAATAGATTACACACTATTTATATCCTTATATACATTCTAATGTTGGGATAACATAGAAGCATACCGATTTTTCCGGACGCTTATCTTATGGACCGGATGGTTTCGATTAGGGCTAGGGATGGACTTGGCCCTTTATTGTGAGGCCAAAATGGTCCTGGGTACTCAATATGATTATGGGTCTATACGGATGGATATAGATCCGCACAGTATCCTGACTGATTAGCAGGTTATAGTGCACATGTTGGTTCTTGTGCCCAGTCTAGTTTATTGTTGATCACCGACAACGGCCTTCTTTACGGAAATAGCAGATATCTATGGAATATGATTACTTATTTCTTACCATATTCACTCGTTTATCTTGAAATACTATATATATAGTGGACTTGTTGAGCAATCACGACTCACACTTGTTGTTACTCACTTTTATCTTTCAGTAAAGCTTAAGAATGAAGCCTATTCACACCAGGGTAGTAAAGAAGAGAGTGAAAAGGCGGGATCATCTGGCACCAAGAGTGCTAATCCCAATCCAGGAAGATAGCTTTGAACTACGAGAACATGTTTATCTTGGATAGTTCTTGTGTGTGTTTGAATAAAGTGAAACTAGTTTTAAAACATGCTTAAATAGTTGGTTTGTAATAAGTAGATGTGTTATAAAATTTTGAATTTGAGAATGTAATAAAGGTATTGTTGTGTTCTTGTCTTCATACCTTAACCTTAAAGATCCTGAGTAGTAGTATGAAAGGGGTGAGGTGTATGTTTATATGATTATGTTATAGGTTAATTTATATGGTTAGTGGAAAATAATCCCCAGATCTAGACCCCGGATTTGGAGGGCGTTACACCAGATATGAAAAGAGAGATTGCGGAATGGGTTAGCAAATGTTATACATGTCAGAGAGTTAAAGCGTAGCATCAATGACCAAGTGGATTATTACAGCCGTTAGAGATTCCAGAATGGAAGTGGGAACAAGTTGCTATGGATTTTAAAGTCAGATTACCAAGGACAAAAGTGAACGACGATGCCATTTGGGTTATAGTGGACATACTAACTAAGTTAGCTCATTTTCTGCCTATTAATGAAAGATTTTAATTGGGCAAGTTGGTTCATATGTATTTGAAATTGATAGTAGTTCGTCATGGAGTCCCTGTGTCTATTATATTTAACCGAGATCCATGATTCACTTCGAGATTCGGGAGAAGTTTTCAAGAATGTTTGGGAACCAAACTAATATGAGTATGACTTATCATCCTCAGATGGACAGCCAAAGTGAAAGAATGATTCAGACTATCGAAGATATGTTACTTGTTTGTGCTATCGATTTTAAAGGAAATTGGGATGAACATTTGCTTTTAGTAGAATTTACTTACAGCAACAGTTACCATGCCAGTATCGAAATGCCGCCCTACAAAGCTCTTTATGGACGCAAATGTCGATCACCAGGATATTTGGATAAAGTTGGAGAACGTAAGATACTTGGACCAGAGTTGGTGCCAGAGACAAAAGAAGTTGTCAAATTCATTCAGAAAAGGCTAATTGTAGTACAGAGTCGTCAAAGGAAATACACAGACCAAACTAGAAAATAAATGGAATTTGTAGAGGGAGATCTAGTGTTACTAAAGGTATCACCATGGATGGGATTGTCCAGATTTGGAAAGAAGGGGAAGCTGAGTCCTAGATATGTTGGACCTTTCGAAATTTGAAGCTTGTCGCAAAATAGCATACGAATTGGCGTTACTCCCGCATATGGAGCACATTCATAATGTCTTTCACGTGTCAATGCTTAAGAGGTATAATCCATATTCTAGGCATGTAATAGAATATGAGCTGATAGAACTTCAGGCAGATTTGTCATATGTTGGGAATCCAATAGAGATTCTAGAGAAAAGAGAGAAAGTGTTAAGGAATAAAGTTGTAAATCTAGTAAGATTATTGTGGAGAAACCCAAGGGTTGAAGAGTCAACCTGGGAGTTAGAAAGTGATATTCATGAGAAGTACCCTCGTTTATTTACTTAGGAGAATCTAAGGACAGAATCCTTTTAAGGGGGAAGGATGTAATATCTGGGATATAACGTGTAACAATTTTAACAATAAATGAATATATTATTAAAAATATATTGTATATATTATATATAAGATGGATATGGGAGAGAAGACATCATATGAAATTGTATTTCATTCAAGTGTGTGTCTTACAAGATGAGACTTGAGTCTTTTTTATAGGCTCACTAGAACATAGGTAGAGAAATCCAAAGGCCAAATACATGTACTTGAAAAGCCAAAAGTCAAGAGTTATGACTTTGGAAAGTCAAGAGGTTGTTTTAGAGTATTCTAGAGACATCCATATTCTAACACTCCCCATTGGATGTCCAATTTTCAATAATCATGCCTCGTTAAAACCGGAAAAAACCCATTGGGAAAAAAATCCTAGTAAAGGAAAAAGAGTACATCGATTTTGAAAAGTTTATTTCAAGTTCTTAAGTCGACGCATGCCAATCTTATGTACCAAGCTTTCAAAAACTGATGGGGGTAGCGACGTCGTGAATAGATCTGCAAGGTTGTCACTTGAGCGTATTTGTTGGACTTCAATTTCTCCATTCTATTGAAGGTCATGTGTGAAGAAAAACTTGGGCAAAATATGTTTAGTATTATCGCCTTTGATATAACATTTCTTTAGCTGCTCGATGCATGCTGCATTGTCTTCGAACATTACTGTTGGTGTCTTATCATGATGCATGCCACATGTGTAACACCCCCACATCCGAGGTCGGGGATCCGGGTCGTCACAATCTTTCTTTCCATAAATATCGCTTAACTTAATTAAAAATAAATAACCTCATACTGTGACCCCACACTAACACACACCACAACACGTTATAGTCTCAGAGATGAAATTGAAATATGTACAAGTCCTTGAATCCATAAATTAAAAGTTATTACAACCCAAAATGATTACTTAATAAGTTTACAGTTAATTGCCATTATCTGCCACAAGTTATAATTATACATAATTGATTCCCAAAAGTAGATTGCCTGATCTACAGATAGATCTACCTCTGCAGCTATAGCAGCTA
Organism: Apium graveolens; assembly: GCF_009905375.1. Taxonomy (NCBI): domain Eukaryota; kingdom Viridiplantae; phylum Streptophyta; class Magnoliopsida; order Apiales; family Apiaceae; genus Apium; species Apium graveolens. Next base: position 122,525,669 of record NC_133655.1, read on the forward strand.
TGATATCAACGGGAAGACGCGGGACGCTTCCCACGCTCTTGCGCTGGGTCTGCTTGAGTCTGGCCATCTTTCCTAACTGTTGTTGTGTGATGAAGAAATGAAGCAAGAGTGAGCATTACAGCTCACAAGATAATTATAGTGTCATCAATAATGCATGTATCTAAATGGATAACTTACTGGAAATTCTTATCAAGTGTAAGATAATTACTTACTGGATATAAGCTTAAAGGGAGATGAAGTTACCAATTACTTCATTATACTTATATCATTTTAGAAAACTACTTGAACTATTACTGTTCAAAGTATAATAAGTTTTCAAAGGTTCATCACATAGATGGGACTTCAACATAAGACTTGAATAGATTCAATCTTTGAAATATTATATGAATGAAATGAAGTTACGAGATACTTCATTAAGTCCCGATATATATATATATATACCTATATATATCTCTCACACATTCCCTGAAAACCTCTGTCATAAAAAGTATAAACAGAGTTGTAACATCCAATGAATTTGGAATGAAGAGAATTTGGCATAAACCCGATATCTTGCTGATCAGGCAAAGATACCCATAAGTAACCTTTTCTACTGTAGATGGATGAAATCCTCGCCGGTCATCACCCTGGCCGCATTAGGACCTCGCGCTAGACCATTACCCGGCCACTCACACATGGATGGACTGTCACCCAGCCTCTTACACCTTCATAAACCGTACCCCAGCCTGTCGCTTATGCCGACTCAATTAGATGGACTTACTTCCCGAACATTGGGCAAGTAATCAAATTGTTTTCTCAAAACCGCAATCTCGTTGTGAATATAAAATACACCACAGAGCCGGATCCCTTAGATTTTTGAGCGAGTATTCAAGTCCCCTTCAAAAGGAAGATCTTAATGTTTGAAAATGAGTTTTGGGATCCGCTCTAACTTTTGAAATCATTTTGAAGACTCGAAAACATTTTAAAGAATGTTTAGAGTAATAATGATTTGATAAAATAAATCAGTCCCGATATATTAGAAAATATCTGAATATTATTATTTAAATAATATTCCCATAAAGGATAATATTTATAAAAATAATTGAAGTAGAAGTTTTAAAACTCATACTTGAAACGAATAATAAATAACAAAAGATATACTTATAGGAAAGTACGATCCTTATTTGAATAATCGAAAAAAAGTTTGATTATTATTCAAAACCATCGAATATACCTTATTCAATTAATAGTTATAGAAAACTATATATATATACATATATTATACTCGGGAACATCGACTCCTGGTTTAGAAAAATATTCACCTTTGGGTCCCCTATACTAAGGGTATACGTAACTACTAATTATCTCTAGCATAGGTATTATACAGTTTATAAGCATTTGAATTGATAATAGAATATCAAGATTACGAAACAGGCATGCATATATATCATATCAACATGCTCCAATATATTGCAAGATTTTCTAATAACAATCATGCACTTATCACAAGATAATGCATATACACATATACATCACAACAACAGTTATACGGGCTAGAAAACTTCCATAAGCGACTGGGGGTGGTAAAAGGCCCGGGGCGAGTCTGGTAACCTATAAACAACATATAAGTTCGAATTAAACCACGGTGTCTTAAGAAACTAGTCTTTAACCAATTAGACCCTAACGTTCACTTTTGCGTTTAACGATTCACATAAGTCGCTCGAGTACCCTTGGCTCCACCAGTTTTAATAAATTAACTGTTACGAATTTTAAGGCGACTCTTTCGCGAATACTCTACCAACTGACCTATTATCCTTAAATAATTGTTTCTTACTCCAAATAGTCATTTAAGGACCTTAACCAAGGTTTCAAAGTAAGGCGAGGGGTAATGGTTCGTTCGCGAAATGCCGTTACTTAAAACGGTCATTTCTCCTAAACCGTACATCGGATTCAAGCGAACCACATATCAAAACGAAGCTTACGACACAATCTAGCTAAAAATGGAAAAGTCACAGATTCAAAAGTTAGTTCTCTGTTCCGAACACTAAGAACAAGAAGTTGTATGAAAATGGGCATTACGACGACTATGTTTACGCGATTACAAAGTTTTAAACCACTCCAAACAACCATAATTCAACTCACAACAAAAAATACAACCAACCCTCATCCAAACCTTACTATATCAGTCCCAAACCTCAAGATTTTCCAATTAAATCATCCACAAACATGAACTACTCACTATACTAAGTTTCATTAACTATAAACAAGGTTCCATCATCTAAATCACTACAAATCCAATCCAAACTTTAAGCACACAAGCATCATGCTTCTCATTTACTATAACAATTAAAACCATTCCTAATACTCAAAGTAAAGTTAGGGTTTGGAGGTGTTATACCTTCCTTGGAGTGATTAGAGTAGCTAGGAAGCCTTAAGAAGCCTTGAGATAGCCTAGGAATGCTTGGATCTTAAGGGAAAAACAAAGAAAACAAAGTTAGTAACTTGAAAACACTATTCATCATCTTCTTCCTTGATTTATTGGAAGAAATTCAAGAAGAATTGGAAGCTTAAACTCCTAGGATATGATTATCTAATCATCAAGAAGCTAAGGGATTTACCTTGGATTTGTTTATGAAGTGAAGCTTGAAAATTTTCTTCCTTGGGATGAAGAAAACCGAGAGCAATGGAAGTGAAGAGTTTTTTTTTCTTTGCTAATTGTGTTTGTGGTGAAAAATGGGAGTTGGGTGAGATATTTAGGTGGTTAATTGGTTGATTAAAGTGAGTGGAGTGTGATTAAGCATGACATCACTTTGGTGACTTCATCATTTGCCACTTGTCATTACTTGGTGGTGGAAGCATCTTTTATGCTAATTCTTGCTTAATTGCTTGATCATCATCCTTAATCCTTGCACTAATCTCTCTTGCATTACTTGTCGTTTAATTATTTTACGACTCGTTTATCATTTGAGGGATCATATCCGAGATCTTATTACTTGGGTTCCCCTAAACCTTTCTCAATATTTTATATTCCATTTATGATCATCTCTTATAATCCTTGAATTTAAATCCTTTTATCATGTTACCTTATACTCCATTCTTTCGGGATCTGGTGGATTTTCGGGAAAAAATCAAAGTGTTCGAATTTGGATTTTGGCGATCTTTACATACACTTATATACCATATACAGTACTAATAAGATCTCTGAATATCAATAAAAGAACTGGTACATAGTGTGGCATGAAAAGTTTTCTTATTCAGCATAATCAGCAAAATCACTATTCATAAGGTTTACAAAAAGTCCCAAATTTTTGGGGTTATTACAACATGACTCCCGAATATGCTGACATATTGATCTCAACCAGACAAATTCTCGATTAGCTTCATGGATTGCAAGAATTTCTGCTAGATTAGAAGAGGTAGCAGCCAAAGATTGTTTAACAGATCACCATGAGATGGTTGTATCCCCATAAGTGAACAAATATCCTGTCTGTGATCGAGCTTTATCTGGATTAGATAAATATCATGCTTTTGCATAACCCGTTAGCACTGCTTTGGATTTACTAGAATAAAATAAACCCATATAAGTTGTGCCTCGAAGATACCGAAAAATATGTTTAACACCATACCAATGCCTCCGAGTTGGGGCGTTACTATGTCTTGCTAATAGATTCACAGAAAATGCTATATCGGGTCGTGTATAGCAAGATACATAAGCGCGCCTATAGCACTGAGATAGGGTACTTCAGGACCGAGTATCTCTTCATTTTCCTCCTTTGGTCGGAACACGCCCTTTTTCTTATCAAGTGATCGAACAACCATTGGAGAGTTAAATGGATGTGATTTGTCCATGTAAAACCAATTCAAGATCTTTTCTTTGTATGATGATTGATGCACAAAAATTCCATTCGGAAGATGTTCAATTTGTAATCTAAGGCAAAGTTTTGTTCTCCCAAGATCTTTCATTTCAAATTCTGCTTTTAAGTAATCAACTGTTCTCTGGAGCTTTTCAGGAGTTCCGATGATATTCAAATCATCAACATACACACCCACTATAGAAAATGAAGATTTTATTTTCTTTATAAAAATACATGGACAAATAGTGTCATTCTTATAATTTTCCCTTATTAAATATTCGCTTAACCTCTTATACCACATTCGACCAGATTGCTTTAATCCATATATGGATCTTTATAACTTTATAGAATAAAGATCACTAGAGTATAATTTAGATGCTTCAGGCATTCGAAATCCTTCAGGAATCCTCATATAAATATCTTTCTCAAGGGAACCATACAAGTATGCTGTCACAACATCCATTAATCACATTTTTAATTTTTCAATAACTGCTAGGCTAATAAGATAACGAAAAGTTGTAGCATCCATTACAGGGGAATATGTTTCCTCATAATCTATGCCTGGTCTTTGTGAAAATCCTTGAGCAACTAAACATGCTTTATATCTCACGATTTCATTTTTATTGTTTCTTTTTCGCACAAATACCCATTTATAACCAACGGGTTTAGTCCCTTCAGGGGTTTGGACTACAGGTCCAAAAACTGCATGCTTGTTAAGTGAGCTCAATTCCTTTTCAATTACTTCTTTCCATTTTGGCCAATCTTCCCTACGTCGAAATTTGTTAGATATATTTGATAATGTCATGTCTAATATGATTTATGTTTAGTTTTCAGATCTTACTTAAACAGGACAAATCAGTACTTAACTGAAATCAGCTATTATACTGAAGTCAGATCTTAAGTGATCAGTACTTAAGGTTCATGAGATATTTATCAGGAGATAATATCAGGACTTAAAGGAAACTTTCAGATAAGGAAGGCGGATGATTGAAAGGAAAGAAGATCGAGACAAACGTAAGAAGAGATATGCATGAAGAAGAAATTCTATGAAGAATGGAATACTTGGAAGAAAAGATAACTGATTGATATATTTTATGAAGCAGAATTATATTCCATATCAATTAGCGATTATCTTGTAACTGTGTAGTATATAAACACAGACATAGGGTTGACACTATAAGTGTTATCATTATCGAGAATATTATTCATTATAACCCTAGCAGCTCTCGTGATTTTTGTTCATCACTGAGAGAGGACAGTTCCATATTGTAACAGAGTTTATTGCATTAAATAAAGTATGTTTTCTGTTACTTGTGTTATTAGAATTCGATTTGATTGTGCTATACACTGTATTCAACCCCCTTCTACAGTGTGTGTGACCTAACAAGTGGTATCAGAGCCTATCTGTTAACACACAAACAGTTTGAGATCCAAAAACAATCATGTCTGAAGCAGAAACTCCAACCAAGCCCACCAAAACTGAAGAACCACCAAAGACTCAAATCCATAGTCGATATGAGGCTATTAGAGTTCCCATACTGAAGCCATCTGAATATCCCATATGAAAGGTAAGGATGACTATATTTCTGGAAGCTACTGATCCAGAATATCTTGACAGATGCCATGAAGGACCTCACAAACCAACAAAACTCGATGTTGGAGTTACAGGTGAAGCTGCAAAGTCTGTACCAAAGGAGAAGAGTGATTACACTGCTGAAGATATTGCATCAATTGCTAAATATGCTAAGGTATGACACTTGCTGCATAGTGCCATTCATAATGTAATGTCAAACACGGTAATTAACTGCAAGATTGCAAAGGAGATATGGGATGCCTTGGAGACAAGGTGTCAAGGAACTGATACGATTAAGAAGAACAGGAAGACTATACTCACTCAAGAGTATGAACACTTTGACTCAAAGTCTAATGAGTCATTGACTGATTTATGTGACAGATTTGTCAAACTCTTGAATGATTTGTCACTGGTTGATAAGGAGTATGATCTTGAAGATTCAAACCTTAAATTCATGTTAGCTCTTCCTGAAAGTTGGGATTTGAAGGCAACAACTATAAAAGACAACTATAATCTTGATGAAACAACTCTTGATGAAATTTATGGGATGCTCAAGACTCATGAACTTGAGATGGAACAAAGAAGCAAGAGGAAAGGAGGAAAGTCAAGGACAGTTGCTCTTAAGGCCGAAGAAGAATCCCCCAAGGCAGCTACCTCAAGGAAAGGCAAGGGAAAAGTTCTCATCACAAAGTCTGATACCGAGTCATCAAGTTCTGATAGTGATGATGACTTAGAAACTGAAAGCTTTCCTGAGATGGATGCTGATAAAGAAATGATGAAGCTGTGTGCTCTTATGGTGAAAGGAATCACAAGGATTGCATACATAAAGTTCAGTAAGGGAAAGAGGTTTTCCAGGAAAGGTGCAAGTTCTGATAAGAAGAATTTCAGAAAATCTGAAGGCAAAGGAGGGAAGTCTGACAGAGGAGATTACACGAATGTCAAATGCTACAACCGCGGTGAGAAAGGCCACATATCTCCTAATTGCAAGAAAGTGAAGAGTGACAAAGGTAATGCTCTTATCACAAAGAAGAAAAATTGGACAGACACTTCAGATTCTGAAAGTGAGGAGAACTATGCCTTGATGGCAAATGTTGATATGGCAAATGCTGATAGCAGTCCTGAAGCTGCTGAGTTAAAGGTACCTCAAACTACTTATGCCTTTCATACTGATGATTTTAATGAGTTGAGAAGATATCTTAAAACCATGTTCATTAGTTATAGAGATCAAACTTTAACATGTGAAAGATTAACTTCTGAAAATCTTGCTTGTAAAAAGAGGAATGATTATTTAGAAAAAGAGTTAGTCATGTTCCATCAAACTCAAAAAGATAGAGATGATTCCTTCTATGTTAGGGATGAAGTACTTAAAATGAATGAATCTCTAAAAACTGAGTTAGAAAAGGAAAGAGAGATTATCAGGACTTGGACTAACTCTGGCAGAACAACTCAGAATTTGTTAAGTAGTGGAAACTGGAAAGAGGGCTTAGGTTATAGAGATGATAAGAATGATAAAGGAACTGTAGAAATTAAGCCTATAGTTGTTAAACAAAAGCCAAAGTTAAAACCTGTTAAGTTTGTTGCTGTAAAGTCTGATACTGAGAAATTAGAAGTTAAAGAGGAATTAACTTCTGACAAACTAAAATAGGAAAAGACAACTGAAGTTAACGTAGGCTTAATGACAAAGAAGTAGCTTAAGCATAAGCTGAAAGATGTAAATAATATAAACAAGGTAAAGTCATCTAGGAAAAATAGGAATGGAAAGGAAGGTGTGAATAAAAGCAATGATTATAAGCCTGTTCCTAATGCTCCTAGAAAAACATGTCATAACTGTGGAAGTTCTAACCATCTGGCTTCTTTTTGCAGGAAGAATAAGAACATAAACTCCTTACCTTCAAAGTCAGGAGTTAAGAGTCAGTCTATTAGATATAGGCCACAAAATCCTTGTTTTCATTGTGGTAGTTTATGGCATTCCATTTATACTTGTAAGGAATATCATAGTTTGTACTATGACTATTATCAAATAAAACCTTCTTTAAAGAAAGTTAGCATTTATACAAAGTCTGATTGTATAAATGCTGATAAGAAAAATGTTGACATAAACTCTAATGCTAAATCCGCTGCAAATGTTAGCAAACTTAATAAGGCCACATGATCCAAGCAAGTCTGGGTCCTTAAAACTAATCATTAGTGGTCTTTGTGATTGCAGGGCAACAGGAAAAACATCCTTGTTCTGGACAGTGGATATTCAGGACATATGAATGGAAATAAAGCCCTGCTATCAGACTTTGTGAAGAAGGCTGGCCCAAGTGTTTCTTATGGAGATGGCAACATTGGAAAAACATTAGGATATGGCAATATCAATCTTGGGAATGTCATCATTAAAGAAGTAGCTCTGGTCTCCGGACTTAAACACAATCTGCTGAGTGTTAGTTAAATCTATGACAGAGGTTATCATGTGGATTTCTTTGAAGAACACTGTGAAGTTGTAAGCAAATCTACAGGCAAAGTTGTTCTGAAAGGATACAGGCATGGTAACATTTATGAAGCCAAGCTTTCAACAAGTACTGATGGGCCTGCAATCTGTCTGGTGAGTAGAGCATCAATTGAAGAAAGCTGGAATTGGCACAAGAAACTCTCTCGTTTAAATTTCAACAATATAAATGAACTGGTCAAGAAAGATCTTGTGAGAGGACTGCCAAAGTCAGTATTTGCTCCTGATGGCCTTTGTGATTCTTGTCAAAAGGCTAAACAAAGAAAATCTTCATTCAAGAGTAAGACTGAATCATCAATTCCTGAGCCTTATCACCTACTACATGTTGATATATTTGGTCCAGTGAATGTCATGTCAATTACAGAGAAGAAATATGCTATGGTCATAGTGGATGAGTTCACCAGATACACATGGGTGTATTTCTTGCACACAAAAAGTGAAACTGCATCTATCTTGATTGATCATGTCAAGCAACTGGATAAATTGGTTAAAGATTCTATGAAGATAATAAGAAGTGATAATGGCACTGAGTTCAAGAATTTGACAATGGAAGAGTTCTGCAAAGACCATGGAATCAAGCAGGAATTTTCTGCTCCTGGAACTCCACAGCAAAATGGAGTTGTTGAAAGAAAGAATAGAACTCTTATTGAAGCTGCACGAACTATGCTTGATGAAGCAAAGCTTCCAACCTATTTTTGGGCTGAAATTGTGCAAACTGCTTGTTTTACTCGGAATGCAACACTCATTAACAAGCAAGGAAAGACACCATATGAGATGGTGAAGAAAAAGAAGCCAAATCTGAAGTATTTTCATGTATTTGGATGCAAGTGTTATGTTCTTAAGACTCATCCTCAACAGTTATCAAAATTTGACTTAAAAGCTGATGAAGGAATTTTTGTTGGATATCCACTTTCCATAAAAGCCTTCAGAGTCTACAATTTAAGAACAAGTGTTGTCATGGAATCTATCAATGTCTCCTTTGATGATAAGAAGATTACTGGATTTGAAGATTTCAATGATCATGATCAGCTGAGATTCGAAAATGAAAACTTGAATTCTGATACTAAAAATCCTGACAGTCTAAATCCTGATACTGCAAACTCTGATGGATTAAACTCTGATGTTATTGAAACTGTGGTGACTACGTCAAAGGAAGATACACCAGTGTAGGGGGAGCATACTGAAGATACAACCACATCTCAAGAAGCATCAGAACATACAACTGGCTCTTCAAGTTCTGATTCATCAAGTTCTGATAAGCCAACGTCTGATAGTTCTGAAAACTTAAATTCTGAAGGATCCAACTCAAAGAGCATAGTTTCAGGGGGAGCATCAGAAAATGTTGATGAAGATAGCATGGATAATGGGGGAGCATCCAGTTCTAGAGAAAACCTTCCATCTGCAAGGAAGTGGACTAAATCACATACACCTGACTTAATAATTGGAAATCCTGATGCAGGTGTCAGAACTAGAACGACTACTTCAAGTGAATGTCTTTATAATTCTTTTCTTTCTTAGACTGAACCAAAGAAAGTGGAAGAAGCTCTTCAAGATGCTGATTGGGTGCAAGCAATGCAGGAAGAGTTAAATAAATTTGAAAGAAACAAAGTCTGGACCCTAGTGCCAAGACCAAAGAACAGATCTGTTGTTGGTACAAAGTGGGTGTTCAGAAACAAAATTGATAGTGATGGCATAATTACAAGGAATAAAGCAAGGTTGGTTGCAAAAGGATATTCTCAACAAGAGGGAATTGATTATGATGAAACATTTGCACCAGTTGCTAGATTGGAAGCCATAAGGATATTTTTGGCTTATGCTTCTCACAAAAAGTTTACTGTCTTTCAAATAGATGTGAAAAGTGCTTTTCTCAATGAAGAATTGGAAGAGGAAGTATATGTTGAACAACCTCCAGGCTTTGTAGATTCCAATTATCCTAATCATGTCTCCAGGCTTGATAAAGCACTTTATGGCCTTAAGCAAGCTCCAAGAGCATGGTATGAGACTTTTAGCTCAGTTTCTTCTGGAAAGTGGATTCAACAGAGGAACTATAGACAAAACACTGTTCTACCTCAACCATGGAAAGGACTTACTTCTGGTTCAGATATATGTTGATGATAGCATCTTTGGTTCTACAAATGACCAACTTTGCAAGAAGTTTGCCAAATTGATCCAGTCAAGATATCAAATGAGTATGATGAGGGAACTTACCTATTTTCTGGGCCTTCAAGTCAAGCAGAATGAAGAAGGCACTTTTATTTGTCAAACCAAGTACACCAGAAATTTGCTGAAGAAATTTGGAATGCAAGATTGTTCAAGTGCATCCACTCCCATGGCCATAGCAACAAAATTGGATAAGGATACTGGTAAATCAGTAGATATTACTGATTACAGAGGTATGATTGGCTCTCTACTCTATCTAACTGCTAGTAGACCTGATATCATGTATGCTACCTATCTTTGTGCAAGATTTCAAGCAGATCCAAGAGAACCTCAGTTAACAGCTGTGAAAAGAATTTTCAAGTATCTTAAGGGAACAGCTGATCTAGGATTGTAGTATCCCAGAGAATCAGACTTTAAACTAATAGGTTACTCAGATGCAGATTTTGCAGGTTGCAAAATTGACAGGAAAAGCACAAGTGGAAGCTGCCAATTTCTTGGAGGCAGATTAGTTTCTTGGTTTAGCAAGAAACAAAAGTCAATTTCCACATTAACTGTAGAAGCAGAGTACATTGTTGCAGGAAGCTGTTGTGCATAGATTCTTTGGATGAAGAATCAGCTACTGGATTATGGGTTAACATATTTTAAAATCCCTATTTACTGTGATAATCAAAGTGTTATTTCTATGACAGGTAATCCAGTTCAACACTCAATGACAAAGCACATCAGCATTAGGTACCACTTCATAAGGGAACATGTGGATGAAGGTACAGTGGAATTGCACTTTGTTCCAACAGATCAACTACTAGCAGATATCTTCACCAAACCACTGTGTGAGGCTACTTTTACAAGATTGGTAAATGAACTTGGAATGGTTTCAGGTTCTTTCTCTAAATCTGCTTAGCTTTTGTTCTGATGCATCAGACTTTATGATCAGTATTTACAGATATTACTATCTTTGTGTATTCTGTGTCTAATTGAAAATTGCTTAAGGATTGATTGTTGTCTGATGTGAATTTCTAAACTCTGATAGTGATATGAATGTTTCTGTGATTTATTCAATCCAATGAGAATAAATATGCTAGATGCTGACCTAGTGGTCTTTAATATACTAGCAAATCCCATGTTAGAAGTAATTATTTATGTGGAAATCTATTGACATAAGCAAATTCTGATATTGAGCTTAGTTAAGTTTACTTTGTCTATCTTATTACTAAGTCAAAAACTAGAATAATGTTTCTCATCTATTAAGTTCTGATTTTAGTAAATCTGATGAATGTACTAAGTGCTGATAAGCCTCACTTATCAAAAGAAAAGAAAAAGAAAAAGAAATAAAAATCAGGTACTCCTTTGAGATCTAGAGTAAAAACTGTGGAAGGGAAGACCCAAGTGCATTGCTGGTATTAAGTAATATGCATCAGAAAAGCAAAAATAAATATTTTTCTTGGTGACTTTTCACACTCTATGATTACTGGAGAAATACTCTAATAATAGCATAAATTCTGATAAGCAGTCGTGACTCACTTACACTGAGCAGCCACTGTAAAATGGAATTTCAAAAGATGCATAAAATGAGCACAAAACAGTTGAGATGGACTCATGCATGAACTCATTCTAAAGTAGACTTCGGAATTATGATAGATTTTGAGCAAAGTTCTTAGTTCTGCCTTATTTATAAGATGCACTGAAGTGAATCGGATTTTAATCCTTATCTGATATTTAGCTTACTGCACACACATACACTTCATATGAATGATGAAAATTACTGTGGTGATAAATGATGTTTTAGATGAACAGTTTATGTGTCAGATTGCATAAATTCTGAGGACAAGTTATGATGAAAGTTCTGATGATTAAGTTCTGAAGAAATGAAATCAGAATTTGTGTGTAGAATTGCAGAAATAGGCATTTACTTTTCAAGTTAAGAAATCATGTTCTGATGACTGTTAAGTTCTGATATAAGTCTAAGTTCTGATATTACACTCTGATTCTTTACTTGACTTATTTGTGGTTAAAATCTGAAACAGTCTTATTTAAAATCAGAATATGTTTAGGTGAGATATTAACAGTCAATACAATTAGGGTTAGTGGTACACGTCTATGCACAATACTTTTTACTTGTTTCATGTGCGCATTAAATCCTGTTTTACACTTCCAATGGCTGTTTTTATTCTCATCAGTCTAGGGAGACGAGGTAGAATTATTTCTACCTGTAACCATTCAATTTTCCTTGTGTCTCTTGACATTCTATTGGCTATATAAACCAACACCTCATTTCCAGCAATCCCAACTCTCATTTTCTCTCGAACCCTCCAACTCATTTCTTTTTCTCTCATCACAACCATGGTTCATTACGACTTAGCTCTGAACTATGATTCCTTCACTCTCACCATGAGGTGTACAGAATGGAAGCAGGACGGGCATATCACTGCCATTCCTGATGAGATTTGGCACTCGGTTCCCCAAGAGGTCCTTACAGACCTCTTGTTCTTCTACATGGACTACCATCGCCATCTTGAGCGACTGGAAGAGGAACGGCTAGAAGCTCTCCGATAGCAGGAGAGAATCATTCGACTCACTGTTCTTTTTGTTGAGAGTAGAAAGAAGAAATAATTTCTCCTACCTGTTTCTCTTCACCGTTAGCTTTGTCAAGCTTCTTAGCTTAGGACAAAAGTTGTTGATGTTAGGATTTGTAGCTTAGGACAATCTTGTAATTTTGTATTGTAATTTAAATTTCATGATATGTATTTGCTCAATATATTAATGAAATATTTATATTTATGCAAGATTCTGTCTCTGAGTCGTTTGATACATTTTTAAATCCTGATTTACCCATATTCTGATGACCGTTTTAACTCTGATACAAATCAAGTTCTGATTCTGACCGTAAATATTTGCTACTTGGTTTCTTTACGGTCATACTCTAATTGGTTATATTTTTACAGAATATTGGTCTCGCAGTGAAAATAATTTATTAAGTGGGAACAGTTTTAAATTTTAAACTAAAACTGAACTACCTTAATTAATGGGATTACTTGGTAAGTGGAACAGTTTTTCCTTGAAAATTGCATATGATAAGTAATGATTACTGTATTCCCGTGCCCATTAATTATTCTTTACTGCTACATGTCTGACAGGTGTCCAACGGTTACATTTTCTACCATGTATAAGTAAACGAGAGAGAATATTGTAAAATCTTTTATTTACTTCCACACTTTATCTCTCTTTCTTTACTTCTATTCTCTCTCATCTCCTGACGTTCTTTTTCATACAGATATTTTATCAAACACCTTTCAGGCAACCTAACTTGTAACACCACACTTAAACAAGTAGAGGCTACACAAGCTAAGCCTTATTTATTAATGGAAGTAAAAACAAGCTAAACATAATTTATTAAACTAACAAAAGTTCAAAAGATCCAAAATAAAATTCTCTAACAAGATACAAAATAATATGGAAATAAAACATGTCCTTGACTTTATTTTCAACTAGATAAACAAGCTAAAATCTGGGCAGCACTCATCAGACCCCCGCTTTACCCCTGACTACCTGTGGAAAGAAATAAATGCGAGTGAGCCAAATGCCTAGTACAAATATATCATTAAAAGGTAAAGCAAAAGAATATATTTGATTTTAATAATTAGCCAAGAAGATGAGTAATATGACAGTAATTATTTAGAATCAAAGAACAAATTAATCCAAACAAAATCAAAGAAATGGGTGAGAACAAGTAAGGTGGGTACTAATAAGGGCATCTTATAAAACCTCTGCTCGCTAGTAAACACCAAACAAAGTACAGTGCAAACAGTTCCTTCTCCGGTTATCCACAAGAAGGATAAAATGAAATGTATAAAACATTTCCCAAACAAACAAAATGATCATGATCTTAATCATGTCTCATACCCCAGAGATATGCTCGTATACTCACAGCACTGATACGAGTTAGTGCCGAGAGCACCAAAGACTGCAAAAACTCCATGTGCCTCGTCTATGATTTACAGATAAGTTTAAGAGCCCATAACAAATGGTTACAAAGTGTTGCCAATAATATTGAAAATAAAAGTTGCATGTGACAAATCAAGTATACTAATAGGCAACATAGATCAAAAGTGGTTAAGCAACAACATGGATCAAAGATGGCTGAGCAAAAATTAACAAGTGTACATATACACTTAACAAAATAAAATTTGATAAGATAAATATGATGGGACAATGAGTACAGGGGAAGAAAATATATTTTAAATGAAGAGAGAATGAAAGATACTCGTACCTGGAATGAGTCTAAAATATTAAATCACTACCTAGCTCCAAATCAACCTCCAAACCAATCTATAGTATCAACACAAATATAACTTATAAACGCCAAACTCTAAAACCCACCAAAAAGTAAGCTAACAAAATTATAATATTTTATACAGCTACCACAACTAATACATATTATCACTATCTCATGTTAGAGTAGTATAAACATATAACTAACAAATAATGTGAATAATATACAAGCTGTTTCACAAAATATAAAAGATATTTTATTAATTTATAAAAGTAATGTAGAAAACTTTAAATGTATGACTTTATAAAAGTAGACAAACTTAAATTATACATTAATTTAACACATTAAATTGTAACAACAATTTAAGAAAATGATAAAAATAAATATAGCATGCTCTCTGTCTATCAACACATACTGACAAGATTTATCAAATCCACCTCTCACATATTAGTACTACAACAGTACTTACAAAAATTTAAATTATTAATTAATAACATATTGGTTAAAAAAAAGTAACAAATATGTTATGAGGAAAATATAATAAGATTAATAAATGTAAATAATTTATAATTTTAGATAAACAAACAACCTATTGTTAATTACTTAACTTATTTAACAAAATATTTTGACTACATATCTCCTGTAAAATAAAATACTATGCATATCATTAGTCCTACAAATACATATTTTGTCAATTTTAATAAATTTCAATAAACTAAATCTTGTGAAAATAGATTTTATTTTACAAATACTTTTACATATCAACAAACTAGCACAATATAACATGATAATTATTGTAAACAACTCACACACATAACTAGTAATTAATAATTAACAGAACTAGCCAGATATTAATAATATTAAAATGTATCATATCATCCAGTTAATAAAATGTAAAAACCTGAGAATCATATAATTTATTAAACCAACCTAATGACATACAGATTATAAACAAAAACAACAGGGAACATGACTAATTAAATTACTACTAATTAAATATCTTGTAGCCAGTACAAATAACAATTAATTAATCAATTAAACATGCATTAAACAGTAACCTAACACAATATGTAAACACATAAACAAATAATATAATAATTTGATAATACTTACCAGAATTTAGAGCCTGATATAAGTATGTAAAAAAATGTGTACAAATAGTTATAAACCTGAAAATAAAATGATTAATATTAGTATACAATATAATTAATAATCATCTTAAATTACATAATTAAATTTAAATAAACCTCCTCAAGATGTACTGAAAGTTTTGGCCGACCTTAACATAGCTATCTTTCTCCTCCTCTTGATCTTTAATAACCCAAAAATCTATTTCTCCTTCTCTTAATCTTTAATAACCCAATATTTTTTTAACAGTGACACTCCAGTTAGCTCTTCTCTGACCTTCTTGCACATGTAGATCCAAAGCTTCCTTTCTTATCTCACTCATAAATTATATAATACTACTCATTTTCCATTTTGTTATTTGTCGCTCTAAGATGAGTTTTTGTGTGAAAACACTAACAGGGTGACTCTGTTTATAAGTAGCTCAACAAACTATGAAACTCTTATCACCTGGTTTGACTCATATTCAAATTTTAAACAACTAAAAGATAGCTTACAAAATTTAAATTTTTAACATCCAATTATCTACATAAAACATTATCCATAATTTTGAATTCTAAAATCAATTGATAAAATATTTACTAAATTATTGCACCAATAATATAATAAAATATGGGTTATTATATAACTTCTCAATTTTTCTCATGGCACCTAAGGATTTGATTATAGATGGAGCCAAGTTTGTACCCAATAACAATGCTGCAATCTTGAACCATGCTGAAGCGCCATCTGATTTGCACTTTGTGCAAGATCTTCTAGCACACAGTGAGATTGGGTATGCGTGGACCCAACCTCAAGTAATTTCAAGCCAACAAGTTCTGACGTCTGGCGGACTGGGCATTTTGATAATGGTGGTGCTACTGGTACTCCCAGTATTATTTTTGAAGTAAATGATGTTGAGCATGTGACTCCTGGAGCAGTTCGCAAAGCTCTACACTTACCAGAAGGCTGCATTTTCTCAATAGCGGAGGAAGCCATTTTACAGCAGCTCATGGCCAGTTTGGGGTATGAGAAGAGTTTGGCCAAGCTTGTACAGTTGAAAAGAGCACATATCAGAAGGGAATGGAGCTTTTTCTTCGACTACATCACTAAGGCATTTTCCAATAAGTGTTCCAACTTTGATGTCATTCCAATTATGAGTCAACATATCGAGTATGCTATTATTCACCAAACTCATTTTGATTTTGCAAGTGTTGTGCTAAGCTTTATAGGGGATAGGATGACAGAAGATAGAAATGTAGTATACTTTGCTAGATTCTGTCAGCTTATATATACTTTTTGTTGTGTTGATGACCCTCAACTAGCCAATTCTTTAATTCCACCCTTTAAGCTTGGAAAACGGGCTTTTAATGACTTGATAAATATTGACTTAAGAAAAAGGTGGTTAGACCCTTACAGATACCTCAATCTGTAAAATAGTTCCTGGTAAATGCTAATCCTCAAACCTACAGATCTGTTTACCCTGATGTTCAACCCACCAACACATCCCAGACACCACAAAAACCATCAGAACATACCACATACACACCTCATCCTACTCAACCCTCTATCAGATCATATATCAAACCTTCACAGATATCTCAACCTTCATCATCAGCACATACTGTGAGGCCTTCATCTTCAAAGCTCAAGAACAAAGACTGTACCTCAGACACCACAGAAGAGAAGGAGGATTGTTCTGAGAGATGAGTCAGACAGTGAGGAACAGGTTCCTGTGTCAGAACCTATTGTCAAAGAAGCTGAGAAGGTCTCTTCTCAGAAGGATACTGGAATTGAGGGTTCGAAGCTTCTCAAAAGACTTAGAAGGATGTATTCTGCTGAAGCTCCCAAGGAATCTCCATCTTTAAAAAGACACAAGAAACCAAGAGCACAAAGGTACATGGCTGAGTCAGTTTCATAGGATGAGGAAGCAACAGCTAAGGAAGGAGATCAGGCATCTCTGATCTGAAAAGTGCCAGAACATACTGAAGCCACTGCATCTACACCTCCATTGTCACCAACTCAGGAAACTGCTCAAGATAAAGTATCAACACCCCCTGTGTCTCCTGTAAATGAACCAACATCTACTGTAGACCCAGTCACAAGTGTTGAGTTTGATATTCACAACCTAATTGTGCCTGAGGTTCTCTACTTAGAAGCTCCACCAGCTCCAATTAATCCATTACCAACACCAATTCATGATGCTAATGAAACTCCAGAATTGTCTACAACACCTTCTCTGCATCTAGACATTGAAGATCAGACTATAGGTGAGCATCAGAATATGGCTGTTGATCAGAACTTGGAAACAGATCAGCACTTAGAGGATGATATTGAAGCCTCAATAGCCTCTCATATTATTCTTTTATCAGAGGATGTTGACTTTATAAGTTCTGATGCTGCAAATGCTGATGATACTGGTGATGTTGCTACAAATGAAGATGCTAATGCAGCTGGTCCATCAGGACATGCACCTCAACAATTTGTTCATAAAAGTGAGATAGTCAAGAAGTTTGTTACAGGGGAAGCACCAGTACCTTGGAGTGAAACTCCTAGAGGACAGGATTGGACTAAGGAGCGGAATACAGTCACCTTTGTTCCATCTGAGAAAATTCTTGCTGAGCACTTGGCAAAAGCTGATGAGATGCTAATTAATGATGATTTCAAGACACAGCTACGAGTTACTGCATTGAGTACTAGAGATCTTCAAGGTCTACATTCAACAACTCATGCCGAGGTGCATAAAATTCAAGAAGCATTACTCAAGCAAGAAATGACTATGAAAATTGAAAAGAAAAGTTTTTTCAAACCTACCTTTGACAGAGTTGCATACATTGAGAAAACCCAAGAGAAGCAACAATCTCAGAATGATGAAATTTTGAAAAATCAAGCTTCTCAGCAATCTCAACTCGATGAAATTCAATCCTCGGTGGAATTGCTTGTCTCTCTTCTTTTACCTGCTGATGCCAAAAAGGGGAGAAAATAATTAAGTCCAAATGCAAAACTGTTAAGACACTGAAGGGGAAGGATAATGAAAAGGATGATCAGGGAAACTCTGGAATAGGTGGAGGTCCTGGTCAAGGTAGAGGTTTCTCATCAAGAAGAGCTGGAACTACAAGTCATAGAACAAGTTCTGATACTGGGGGAAGAATAACTTCTGATACTAGTAAAAGGATAAGTTCTGATGAACTTTTGGATCTTGATGAAGAAATTTCAAGACAGTTATTTCTTAGAGAAAATCCAGGAATGGACTTTGAGAGTCTAATGGAAGAAGAAGCTAGACTTAAGTCAGAAAAAGTCAACTCCAAATCTGAAGCTTCTGTTGGTAAAAAGAAACTTCCTACGCCTAAAGGCATTGTGATAAAAGAAAGGACAAATCCTGTGGCAATCAAGGCCAAATCACAATTGCAGATAGATCCAAGGTCCAAGGGCAAAGAAAAAGTTATTGAACCTATAAAGGTTTATGTGCCTCTAATGGATGAAGAAATTTCTGTTGAAGATGTTGATCTTACTCTGACTTCAAGGAAGATTTCTAAGACAACCTCTGACATGGCTCAAGTTGTTCAGAGTCAAGATATAGTTAGTTCTGATATAACCATGAAGCAAGCAACCTCTGACATAGCTCAAGTTGACTTGATATCAGAAGATAAATCAAAGGAAACCTCTGACATTGCTCATGTTAAATCCTCAAGATTACTCCTACCAGGATTCAATAAAGCCAAGCAGACTCAACCTTTGAAGACTGCAGCAAGTGGTTTTGAAGCAAGAGTGGTTACTGGGAAGCAAGAGATAAATCTGGATTGGGTAGTGCTGATGAAAGAAGAGTGCTGAACACAACCAATGATCCAACTTCCTTAAGTGAACCAGGTGTTGGAGCAACTCCTGAAAGATTGAATCAACTAGAATCTGTATAGATGGTCTACATACCTACCTGAAAGAACACATCCTGTTATGTTTCATAACAGATGGTAGGGTTTACCATATAAGGGAAAATGCTATACCACTGAAGTATTTTGAAGAACTAGAACATGTCTTATTCTTACTTCGAGTGAATGATAGAATAACAGAAAGTGCTGTAAATTATTTGAAGACTCAAATTCAGAGACAGAAAAGACTTTATTCTGTAAAGTCTGACAGCACATATCTTCCAAAGTACAGAGATCACAAAGGTGATATTGTTGAGATGAAGCCTAACTCTGCTAAGATTATAACTACCTTTTTGGGTTATAAGGCTGTAGAATTCAATCTTGAGTCTGATAAGGCATATTTGATTAGACTGGATCAGGACATAAGGAAAGCTAGAATAAATGATCTCAGGGCTGCTATCTTCCAAACTGGTGAAGATTCTGCAGAACTCAAAGATGCTAAAAGGAGGATGATTGATGAACTCAGATATGCTGAGAGATATTTGTTAAAGAACTATCTCAGAACAACTCCTGACATCAGAGAGATCCAAAAGTGAAGCCAAGTCAAGATCTACAACTGCTCAAATTCTGATATGTATACAGACTGAAGTTGTTATCAGAAGTTAAAGTTGGTAAAGCTTTAAGGACTGTAAGTTGTAGTTATCTAGTCAAATTCTCATGCATTTGTACTTAATGTTTTTGACATCATCAAATATATGTTAAAATTGTATATTATGCTAATTTACAAGTTGGGGGAGATTGTTAGATATATTTGATAATGTCATGTCTAATATGATTTATGTTTAGTTTTCAGATCTTACTTAAACAGGATAAATCAGTACTTAACTGAAATTAGCTATTATACTGAAGTCAGATCTTAAGTGATCAGTACTTAAGGTTCAGGATATATTTATCAGGAGATAATATCAGGACTTAAAGGAAACTTTCAGATAAGGAAGGCGGCTGATTGAAAGGAAAGAAGATCGAGACAAACGTAAGAAGAGATATGCATGAAGAAGGAATTCTATGAAGAATGGAATACTTGGAAGAAAAGATAACTGATTCATATATTTTAAGAAGCAGAATTATATTCCATATCAATTAGCGATTATCTTGTAACTGTGTAGTATATAAACACAGACATAGGGTTTACACTATAAGTGTTATCATTATTAAGAATATTATTCATTGTAACCCTAGCAGCTCTCGTGATATTTTTTCATCACTGAGAGAGGACAGTTCCATATTGTAACAGAGTTTATTGCATTGAATAAAGTCTGTTTTCTGTTATGTTATTAGAATTCGATTTGATTGTGCTATACACTTTATTCAACCCCCTTCTACAGTGAGTGTGACCTAACAACATTCTTTGAAAGATTTTGGTTCAAGATCATTGTCTTCCATCATTATATCAAGCGCTACGTTATATACAAAATTTTTATCGATGATGATGTTATTTCGGTTCCATTACTTTCCCGTGATAACATAATTTATAGAAATCTCTTCTATTTCAACATTTTCAGGTACCTGGTCC
The DNA here is from genome assembly GCF_009905375.1 of Apium graveolens. Taxonomy (NCBI): domain Eukaryota; kingdom Viridiplantae; phylum Streptophyta; class Magnoliopsida; order Apiales; family Apiaceae; genus Apium; species Apium graveolens. The sequence continues at coordinate 122,546,539 of NC_133655.1, forward strand.
TCTTCTGGGGTTTGGTTATTCATTTCTGTTAGATATATTTGATAATGTCATTCTAATATGATTTGTGTTTAGTTTTCAGATCTTACTTAAACAGGACAAATCAGTACTTAACTGGAAATCATTACTTATACTAAAGTCGGGACTTAAGATATTAGAACTTAAGTTATCAGAACTTAAGTTATCAGGAGATATTTATCAGGAGATAATATCAGGACTTAAGGAGACTTTCAGATAAGGAAGGCGGCTGATTGAAAGGAAAGAAGATCAAGACAAACGCAAGAAGAGATATGCATGAAGAAGGAATTCTATGAAGAATAGAATACTTGGAAGAAAAGATAGCTGATTGATATATTTTAGGAAGCATAATTATATTCCATATCAATTAGAAGATTATCTTGTAACTGTGTAGTATATAAACACAGACATAGGGTTTACAATATATGTGTTATCATTATCGAGAATAATATTCATTGTAACCCTAGCAGCTCTCGTGATATTTTGTTCATCACTGAGAGAGGACAGTTCCACATTGTAACAGAGTTTAATAAAGTTTGTTTTCTGTTACTTGTGTTATTTAAATTCGATTTGATTGTGCTATACACTATATTTAACCCCCCTTCTACAGTGTGTGTGACCTAACAAGTGGTATCAGAGCAGATTTGTTAACACACAAACAGTTTAAGATCCAAAAACAATCATATCTGAAGCAGAAACTCCAACCAAGCCCACCAAAACTGAAGAACCTCCAAAGACTCAAATCCATAGTCGATATGAGACTATTAGAGTTCCCATACTGAAACCATTTGAATATCCCATATGGAAGGTGAGGATGTCTATGTTTCTGGAAGCTACAGATCAAGAATATCTTGACAGAATCAATGAAGGACCACACAAGCCAACCAAACTCGCAGTTGCAGTTGCAAGTGAAGCAGCAAAGTCTGTACCAAAGGAGAAGAGTGATTACACTGCTGAAGATATTGCATCAATTGCTAAGGATGCTAAGGTACGACATTTGCTGCATAGTGCCATTGATAATGTAATGTCAAACAGGGTAATTAACTGCAAGACTGTAAATGAGATATGGGATGCCTTGGAGACAAGATGCCAGGGAACTGATTCAATTAAGAAGAACAGGAAGACTATACTCACTCAAGAGTATAAACACTTTGACTCAAAGCCTAATGAGTCATTGACTGATTTATATGACGGATTTGTTAAACTCTTGAATGATTTGTCACTAGTTGATAAGGAATATGATCTTGAAGATTCAAACCTTAAATTCCTGTTAGCTCTTCCTGAAAGTTAGGATTTGAAAGCCACATTTATAAGATACAACTATAATCTTGAAGAAATAACTCTTGATGAAATTTATGGGATGCTCAAGACTCATGAACTTGAGATGGAACAAAGAAGCAAGAGGAAAGGAGGAAAGTCAAGGACAGTTGCTCTTAAGGCTAAGGAAGAATCCCCAAAGCAGCTACCTCAAGGAAAGGCAAGGGAAAAGCACTCATCACAAAGTCTGATACTGAGTCATCAAGTTCTGATAGTGATGATGATTTAGAAACTGAAAGCTTGCCTGAGATGGATGCTGATGAAGAGATGATGAAGCTGTGTGCTGTTATGGTGAAAGGAATCACAAGGATTGCATACAGAAAATTCAGGAAGGGAAAGAAGTTTTCCAGGAAAGGTGCAAGTTCTGATAAGAAGAGTTTCAGAAAATCTGAAGGCAAAGGAGGGAAGTCTGACAGAGGAGATTACACAAATGTCAAATGCTACAACTGTGGTGAGAAAGGCCACATATCTCCTGATTGCAAGAAAGTGAAGAGTAACAAAGGCAACACTCTTGTCACAAAGAAGAAAAGCTGGATAGACACTTCAGATTCTGAAAGTGAGGGGAACTATGCCTTAATGGTAAATGCTGATAACAGTTCTGAAGCTGCTGAGTTAAAGGTACCTCAAACTACTTATGCCTTTCATACTGATGATATTAATGAGTTGAGAAGATATCTTAAAACCATGTTCATTAGTTATAGAGATCAAACTTTAACATGTGAAAGATTAACTTCTGAAAATCTTGCTTGTAAAAAGAGGAATGATTATTTAGAAAAAGAGTTAGTCATGTCCCATCAAACTCAGAAAGATAGAGATGATGCTTTCTATGTTAGGGATGAAGTACTTAAAATGAATGAATTTCTAAAAACTGAGTTAGAAAAGGAAAGAGAGATTATCAGGACTTGGACTAACTCTGGCAGAACAACTCAGAATTTGTTAAGTAGTGGAAACTGGAAAGAGGGCTTTGGTTATGGAGATGATAAGAATGATAAAGGAACTGTAGAAATTAAGCCTATAGTTGTTAAACAAAAGCCAAAGGTAAAACCTGTTAAGTTTGTAGCTGTAAAGTCTGATACTGAGAAATCAGAAGTTAAAGAGGAATTAACTTTTGACAAACTAAAATAGGAAAAGCCAACTGAAGTTAACGTAGGCTTATTGTCCAAGAAGCAACTTAAGCATAAGCTGAAAGATGTTATGAATATAAACAAGTTAAAGTCACCTTGGAAAAATAGGAATGGAAAGGAAGGTGTGAATAAAAGCAATGATTTTAAGCCTGTTCCTAATGCTCCTAGAAAAACATGTCATAATTGTGGAAGTTCTAACCATCTGGCTTCTTTTTGCAGGAATAATAAGAACATAAACTCCTTACCTTCAAAGTCAGGAGTTAAGAGATAGTCTGTTAGATATAGGCCACAAAATCCTTGTTTTTATTGTGGTAGTTTATGGCATTCCATTTATACTTGTAAGGAATATCATAGCTTGTACTATGATTATTATCAAATAAAACCTTCTTTAAAGAAAGTTAGCATTGTTCCTTCTAGTGTAAGTTCTGATACAAAGTCTGATAGTGTAAATGCTGATAAAAAAAATGTTAACATAAACTCTGATGCTAAATCCGCTGCAAACGTTAACAAACTTAATAAGGCCAAAGGATCCAAGCAAGTCCGGGTCCTTAAAACTAATCATTAGTAGTCTTTGTGATTGCAGGGCAACAGGAAAAACATCCTAGTTCTGGACAGTGGTTGTTCTGAACATATGACTAGAAATAAAGCCCTGCTATCAGACTTTGTGGAGAAAGCTGGTCCAAGTGTTTCTTATGGAGATGGCAACATTGGAAAAACACTGGGATATGGCAATATCAATCTTGGAAATGTCATCATTGAGAAAGTAGCTCTGGTCTCAGGACTTAAACACAATTTGCTCAGTGTTAGTCAAATCTGTGACAGAGGTTATCATATGGATTTCTTTGAAGAACACTATGAAGTTGTAAGCAAATCTACAGGCAAAGTTGTTCTGAAAGGATATAGGCATGGTAACATTTATAAAGCCAGGCTTTCAACAAGTACTGATGGTTCTACAATCTGTCTGTTAAGTAGAGCATCAATTGAAGAAAGCTGGAATCGGCACAAGAAACTCTCTCATTTAAATTTCAACAATATAAATGAACTAGTCAAGAAAGATCTTGTGAGAGGACTGCCAAAATCAGTATTTGCTTTTGATGGCCTTTGTGATTCATGTCAGAAGGAAAAACAAAAAAAATCTTCATTCAAGAGCAAGACTGAATCATCAATTCTTGAGCCTTATCACCTACTACATGTTGATCTATTTGGTCCAGTGAATGTCATGTCTATTGTAAAGAAGAAATATGCTATGGTCATAGTGGATGAGTTCACTAGATACACATGGGTGTATTTCTTGCACACAAAAATTGAAACTGCATCTATCTTGATTGATCATATCAAGAAACTGGATAAATTGGTCAAAGATTCTGTGAAGATCATAAGAAGTGATAATGGAACTGAGTTCAAGAATTTAATCATGGAAGAGTTCTGCAAAGACCATGGAATCAAGCAGGATTTTTCTGCTCCCGGAACTCCACAGCAAAATGGAGTTGTTGAAAGAAAGAATAGAACTCTTATTGAAGCTGCACGAACTATGCTTGATGAAGAAAAGCTACCAACCTATTTTTGGGCTAAAGCTGTGCAGACTGCTTGTTTTACTCAGAATGCAACACTCATTAACAAGCATGGAAAGACACCATATGAGATGGTGAAGAAAAAGAATCCAAATCTGAAGTATTTTTCATGTATTTGGATGCAAGTATTTTTTTCTTAAGGCTCATCCTGAACAGCTATCCAAATTTGATCTAAAAGCTGATGAATTTTTTTTTGTTAGATATCCACTTTCCACAAAAGCCTTCAGAGTCTACAATTTAAGAACGAGGATGGTCATGGAATCTATCAATGTCTCTTTTGATGATAAGAAGATTACGGGACTTGAAGATTCAATGATCATGATCAGCTGAGATTTGAAAATGAAGTCTTAAATTCTGATACTGTAAATCCTGATACTGCAAACTCTAATGGATTAAACTCTGATGTTATTGAAACTGTGGTGACTACGCCAAAGGAAGATGCACCTGCGCAGGGGGAGTATACTGAAGATACAACCACATCTCAAGAAGCATCAGAACCTACAACTGGCTCTTCAAGTTCTGATTCATCATGTTCTGATGAGCCAAATTCTGATAATTCTGGAAACTCAAATTCTGAAGGATCCAACTCAGAGAGCATAATTTCAGGGGGAGCATCAGAAAATGTTGATGAAGACAACATGGATCATGGGGGATTTAACACCCCCAAATCTGGGGTCGGGGATCCGGGTTGTCACGAGTTCCATTTCCCTTAATAATACTTAATCTTAATAATCAACCAACTACTGCGTACTGTGACCCCACAATATATACACACACCACAAGTTATAATCTCAGAGATGAATACCAAACAATAACACAAGTCATTTTATTCCACAATTATAAGTCATTATACCTCAAAAGGGTTTCTGAAAAAATTTACATATTCTTTGCCATTATTACAATTCATAAATATACATAAGTCTGGTACATCAAAAGTTGAAAGCCTAGCCTATTGGTAGACCCTACCTCAGCTACAACGACATCAATACCTACAGGAAACTGCGGAACGTTTCCTATCCGCTCGCGAATTGGGAGCTTGATCTTGTTCATCTTGTCTATCTGTTGTTGTGTGATAAAAGAAGAAAGCAAGGGTGAGCAACAAGCTCACCGAAATAATATGTATAATGATTAACAATATATGAGCATTCTCATAGTACTCATGAAAGTCTTGGTCAAGTAAAAAAATGAACCAAGTTTGATATCTTATCGCGACCAAGTCACAAAATATTCAGTATATATGTATATATATACTTTTCAAAATCTTGGAAGTCCTCTTCCATGCATAATATACACAGGGTTCCAGTTTATAACTGTATAAAAATATCGTTGCAAGGTGATCTCATATATCTAACCTTGTCTCAACATTTTTGTGAAAATCTTTGTCATGCATAAGATAATCATTAACCAGATATAAGTTGAAAAGATGAAATTACAAGATACTCTAATATACTTATATCTTTTCCGGATACTACTTGAACTACCACCGTTCAAGGTATCATTAGTTTCAAAAGTTCATCACACTGATGAGAATACAAGATAAGACTTGAATAGATTCAATCTTTGAAATATCATTTGAAAGAAATGAAGTTATGAGATACTTCATTAAGTCCCGATATATATATACACCTATATATATATATACATTTCATACACTCCTTGAAAACCTCTGTTATGAAAATTATAAACAGAGTTGCAATATCCAATGAATTTTGGAAAGGAGAAAACCTTGGCATAAACCTGATATCTTGCTGATCAGGCAAAGATACCAATAAGTAACCTTTTCTACTAGTAGATGGACGAATTCCCCACTGGTCATCACCCTGGCCGCATTAGGACCTATGCTGGACTGCCACTCAGCCACTTACGCATTGATGAACTCCCACTGAGCCACTTACACTTTCATGGACGCCCACTGAGCCCATGTTGCTTATGCCAACTCAAATAGATGGACTTACTTCCCGAACGTTGGGCAAGTAATCAAAATGTTTTCTCAAAACAGCAACCTTGTTGCGAATATAAAATACACCACAGAGCCGGATCCCTCGGGTTTAGAGCGAGTATTTAAATCCCCATTGAAAGGAAGATCTTAAATATAAAAATGAGTTTTGGGATCCGCTCTAACTTTTAAAATCATTTTGAAGACTCGAAAACATTTTTAAGAATGTTTGGAGTAATGCTGATTTAATAAAATAATTCAGTCCCGATATGTTGGAGAATATCTGAATATTATTATTTAAATAATATTCCCATAAAGGATAATCTTTATAAAAATAATTGAAGTAGAAGTTTTAAAAGACTCATACTTGAAATGAATAACGAATAACCAAAGATATACTTATACGAAAGTAAGATCTTTATTTGAATAATCAAAAATAAGTTTGATTATCGAAACACTATTCTTTAATAAAATAAAGAATATTATTTAATAAATAAGCGGAGTCACAAGTCCTCAAATGAATATTCAAAATAATATTCAATAAATAAAATAAACGGAGTCATAAGTCCTCGAATGAATAATCAACTAATAATATTCATTGAATAAAATAAAGTTATCGAATAAACCTTATTCGATTAATAGTTTTGAAAACTATATCCATATATATATGAATATATATATATATATATATATATATATATATATATGCTGATTTGACTCGAAAGGACAAAGAGTATTATGAAATAGGGGACCTAGTGATGTTAAAGGTATCCCTTGGAAAGGATTGATGAGGTTCAGAAAGAAAGGAAAGCTAAGTCTATAATTTGTTGGACCCTTGGATATATTAAGACGTATTGGGAAGTTAGCATACGAGCTAGCCCTACCCCCGAACTTGTAGCAAGTCATAACGTGTTTCACATATCAATGTTAAGGAAGTGTAATTCGGATGACAGATAAATAGGGGCATATGAGCGCATAGACATGCAACCAGACGTAACCCATATGGAGCAACCAGAAAGGGTTATAGACTGAAAAAGGGACAAGTGCTTAGGAGAAGAGTTATCAAACTAGTCAAAATTTGATGGTAGAACCACAATGTGGGAAAATTACGTAAGAGTTAGAAAGTGCAATGCTAAGAAAGTATCCCTACTCATTTTCTATCTGATTCCGGGACGGAATCGTTTTAAGGAGGGGAGACTGTAATAACCCCAATTTTTGGAATTTTTGAAACCCTTATGAATAGTGTTTTGCTGATTTTGCTGAATAAGAAAACTTTTCATGCCACACTATGTAGGGGTTATTTTATTGATCTTCTGGGATATTATTAGTACTCTATGTGGTATATAAGTGTATGTAAAGATCGTCAGAATCCAAATCCGAACACTTTGATTTTTCCCGGAAATCCACTAGATACGGAAAGAATTGAGTATAAGGTAACAGGATAACAAGGATTTCAATTAAAGGATTATAAGAGAGGATCATAAAAGGATTATAATGTATTGAGAAAGGTTAAGGAAACCCAAGTAATAAGATCCCGGGTATAATCCCTCAAACGAGAAATGAGAATGAAAGTTAAGCGAACCGTATAACAGATCAGCGGTCATTAGGCAAACAATTAGGAAGTTAATCAAGGAGGTTAGGGATGATGAGGTCATCCAACCAATAAGAAGAGGGCAAGTAAGGGATGATGACATCACAAAGTGACATAAGCATGACATAAGGGGAAGGAGGTGTGGTTGATTTAAAACCACACAAAGTTCAAGGTTAGAAAGGTAATTAACCAAAAACAAAACAAAAACAACCAAGCTAGGCAAAACAAATCAAAAACACAAAATCATTTCATTCTTCAAAATTGCTCTCGGCTTTTCTTCATTTCAAGAAGAAAAATTTTCAAAATTTAAGTTCCAAGCTTCCTTAATTGGTAAGATAATTATCTAGTACTCCTTATGCATAGATATGGCTATCTTATAATTTTAAGTCTCCAATTCATTCTCAATCTCTTCCAAGAAATCAATGAAGAAGATAATGAATAGTGATTTCAAGATTTTTAACTTGATTTTTCTTGTTTTTCCTTTAAGATCCAAGCATCCCTAAGACATCTCAAGGCTTCTTAAGGCTTCCTAGCTACTCCAATCACTTCAAGGAAGGTATAACATCTCCAAACCCTAGCTTTACTTGTATATTAGGATGATTTTGATTGTTATGGTAAAAGAGTAGCTTGATGCTTGTTAGTTTAGAGTTTGGGTTGGAATGGTAGTGAATTGAATGTTGAAATCTTATTGATTGGTTAAAGGACTTAAGTATAGTTTAAATTCATGTTTAAGAATAAGTATAAATTGTTAATGTTGAGTTGATTGGGGCTGTTATGATGTAGTGTGGATGGATGTTAGTTGTATGAATGAATTGGGATTGATTGGTGGTTGAATTGGAATGGTATAAAATTGGGAAATCGCGTAAACATAGCTGTCGTAATGTCCGATTTACTTTAGACTGCTTTTGTTCATAACATTAGGACCCGAGAACTCCCTGCTTGGTTTTGACCATTGCCTTATTTAGATAGTTCATGTTACGAGCTTCATTTTGATATGTGGTTCGTTTGATTCCGATGTACGGTTTAGGAGAAACGGCCGTTTTAAGTAACGACATTTCGCGAACGAATCATTACCCCTCACCTTACTTTGAAACATAGGTTAAAGACCTAAAAGGACTAATTGGAGTATGAGACAATTATCTAAAGTGTATTAGGCAGTTGGTATGATACTCGCGAAAGAATCGCCTTAAAACTCATAATGGTTGATTTATTAAAAATGGTGGAGTCGAGGGTACTCGAGTGACTTCGGAGAATCAGTAAGCGCAAAGCAAGCGTTAGAGTCTAAATTGGTTAAAGTATAGATTTATAAGTGACTTTGGTTTAATTCCAACTTATATGTTGTTTATAGGTTACCAGACTCGTCCCAATCCATTTATAACCCCCAGTCGCTCAGGCAAGTTTTCTACCCGTTATACTGTTGTTGTGATGTATATGTGTATATGCATTAACTTGTGATAGATGCATGATTGTTATTAGTAAATTCTTGCGATATATTGGAGCATGTGATATGGTATATATGCATGTCTGTTTCGTAATCTTGATATATATATCTGTTGGTTCAAATGCTTATTAGCTGCATAATACCTATGCTAGATCTAAGCAGTAGTTGCGTATACCCTTAGTATAGGGGACCTATAGGTGAACATTTTCTAAAACCGGGAGTCGATGTTCCCGAGTATAATATATATATATATATATATATATATTGATATAGTTTTCAAAACTATTAATCGAATAAGGTTTATTCGATAACTTTATTTTATTTTATTAATGAATATTATTTTGAATATTCATTCGAGGGCTTATGACTCCGTTTATTTTATTAATGAATATTATTTTGAATATTCATTCGAGGGCTTATGACTCCCTTTATTTTATTAATGAATATTATTTTGAATATTCATTCGAGGGCTTATGACTCCGCTTATTTTTATTAAATAATATTCTTTATTTTATTAAAGAATAATGTGTCGATAATCAAACTTACTTTTGATTATTCAAATAAAGATATTACTTTCGTATAAGTATATCTTTCGTTATTTAATATTCATTTCAAGTATAAGTTTTACAACTTCTACTTCAATTATTTTTTTAAAGATTATTCTTTATGAGAATATTATTTAAATAATAATATTCAGATATTTTCTAATATATCGGGACTGATTTATTTTAATAAATCAGCAGTACTCCAAACATTCTTAAAAATGTTTTCGAGCCTTCAAAATGATTTCTAAAAGTTAGGGAGGATCCCAAAACTCATTCTTTTATACTTAAGATCCTCCTTTCGAAGGGTATTTAAATACTCGCTCAAAACCTGGGGGATCCGGCTCTGTGGTGTATTTTACATTCGCAACGTGGTTGCTGTTTTGAGAAAACAAATTGATTAATTGCCCAACGTTCGGGAAGTAAGTCCATTATACTCGGGAACATCAACTCCCGGTTTAGAAAAATGTTCACCTTTGGGTCCCCTATACTAAGGGTATACGCAACTACTGCTTATCTCTAGCATAGGTATTATGCAACTTATAAGCATTTGAATCAACAATTAGATATCAATATTACGAAACAGACATGCATATATACCATATCAGCATGCTCCAATATATCGCAAAATTTGCTAATAACAATCATGCACTTATCACAAGATAATGCATATACATATATTTACATCACAACAACAGTATAACGGGTAGAAAACTTGCCAAAGTGTTCCCGGATAGACTTAATCTTAGAGTGGGTCCGATAACCTATGAACAACAACATAAGTCGGAATTAACCCACGGTCACTTAAGAAACTAGACTTTACCCAATTGAACCCTAATGTTCGCTTATGGTCACTTCTATGCTTAACAAATCACTTACGTCGTTCGAGTACCCTTGGCTCCACCATTTCTAATAAATTAACCATTAAGAATTTTAAGGAGATTCTTTCGCGAATACTCTACCAACTTCCTAATCCACTTTACGTAATTGTTTCATACTCCAATTAGTCATTTAAGGGCCTTAACCAAGGTTTCAAAGTAAGGCGAGGGGTAATGGTTCGTTCGCGAAACGTCGTTACTTAAAATGGTCGTTTCTCCTAAACCGTATATCGGATTCAAGCGAACCACATATCAAAACGAAGCTCGTAACATGAACTATCTAGAAATTGCAAAGGTTAGAATCTTTCAGTGATTTCACGGGTCCTAAAGTTAAGAACAGAACAGTTAAGTCAAAAGTCAACTTGTTCTTGGAAAGCAAAAGTCAACTTCTAATTTGTGTTTTGTGATTTGTTTTGCCTTGGCTTGGTTGCTACCTTTTGTTTGTTAATTAAATTGTTACCATGGTAAAAATTGTGTGGCTCACAATCAACCAACCAATCCTTCCCACTTTGTCATGCTCATGTCATCTGCTTATGTCATCTTGTTACACTTGTCTTCCTCTTGTTGGTGTGATGACATCATCATCCATTAACCTCTTTTATTAACCCCTAATTACTTGGCTAATGACCACTGATCTGTTATACGGTTCGCTTAACTTTCGTTCTCGTTTATCGTTTGAGGGATCATACCCGGGATCTTATTACTTGGGTTCCCCCAAACCTTTCTCAATATTTTATATTCCTTTTATGATACTCTCTTATAATCCTTGAATTAAATCCTTTTAATCATCTTACCTTATACTCAATTCTTTCAGTATCTGGTGGATTTTCGGGAAAAATCAAAGTGTTTGAATTTGGATTCTGACGATCTTTACATACACTTATTTACTTTATGGAATACTAATACGAACTTAGAATTTCCATAACAGTACTCCTATATAGCGTGATATGATAATTTTCCTTAATCAGCATCATCAGTAAAAGTTACTATTCATCCGTGTTTCAAAAATTCCAAATATTGGGGTTATTACAAGGGAGCATCCAGTTCTAGAGAAAATCTTCCATCTGCAAGGAAGTGGACTAAATCACATACACTTGATTTAATTATTGGAAATCCTGATCCAGGTGTCAGAACTAGAACAACTACATCAAATGAATGTCTATATAATTCTTTTCTTTCTAAGACTGAACCGAAGAAAGTGGAAAAAGCTCTTCAAGATGCTGATTGGGTGCAAGCAATACAGAAAGAGTTAAATGAATTTGAAAGAAATAAAGTTTGGACCCTAGTGCCAAGACCAAAGAACAGATCTATTGTTGGTACAAAGTGGGTGTTCAGAAACAAAACTGATAGTGATGGCATAATTACAAGGAATAAAGCAAGGCTGGTTGTAAAAGGATATTCTCAATAGGAGGGAATTGATTATGATGAAACATTTGCACCAGTTGCTAGATTGGAAGCCATAAGGATATTTTTGGCTGATGCTGCTCACAAAAAGTTTACAGTCTTTCAAATGGATGTGAAAAGTGCTTTTCTCAATGGAGAATTGGAAGAGGAAGTATATGTTGAACAACCTCCAGGCTTTGGAGATTCCAAACTTCCAAATCATGTCTACAGGCTTGATAAAGCACTTTATGGCCTTAAGCAAGCTCCAAGAGCAAGGTATGAGACCTTAACTCAGTTTCTTCTGGAAAGTGGATTTAACAGAGGAACTATTGACAAAACACTGTTCTACCTCAACCATGGAAATGACTTCTTTTTGGTGCAAATATATGTTGATGATATCATTCCTGGTTCTACAAATGACAGACTTTGCAAGAAGTTTGCCAAACTGATGCAGTCCAGATATCAAATGAGTATGATGGGGAACTTAGCTATTTTATGGGCCTTCAAGTCAAGCAGAATGAAGAAGGCACTTTTATTTTTCAATCCAAGTACACCAGAAATTTGCTGAAGAAATTTGGAATGCAAGATTGTTCAAGTGCATCCACTCCCATGGCCACTGCAACAAAATTGGAAGAGGATACTGGTATATCAGTAGATATTACTGATTACAGAGGTATGATTGGCTCACTACTCTATCTAACTGCTAGTAGACCTGATATCATGTATGCTACCTGTCTTTGTGCAAGATTTCAAGCAGATCCAAGAGAACCTCACTTAACAGCTGTGAAAAGAATTTTCAAGTATCTTAAGGGTACAGCTGATCTGGGACTGTGGTATCCTAGAGAATCAGACTTAAAGCTAATAGGTTACTCAGATGCAGATTTTGCAGGATGCAAAATTGACAGGAAAAGCACAAGTGGAAGCTGCCAATTTCTTAGAGGCAGATTAGTTTCTTGGTTTAGCAAGAAACAAAAGTCAATTTCCACATCAACTGTAGAAGCAGAGTATATTGGTGCAGGAAGCTGTTGTACACAGATTCTTTGGATGAAGAATCAGTTACTGGATTATGGGTTAACATATTTTAAAATCCCTATTTACTGTGATAATCAAAGTGCTATTGCTATGACAGGTAATCCAGTCCAATACTCAATGACAAAGCACATCAGCATTAGGTACCACTTCATAAGGGAACATGTGGATGAAGGTACAATGGAATTGTACTTTGTTCCAACAGATCAACAACTAGCAGATATCTTCATAAAACCACGGTGTGAAGCTACTTTTACAAGATTGGTAAATGAACTTGGAATGGTTTCAGGTTCTTTCTCTAAGTCTGCTTAGTTTGTGTTCTGTTTCATCAGATTTTATGATCAGTATTTACAGATATTACTATCTTTGTGTATTCTGTGCTTAATTTGAAATTTTCTTAAGTGCTGATTGTTGTCTGATGAGAATTTCTAAACTCTGAAAGTGATATACATGTTTCTGTGACTATTCAATCCAATGAGGATAACTGTGCTAGATGCTGACCTAGTAATCTCTAATATACTAAAGGTCCAATGTATGAAGTAATTATTTATGTGGAAATCTCTTAATACAAGAAAATTCTGATATCGAGCTTAGTTAAGTTTACTTTTTCTATCTTATTACTAAGTCAAAAACTAGAATAATGCTTCTTATCTGTTAAGTTCTGATGTTAGTAAATCTGGTGGATGTACTAAATGCTGATAAGCCTCACTTATCAAAAGAAAAAGAAAAGAAAAGAAATAAAAATCAGGTACTCCTTTGAGATCTAGAGTAAAAATGTTGAAAGGAAGACCCAAGTGCATTGCTAGTATTAAGTAATATGCATCAGAAAAGCAAAATAAATATTTTCTTGGTGACTTTTCACACTCTATGATTACTGGAAAAATATTCGGATAATAGCATAAATTTTGATAAGCAGTCGTGACTCACTTACACTAAGAAGCCACTGCAAAATGGAACTTCAAAAGATGCATAAAATGTGCACAAAACAGTTGAGGTGGACCCATGCATGAACTCATTCTAAAGTAGACTTCAGAATCATGACAGATTTTGAGCAAAGTTCTTAGTTATTCCTTATTTCTAAGATGTACTGAAGTGAATCAGACTTTAATCTTTATCTGATATTTAGCTTATTGCACACACATACACTCCATATGAATGATGAAAATTACTGTGGTGATAAATGTTCCTTTAGATGAACAGTTTAAGTGTCAGTTGCATAAATTCTGAGGACAAGTTCAGATGGAAGTTCTGATGATTAAATTCTGATGAAACCATATCAGTACTTGTGTGAAGAATTACAGAAATAGGCATTCACCTTTCGAGTTAAGGAGTCATGTTCTGATGACTGTTAAGTTCTGATATAAGTCTAAGTCCTGATATTAAATCATGATTCTTTACTTGACTTATGTGTGGTTAAATCTGAAACAGTCATATTTAAAATCAGAATATGTTTGGGTGAGATATTAACAGTCAACATAATTTGGGTTAGTGGTACTCGTAAATGGATAGTAATTTTTATTGGTTTCGTGTTCTCATTAACTCCTGTTTTAAGCTTCCAATGGCTGTCATTATTGCTCATCAGTCTAGGGGGTCGAGGGGTCATCATTTTTACTTGTAATTGTTGCCCAGTCCTCCCGTCCCTTGGTATTCTATTGGCTATTTAAACCAACAATTCATTCCAGCCAAAACATCCTTTACTTTCTCACAAACTCACTCTCTTTTTATTCATATCACCAAAAATGGTTCATTTCAACATGTTCTTGAACTATGAAACTTTCACTATTGAGTTGAGTTGTGTTGACTGGCAGCAGGAGTGGAATGTCACTGCCATTCCCGATGAACTCTGGGATTCGGTTCCACAAGAGGTTCACACCGAACTCTTGTTTTTATCAATGAAGTATCATCTCCATCTTGATAGATTGGAAGAAGAAAGGAGAGAAGCTCTCCGTCAGCAAGAACGGATCATCCGTCTTGCAGTGCTCTTCGTCATCAATAGAAGGAGTTAGTCATTAGGCTTCTTAGATTAGGAGTAAAGCTGTTGATGTTAGGAATCGTAGCTTAGGACTGTCTTGCAACTTTTACATGTAATTTCTAAATTTCATCGAATGTATTTTCTTGATATATTAATGAAATTTTATCTTTTTGCAAGATTTTGTCTCTGAGTCGTTTCATATTCTGATGATTTTTTTTAAATCATGACACTAACCATATTCTGATGACCTTTTAAATTATGATAATAATCAAGTTCTGATGTTGACGTGGTAGTATCTATTTACTTGATTTATTTTTGGTCATTACCTCACTAGTTATATTTTTACAGGATATTGGTAAAGCAGTAATAATCATTTATTTAGTGGGAACAGTTTTTTTAAAAAAACAAACAAACAAGCAAACTGAACATCCTTGATTAATGGGATTACTTGGTAAGTGGAACGGTTTTTCTCCTTGAAAAACTGCATGTGATAAGTAATGATTACTGAATACCCGTGCCCATTAATTATCTTTTACTGCTGCATGTCTGACAGATGTCTCAACGGCTATTTTTTACCGTGTATAAGTAAAAGAGAGAAAATATTGTAAAATCTTTTATTCACTTTCATATTTTATCTCTCTCTTTTTACTTTTCTTCTCTCTCACATCTACTGACGATTTATCATACAGACATTTTATCAAACACCTTACAGGCAACCAAATTTCTCACTTATTTCTAATGGCGCCCAAGGATTTGATTGTAGATGGAGCCAAGTTTGTACCTAATAACTACGCTACAATCTTGAACAAGGCTGACGCTCCATCTGATTTGCACTTTGTGCAAGATTTTCTAGCAAATAGTGAGATTGGGTATGCTTTGACCCAACCTCAATCCATTTCAAGCCATCAAGTTACGTTCTGGCGAACTGGGCATTTTGATAATGGTGGTGCTACTGGTACTCCAAGCATCATTTTTGAAGTGAATGATGTTGAACATATGGTTACTCCTGGAGTAGTTCGTAAAGCTCTCCATTTACCAGAAGGCTGTATTTTTTCAACAGTGGAGGAACCTGTTCTACAGCAGCTCATGGCCAGTTTGGGATATGAGGGCAGTTTGGGAAAGCTTGGACAATTGAAAAGAGCAAAAATCAGGAAGGAATGGAGCTTTTTCTTCGATTGTATTACTAAGGCATTCGCCAATAAGTGCTCCAACTTTGATGCCATTTCAATTATGAGTCAGCACATAGGGTATGCTCTTATTCATCAAACTCACTTTGATTTTGCAAGTGTTGTGCTAGGTTTCATAGGGGATAGGATGACAGAAGATAGGAATGTAGTGTACTTTGCTAGATTTTGTCAGCTTATATATAATTTCTGTTGTGCTGATGAACCCCAACCTACCACTGATTTAATTCCACCCTTTAAGCTTGCAAAACGGGCTTTTAATGACTTGTTAAATGCTGACATAAAGAAACAGGTGGTTAGACCCTTACAGATACCTCAGTCTGTAAAACAAATTCTTGTAAATACTGATCCTCAAACCTACACATCTGTTTTCCCTGATGGTAAACCCACAAGCACATCCCAGCCACCACAACAACCATCTGAACATACAACACCTACACCTCAAACTTCTCAACCTCAACCTACTCAACCTTCCATTAGAACATATTTTAAACCATCACAGAAATCTCAACCTTCACCATCAGCACATCCTGTGAGGCCTTCATCTTCCAAACCTAAGAGGACAAAGATTGTACCTCAAACACAACAGAAGAGAATGAGGATTGTTCTGAGAGATGAGTCAGACAGTGAGGAACAGGTTCCAGTGAAAGAACCTGTTATTGTAGAAGCTGAGAAGATTCCTTCTCAGAAAGCTAATGAATCTGGGAGTTCTAAGCTTCTCAAAAGGCTTAGAAGGATGTATTATGATGAAACTCCTAAAGTCTCTCCACCTTCAAAGAGACATAAAAAGCAAAGAGCCAGGAGGCCTGTCAGTGTATCATCACATTCTGAAGAAACTCTGGAAGAAGGAGCTAAGGAAGGGGGTCAGGAATCTCTGATCCCAACAGAACCAATTGTTGTTGATTTTCTTTCTTCAGCACAACCAGAACCTACTCAAGACAGAATATCTACACCTCCTGTGTCTCATGTGTCTCCTGTTACACATCCAGTACATACTGAATACCCAGGTACAAGTGTTGAGATTGATATTCACAACTTGATTGTGCCTGAGATTTTATATGTAGAAGTTCCACCAACTCCAATCACTCCACCAACAATACCAATTTCTGATGCTGATTTTAATCCAGAATTGCCTACAACACCTTCTCTGCATCTAGATATTGAAGATCAGATTTTAGGTGGGCATCAGAATATAGCTGTTGATCAGAACTTAGTTGGAGATCAGCACTTAGAGGATGATGTTGAAGCCTCCATAGCCTCTCATACTGTTCTTTTATCAGAGGATGCTGATGATGTTGACTCTGTAAGTTCTGATGCTGCAAATGCTGATGATACTGATAATGCTGCTACGAATTTAGATGCTGATGCAGCTTGTCCTTCTGGACATGCACCTCTACAAGCTCCTTCAAAAGCTGAACTAGTTAAAAAGTTTGTTAGAGGAGATGCACCAGTACCTTGGAGTGAAACTCATCGAGGACATGAGTGGACTAAAGAATGGAACTCAGTTAGTTTTTTTCCTTCTGAAAATATTCTTGCTGAGCACTTGGAAAAAGCTGATGAGATGCTAGTCAATGATAATTTCAAGATACAGCTAAGATTTACTGCACTTAGTACAAGGCACCTTCAAGGTCAACAATCTATAACTCAGGCCAAGGTAGAAAAGATTCAAGAATCATTAAATCAGCAAGATACGGTTGTCAAGCTGGACAAGAAAATGTTTTTCAAACCTAACTTTGACGAAATTACCAATATTGAGAAAACTCAAGAGAGACAAGGCATCTTGTCTCCAAGAAATCCCATATCTCCTTTGTAGTCTTGCAGTTAATTACCCTGTTTGACATTACATTATCAATGGTACTATGCAGCAAGTGTCGTACCTTAGCATCCTTAGCAATTGATACGATATCTTCAGTAGTGTAATCACTCTTCTCCTTTGGTACAGACTTTGCTGCTTCACCTGCAACTGCAACTGCGAGTTTGGTTGGCTTGTGTGGTCCTTCATTGATTCTGTCAAGATATTCTGGATCTGTAGCTTCCAGAAACATAGACATCGTCACCTTCCATATGGGATATTCAGATGGTTTCAGTATGGGAACTCTAATAGTCTCATATCGACTATGGATTTGAGTCTTTGGAGGTTCTTCAGTTTTGGTGGGCTTGGTTGGAGTTTCTGCTTCAGACATGATTGTTTTTGGATCTTAAACTGTTTGTGTGTTAACAAATCTACTCGGATACTACTTGTTAGGTCACACACACTGTAGAAGGGGGGGGGGGGTTAAATACAGTGTATAGCACAATCAAATCGAATTTAAATAAAACAAGTAACAGAAAATAAACTTTCTTAAACTCTGTTACAATATGGAATTGTCCTCTCTCAGTGATGAACAAAATATTACGAGAGCTACTAGGGTTACAATGAATATTATTCTCGATAATGATAACACATATATTGTAAACCCTATGTCTGTGTTTATATACTACACAGTTACAAGATAATCTTCTAATTGATATGGAATATAATTCTGCTTCCTAAAATATATCGATCAGTTATCTTTTCTTCAAAGTATTCTATTCTTCATAGAATTCTTTCTTCATGTATATCTCTTCTTGCGTTTGTCTTGATCTTCTTTCCTTTCAATCAGCCGCCTTCCTTATCTGAAAGTCTCCTTAAGTCCTGATATTATCTCCTGATAAATATCTCCTGATAAGTTAAGTTCTGATATCTTAAGTCCTGACTTCAGTATAAGTACTGATTTCCAGTTAAGTACTGATTTGTCCTGTTTAAGTAAGATCTGAAAACTAAACATAAATCATATTAGACATGACATTATCAAATATATCTAACAATCTCCCCCAACTTGTAAATTAGCATAATATACAAGTTTAACAGATTTTTGATGATGTCAAAAACATTAAGTACAAATGCATAAGAATTTGACTAGATAACTACAACTTACAGTCCTTAAAGCTTTATCAACTTTGACTTCTGATAACAGCTTCAGTCTGTATACACATCAGAATTTGAGCAGTTGTAGATCTTGACTTGGCTTCAATTACTGATCTCTTTGATGTCAGGAGTTGTTCTGAGATAGTTCTTTAACAATATCTCTCAGCATATTTGAGTTCATCAATCATCCTCCTTTTAGCATTCTTCAATTCAACTGTATCTTCATCAATTTGAAAGATAGCAGCCCTGAGATCATTTATTTTAGCTTTCCTTATGTCCTGATCCAGTTTGATCAAATATGCCTTGTCAGACTCAAGATTGAATTCTACAGCCTTATAACCCAGAAAGGTAGTTATAATCTTAGCAGAGTTAGGCTTCATCTCGACAATATAATCCTTATGATCTATGTACTTTGGACAGTATGTGCTGTCAGACCTTACAGAATAAAGCTTCTTCTGTCTCTGAATTTGAGTCTTCAAATAATTTGCAGCACTATCTGTTAATCTGTTCTTCACTTGAAGTAGAAATAGAACATGTTCTAGTTCCTCATAGTACTTCAGTGGTATGGCATTCTGCCTAATATGGTAAACCCTTCCATCTGTCATGAAATATAACAAGATGTGTTCTTTCAAGAAGGTATGGTAAACCATCTATACAGATTCAGGTTGATTCAATCTTTCAGGAGTTGCTCCAACACCTGGTTCACTTAAGGAAGTTGGATCATTGGTTGTGTTCTGCACTCTTCTTTCATCAGCACTACCCAATCCAGATTTATCTCTTGCTTCCTTTCCTGTAACCACTCTTGCTTCAAAACTACATGTTGTAGTCTTCAAAGGTTGAGTTTGTTTGGTTTTAGTGAATCCTGGTAGGAGTAACTTTGAGGATTTAACATGAGCAATGTCTGAGGTTTCCTTTAACTTATCTTCTAATATCAAGCCAACTTGAGCTAAGTCAGAGGTTGTTTGCTTCATTGTCATATGAGAACTAACTATATCTTGACTCTGAACAACTTGAGCCATGTCAGAGGTTGTCTTAGAAATCTTCTTTGAGACCAGAGTAAGATTAGCATCTTCATCCATAGCAGGCACATAGACTTTTACAGGTTCACCAACTTTTTCTTTGCCCTTGGACCTTGGATCTATCTGCAATTGTGATTTGACCTTAGTTGCCACAGGATTTGTCCTTTCTTTTATCATAATGCCTTTAGCCTTCGGAAGTTTCTTTTCAACAGGAGAAGCTTCAGATTTAGAGTTGACTTTTTCTAACTTAAGTCTAGCTTCTTCTTCCTTTAGACTCTCAAAGTCCATTCCTTGATTTTCTTTCAGAAATAACTGTCTTGAAATTTCCTCATCAAGTTCCAGATGTTCATCAGAACTTAGTCTTTTACCAGTATCAGAAGTTATTCTTCTCCCAGTATCAGAACTTGTTCTATGACTTGTAGTTCCAGTTCTACTTGATGTTCTATAGTGTGTGTGACCTAACAATGTCACAGGTCTCTTCTGGAGTCTCTCCTTGAGATTTTATTTCATCTATTTGGGCATCATCATATTTTGCTCCTTTTCTTTTTCGAGGATTTTTATCTTTGGAACCGATTGGTCTACCTCGCTTCATGCGAGGTCTTGACTCATTTGCCTTGATAATTTGTCTTTCAGGGACTTCAATTTTTGCAGGAGCATTTACAGCTGGTATGTGTGACTTAGTCACTCTATTGATATCATTGAATGCATCAGGCAATTGATTTGTTATGCCTTGTAAATGGATTAGTCTTTGAACTTCTAGTTCACATTGGTTTGTACGAGGATAAAAAATGTTCATTGCTGGTGCATTCCATGTAATTTCTTTCTCCAGCTGCTTATTTTCTCCCCTGATTTAGGGAAAATTTTAATCTCTCCCCCTAATTTTGGAAAAACATTTTCATCAAAATGACAGTCTGTAAATCTTGCAGTAAATAAATCACCTGTCATTGGTTCAAGATATTTGATTATTGAGGGAGATTCATAATCAACATATATTCCCAATTTTCTTTGAGGACCCATCTTTGTGCGGTGTGGTGGGGCAATTGGGATGTATACCGCACACCCAAATGTTCTAAGATGGGAAATATTAGGCTCTCTTCCGGAGGCCAATTGCAAGGGAGATAATTTGTGATAGCTTGTAGGTCTGATGCGTATAAGTGTTGCTGCATGTAAAATGGCATGTCCCCAAACTGTAACTAGGAGGTTTGTTTTCATAATTAATGGTCTACCAATTATTTGGAGTCTTTTAATAAATGATTCTGCAAGACCATTTTGTGTATGAACATGAGCTACAGGATGTTCAACACATATCCTAATTGATGCATAAAACTCATTAAAAGCTTTTGATGTGAATTCTTCGGCATTATCCAATCGAATTGTTCCAATATTATAATCCGGAAATTGTGCCTTTAATCGGATTATTTGCGCAAGTAGTCTCGAACCAGGTTATGAGATGATAATAAGCACACATGTGACCACCTTGTTGATGCATCGATTAATACCATGAAATATTTAAATGGTCCACATGATGGGTGAATGGGCCCATATATATCACCCTGTATTCTTTCTAAAAATTTAGGAGATTCTGTTCCAATTTTTGCTAAGGAGGGTCTGATAATCAATTTTCCTTGAGAACAAGCAGCACAAGAGAATTCATTAGATTGAAAAATCTTCTGGTTTTTTAATGGATGCCCGTGTGAATTCTCAATAATTTTTCGCATCATAATTGATCCAGGATGCCCTAGCCGATCATGCCATATAACAAAAATATTTTTGTTAGTAAACTTCTGGTTTACTGTGGCATTTACCACAATATTTCGAATATGGGTATAGTATAATCCAGAAGAAAAGGCTGGCAATTCTTCTATAAAACATTTTCTACCCGAAGTGATACTTGTAATATAAAGAAATTCTTTATCCCCTTTATTCACCATTTCAATGTGATATCCATTTCTTCGAATATCTTTAAAACTTAATAAATTTCTTTGTGACTTTGGGGAGAACAATGCATCATTTATAATAAATTTTGTTCCTTCGGGTAGTAATATAGTAGCTCTTCCAGAGCCTTCGATCAATTTTATACTCCTAAAAATTGCGCATACATTGCCTTCATATTTATTTAAAGAGGTGAAATATTTTTCATTTTTAAGTATAGTGTGGGTCGTTGCGCTATCTACAAGAAAAATATCTTCCTCTTTTGTTATATACCCTATGCGAGAATGTAAAATATCCATATTGCTTCAATAACAGATAAATATATAATTAGTAAGGATAATCAGGAAGAGATACAATCATATGCATGCGAATGTAAAATAAAGCAAATAAGTACATCAAGCATTATGTTTATCTTCTAGGGTAGTGGCGCCGTCAGGAGTCTCATGAAAATCAGCGGTATCCAAATAAGTCATTGTTAAGAGATTGTCTGTATGGTCTTTATCTTCGAAAACTAAATTTGTTTCAACATTCTTGCCTTTGTCCTTCAGGGACGCTTGATAAAGATCAGCTAGGTGTTTTGGCGTACGGCAGGTACGTGACCAATGGCCTTTCATTCAACATCTATAACATTCACTTTCAACAACCCTTTTTCCTTTATTAATATTTTTCTCCAACTTCGGGTTGGAATTAGATTTATCATACTTGAAAATAAGGTAATTTTGGATTTGAGATTCATGACCACGGGTTCCTTGTCCAGGAGAAAAACCACGTCCAGATCCATAATTACCACCTCGTCCACGCCCGCCACCTCGTCCACACCCATAATTATATATTGCCGCATTCGCTTCAGGGAATGGGAGAGATCCTGTGGGGCGAGACTCATGATTCTTCATCAAAAGCTTATTATTTTGTTTAGCAACAAGAAGACAAGAAATCAAATCTGAATATTTTGTAAAACCTTTTTCATGATATTGTTGCTGGAGGAGTACATTTGAGGCATGAAAGGTTAAGTTTTTTCTAACATATCCGCATCAGTAATATTCTCTCCGCACAGTTTTAATTGAGAACTTATTTTAAAAAGTGCGGAGTTATATTCACTGACGGTTTTAAAATCTTGCAGCCTCAAATGCATCCAATCATGACGAGCTTTAGGAAGAAACACAATCTTTTGATGATCATACCTATCCTTTAAATTTTTCCACAATTCAAGTGGATTTTTCACTATAAGATATTCACTTTTAAGTGCCTCATGGAGATGAAGGCGAAGAAAGATCATAGCTTTTGCGTGGTTTGACTCAGTCTCTTGATTTTCCTCTTTAATTGTATTTCCAAGACCTTGTGCATCCAAGTGAATTTTGATATCCAATATCCATGACAAGTAATTCTTTCACGTAATATCAAGAGCCTCAAATTCAAGTTTCGTAAAGTTTGACATATTATAAACTTTGGCTTAAATGGGATATAAGCGATTGCTCCTTCTAAACTTTTTGCAAACCAAACTCCTTTCAAAGTTTTGAGCAACTCGTGCTGATAACGTATTAAAAATATATTGTATACATTATATATAAGATGAATATGGGAGAGAAGACATCATATGAAATTGTATTTCATTCAAGTGTGTGTCTTACAAGATGAGACTTGAGTTCTATTTAAAGGCTCACTAGAACATAGGTAGAGAAATCCAAAGCCAAATACATGTACTTGAAAAGCCAAAAGTCAAGAGTTACGACTTTGGAAAGTTAAGAGGTTGTTCTAGAGTATTCTAGAGACATCCATATTCTAACATATATGTAATTATTATATGAATTTCTGGTGAATTGTGTGTAAATTGGTATTCGTGTTTGGTATTTATATGGGATAAAATTTACGAGTTTTAATTTTTATATGTTTAAAATAAAGTATATATTATTTTGATATTTTTCTAGTAATTTATATGTTGTTATATGATATTATAAAGGATTTATAGATTTAATAAATTATTTTTCGGATTAATTATAATTTATTTTGATTATTCGGGAATCATCCAACTTCAACGGTTTTTACCTTTTTACTACCCGGAAGTCTCGGGAAAACTCCTTTCTAACCTAATTTGATTATTTAAAGCATTTTTCGTGTTTTGACTTTTTCGATCCGGAGTACGGTTTTACTAGTATGATTCCCGAAACAAATTTTACGATACTACTATCGTTTAGGTAAACCGATAAAACCCGTATTTTTGAGATACGGGATATTTTGATTAAACTATTATATTATCTTCTCGTAATTTATGTAACCAAAGCGCTAAGATCAAGAATATACTTTAAAAAGCCCGGTTTTGATAATTATCCTAAAAATGGTACCGAGTTGGATCAGTTTTATCAATATTTAAGGATTAAGTATTTTATTTTTATGTCCGATATGATCCAACAAGGTACAAATATTAAGTAAATATAATTAGCCAATACCGTATCTTATTTTGTACAGATAAACACAATTAATCAGTAAAATTTTATAATTATCCAGAGAAAACAGTAAAATTCATAGTGTTCTTCGTAATGAAACCAAAAATCGAAGGCGTTAGCAAACTCGAATTTTGGCGTGTGAGTAATCAAAACGAAGCCCTTGAAGTGTAGATTCAAGTTTCATAACCTATACACCTACGGAATCAATCAGTAAATTTCCATTTTTTTATTTATTTTTGAATTAAATTGGATTAAATTATAATTTTTTGATTTTGATGTTGTTTATGTGATTTGATGCTTGCATGTTGTAGAAAATTGAATCTTGATCATTTTGGTATGTCATAATAGTTATTTGGAGTTCAATAACATGTTCAAAGTTGAGTTTGATACTCTGAAATTGAAATTGGGGTTTATATTCAGTTTGAATGTTTTTGATTGAATTTGGGTATTTTTGATCTAGGGTTGTTAGTGAAATTGATTGATAACAGTGTGTAGACCGTGTAAAAAGGAATCGACTGATGTTGGTTTGATTAACAAACGATACCCGAGTCGAGCTGACCGGAGCAACGCAGAACTCGTCATCTGGCGAGTTTTCTTCAAGTTTTTCCGGCCAACTCAGGGGTTATTAGTTGGATTTGATTGTATGGTTGTGTTCCTGGTGTTCTGTAGATTTTTTATGGAGCTTGTGGTCACTAAACGGTACCGGAATCTCCTTCTCCGGCGAGACACGGCATTTTCCGGCGAAATTGATGGCGACCAATGCAAAATTGCAGTTTGGTCACCGTAGTTTTGAAGAAGAAAGAGTTTAGTCCCTGTAGTTTCCAAAGTTTGCAAAAAAAGGATTCCTGTTTTAAAAAATTTCAAAAATCATATTATCTATTTATTTTAATTTCAGAAAAATAGTTTTAATTTTTAAAAATTCCAGAAATCTTTATTTTAATTCCAAAATTCATTTTTAATTCAAAATTAAATATGAATTATTTAATTAATTAATTTTAGTTAATAATGAATTATATAATTGGTCAACTAATTTAAATATTAATTAATTAATTAATTTAATTAGTTATTAATTAATTTTAATTGATTATTTAATTAGATTTAATTATTTCTTTTGATTAAAAAAATTCGGAAAAAATAGTTTCGAGCTCTAAAATATTATTCAAAATTATGTTCGAGGCTTGATAATTATTATTAAATAATTTTAAAGTCGAATTAGGGTATTTGAACCTTGTTGTTTATTTATAAAATGATTATGTTTAATCCCGAAAAATGTTTAAAGATTCGTATTATATACTAGAAAAATCATTTTAACCCCAAACCTTCTCTGAAAAATTATTTTTATCGAATACCTTACGTGCTATGTACTATGTGTGATCTGATTATTTTGTGATATGCCTATGTGTTCATTGTTTGATGGTTTTAGTCATAACTTTCATTTCATACGCCGGATTTGGGTGAAATGAAGAGTAGATAGAAGCGTGTAACGTCTATGTGATGATTAGAGTAAGATAAGGTTGAGTATTAATAGATACTTGTAATGTTTAGCAGATGAAGTCAGGCGTAGAAAATGAAAGCAAGTGATCAGTGAATAGAATCAATAGACGAGCGCAAGTGAAGTAAAAGTCAATTGAGATAAGACAAGTGTTCTGGACCTTTCTTGAATTATGTTGCA
This sequence comes from Apium graveolens, assembly GCF_009905375.1. NCBI lineage: Eukaryota > Viridiplantae > Streptophyta > Magnoliopsida > Apiales > Apiaceae > Apium > Apium graveolens. The sequence goes on from NC_133655.1 coordinate 122,572,533, forward strand.
AGTATTTCGAATAATTCTAGTTTTTTTTGCAAGTGCTTTGAATTGCTTAACCCTAAACCATGATCACATCAATTGATATGTGAGTCGTAAGCCTTTTCTTTGTAAACCATTGATTGTTGAATTCCCAGATACTAAACCACATACATACGATACTACTCCACGAATATATATACACCATATACCAGTTACTGAAATAGATTTACTTAACGTACAAACACTTATACTTTCTATAATACCTTGTAACATCAGAGAACCGAATCTTGTATAACTATTAAACCCATGTTCTTCTATTACCTGGTTCTTTTACAGGATTGAAGTCATTTTTCATATGTACCATGTTATACATTTATGGTACTCATGAATTACCTTATGCTTTCAGACGAATGTCTTATCAATGTTGTTTATGATTTAATTTTATTTAATTACATTGCTTATCATATTGAATTGTTATGGAATTGGATGGTTTTCTAAAATGTTGACCAGATTCGTGGTTAGACTAAATTGGTGGTCGTATTAGGCCAATGTGCGCCTTGGATCCAGTTTATAGAGTAGAGCCGTGTGCCTTGCTCGGGGTTAGTGCGTGATTAATCTGCAGCCTAACCTTGGTTTTAAACATAAAAATGAATATCCAATTATAATCATTGCTTAATAAGAAACTTGATTCCTTTAATCATTTTATTTGATCTCTGTTTAATTTATGTATTGTCATTGTGACTTGTTGAGCTAGTCAGCTCACTCTTGCGAATCTTTTTATGTTCCTTTCCAGTTAAAAAGGAAGTTATTGGTAGCGAGAATCTCAGACCAGTTTGCGAGCTAGGATTTCAGGTTGAGTTGGATCAAGCTAGTAGAAGCTTATGTTTTAGTTTTGAGTTTAGCAAGTTTTAAGAATGTTGTATTATCAGTTATAAGTTAAACTAGTTGAGATTTGGTATGTTGTACTGTAATTAAGGTTTTGGCTTGTGTTCATACTTTAACCTATTACGATCTGTGGTTGTGTAGTGTCGAGTCATTGCATATATTGTTTTATAAAAAGGTTTATATTGTGTGTGTGTGTGTATTATGAACCCCAAACTTCTGACCCGGGTTTGGAGGACGTCACATCCAATCTCACAACTCACAATTATCTCCTAGGTCTAGTAATCTTAATATACTGCCATTTGATTCAAACACATTTTAGTAGTAAAATTAATTTATATTCAATCCCCCCCTCTACAAATTACCCCAGTATTGATTGTTACTAAATAACAATTGGTATCAGAGAAAGCCCTCAACTTACATAGGGTTTAAAGATCTTGAAACCATACAATCAGTCATGAATAAAAAGGATATTGGTATGAAGATTCCAATTTTGGACAAGGAATTTTATTCTCACTAGAACGTGAAAATGAGGATTCACTTGATGTCTTAGGATGAGGGTATTGTCAACTATATTGACAATGGTCCTCATGTTCCTATGGAGACAATCACAGGACTTGCAGCAACTGATGGAATCATTGGACTTGAAAGAATAGGTATGAAACATCCAAATGACTAATCACCAGAGGATCTGGATGAAGTCAATAAAGACAAGAGGACTTTGAACATCCTGTTTAATGGCATAGATTTTGACACTAATAGCTCTAAAACTAAGAATATTTGGGGTACCATTCAAACTATTTGTGAATGATCTGAACAAGTTAGAGAGAACATGATGCAACTTCAGTTAGAAACTCATATGACTACAGGGAATACACTCTTGACAGATTATATGGAGTTTTGTAGACTTGTTGTAATATCCGGGATATATCGTGTAATTTTTTTTATCAATATATAATTATGATGTGATTATTATGTGATTTTTTGGTGAATTATCTGATGATTGGTATTGGTATTGAGATGTTTATATGTGATAAAATGTGAGTATTTTAATTTTTATATGTCCAGAATAAAGTATAGATAATTTTGATATGTTTCTGGTAATTTTTGGATTGTTATATGATTTTATAAAGAACTTATAGATTTAATAATTATTTTCTGAGTAGTTATTAAACTATTTTATAAAATCGGGAATCGTCCAACTTCTACCGTTTTTACATTTTTACAACCCAAAACTCTTCGGAAAACTCCTTTCTAACCTAATGTGATTTTTCTGAACATTTTCCGTGTTTTGAGTTTTCCAATCCGGAATACGGTTTGACCCGTATGAGTCCCGGCATAAAATTTTCGATACGATAGTCATTTTGATAGATCAATAAAACTCGTATTCTCGGGAGACGAGATATTTTTACATTATTTTCTCGTAAAGTGTTTTATAAAAAGCCCGGTTTTGATAACTATCCAAAACTGATATCAAATCGGATCATTTTTATAGTTACTTAGCGGCTAAGTAATCTATTTTCGGATCCAATACGATCCAACGGGTATTAATATTCCATAAGTATAAATAGCCTTTTTCTTATTTTATTTTATTCGTATAATCATAAACAAACAGTGAAAACATATAACTTATAGAGAAAAACTTGAATATCCGTCGCGTTCTTGAGAATCGAACTTAAAAACGAAGGAGTTATCGAAATCGGAATCAAGTGTGCGAATAACCGAATCGAAGCTCTCGAAAATTACTTTCAGAATCAACCAACAATTTCAGTGCAGAAATTAAGGGTAATTTCTTATTTATTTATTTTAATTTGAATTAATTTATGATAAAAATATGAATTCTTAATTTTGATGTTATTTGTATTATTTGATGCTTGTACCTTGTAGATAAATTTGTCATGGTCATTTTGGTATATTATATGTTAAATTTGGAGTTCAATAACATATAGAAAAAGGGTTTTGATCTTCGAATTCATAAACTAGGGTTTATGTTCATATGAATAAATTTAATTAAAATTAGGGTTTTCATTTGTGATGAATCTGGATTGAAATAAATTGCCCCAACATATAAATCATATAAAAATAAATTTTTCGTATATTCGATTGTGATGTTTGACCCCTGGAAGGGCTTCGCTGGAAACCATAGAAAAATGACGGCGTACTTTTTCCATTCGATTTTCCGATCGATTTATTGATTGATTGGATGAATCGTTGGCAGGCTTAAGTTCCTGGGAGCAAGGAGAATATATCTTGTTGTTTTGATGCATTCATGGGTCATTTTTGAGTCACCGGAAAAGCTCGGGGTCATCGCTAATGGTGACCGCAGGCGAGAAGGTGGGGAAGACGGCAAAAATGTTGTTTAGCCTGCCCGGTTTACAAAGTTTTGCATTTTAGTCCCTGGGATTTTCAAAAATCACAAAAAATAGATTTCTATTTTATATATTTTCAAAAATGATATTATCTATTTATATTATTTTCAGAAAATAGATTTTAATTATTAAAAATTCCAAAAATCAATATTTTAATTCTAGAAATTATTTTAATTAAAAAATAATCGAAATTATTTAAGTAATTAATTTTAGTTGATAATTAATTATTTAATTAATTAGTTAAAATAAATATTAATTAATTAATTAACTTAATTAAAATTCCAAAAAATTGTTTCGAGCTTTAATATATTATTTTAAATTATTTTCAAGGCTCGGTAATTATTATTAATTGATTTTAAAGTCAGATTCCTTGTTATTTACTTATATAATGATTCATTGGCATGTTTTAATTCCGAAAAATGTTCAAAAAATCATATTAAATGCCTGGAAAATCATTTTAACCCTGAATCTTCTTTGAAAATTTATTTTTATCGAATACCTTGCATGTTATGTCCTAGGTGCTATTTGATTAATGTGTTATATGCCTATGTGGTTATTGTTTGACTGTTTTTGTAATAACTTTTAATTCGTAAATCGGAGTTGGGTGAAATGAAGGGTAGATAGAAGCTGGTAAGGTCTATGTGACGATTAGAATAATAAGAGATTGAGTATTAGTAAATGCTTAGAATGCCTAGCAGAGGAAACAAGGCATAGAAAAGCGAACCACGTGATCGATAAATTGAATCGAGGCATAGAAAAAAAAATAAGTGATCAGTAAGAAGAAGAGTGGCATAGAAAAAGAGGAGAAGTGGTTGTTGAGTAGATATGTTAGACGAATGCAAGTGATGTTTGAAATCATCTATGATAAGGCAAGTACTTCTGAACCTTTCTCGAGATATATTGCAAATATTTCTGAACTTCCTCAAAACATGTTGCTAGTATACAAAATAGTCGTGTTTCATATTGTAAGTGCTTTAAATTATTCAACCTTGAACCCTGATCACATCATTGAGCTTGAGCTTTAAGACTTATTCTTTGTAAACCACCGACTGTTGATTTTCTAAGATATTAAACCACTCAAATACAATACTACTCCACAAATACATATACACCGCATACCAAACACTGAAACATAATTACTTAAGCATACAGAAACTTATATACCCTATAATACCCTATGACATCAAATATATATATACCTTGTATTATCATTGAACCATTGTTCATCAGATACCATATTCTTCAACCAGCTTGAAGTCGTTCTTCATATATATACCTTGATATACCCTCATGATACTTATAAAATGTTTTATGCTCCGAGATAAATGCTTTATCAATGCTAATTATGGTTCTGTTTTATTTATTTACAAGGATTATCATATTGAATTGATTTAGAATTGGATGGTTTTTAAATGTGAACCAGATTCGTGGTCATGATAGGCCAATGTGAGCCTTGGATCCAGTATAAAGAGCAGAGCTGTGAGCCTTGCTCGAGGTTAGTGCATGACTGATCGCCAACCTAACCTTGGTTTTAAAAGTTAAAATGAATATCCAAGTCTAATAATTACTTGAAGAGAAACTTGATTTTTCTGGATCATTTCAATTGATCATTATTTAACCTCAGTTGTTGCTATTAAGACTTGCTGAGCTAGTTAGCTCGCTCTTGTAAATCTGTTTATGTTATTCTATAGTTAGAAAGGAAATTGTTGGTAGCAAGGATTCCCGGTCTGGTGTGGGAGCTAGGAATCCGGATTAAGCTAGATCGAGCTAGCGGGGGCTTTATGTTTAGTTTTGAGTTATGTAAGCTCGTAAGAATGCTTTCACTATCAGTTGTAAGTTAAACTAGTTAAGATTTAGTACATTGTAATAAAAGTAAAGGTGGTGGACTGTTTTCATACTTTAACCTATTGTGATCCATGATTAGGGTAAGTAAGGGTCATTGCATATATTACTTTCATAAACAGGTTTGTATATGGTGTGTGTGTGTGTATTGTGAATCCCAAACTTCTGACCCGGGTTTGGAGGGCGTCACAGGTTTGGTATCAGAGCTACAGGTTATAAGTCACTATGAGGATGGATTCGAGAGCTACAGTATTTGGTCAGTACATGATATATTAAGAAGGGTGAGAAGAAACATAGAGGGGATTTATGTGTTCTGGAGGATAACTGCTACCAGGTTATATGGAGCCACTACTATGTATGCCACCCATGATTATCTTGTAGAGTGAGCTATATGGGTTTTAAAGGAGTTTGAGAAGATTGAAGACCTAGAGTTTTCTTGGAATTAGATGATGGTGTTATGACAAATATGATATGTATAGTAGCGATGTGATGTGATATTAGCAGACTTTTTTTATGAAATAGATTTGTTGACAATTGGATAGACCTGTTGTACCTAGCAATAGTAAAAATGATGATGATGGGAATATTACCAGTATGGAAGATTAGAAATGAAGTTACGAATAAGGAAATATGCAACGGTAACTGAAGTTTTCATCAAATAATGAAGGCAAGATGAACCCAATAAGGGGTAGACGATATATGGAAGTGCATAGGCTCTTATCTGATTGTTTCCCTAATTTGATACATTGTAGTGGTTGAGAAGGACAACAACCAACTCATATAGTAATGACGACTAGGTGTATGATTTTAAAAATTTTAAACCAATTTTCAAAAGAGATTTTCTTAACAAATTTTTCTAAAAGTCCTTTAAACAAAATGAGTTTTAAAAATTAGTTGTCAAATTACTACTTGAGTTTCCTGATTTTTATAAGATTCAGATTACCTATAAAAATACTTGTTCTACAATTAGTATGGTTAATTTAGAAGGCCAAGTGGACCCGCTATTATGGAGGAGTTTTGATTGTTCCTAACAGAAAAGTGTCAATCTTGTTTGATAAGTTTAACGATAAAACCAATGTGGGGGGGGGGGAATTATTCATCCAATTCCTGAGATTTTTAGAGTTTAAATAATTCCTTAATTTAAAAGAAGTTTGAGTATGATCAAAGAAGACTGAGAAATTTCCATACTTTTGTAAAGGAAGAATACTGTTATTAGTAAAAGAGTCGATATATGGGATGATCAGTAGTTATTTTACGTGGCACGGAAGAAATTCGAATATATGATTGTAAATTCTGTAAGAATGTAATTATGGTCAAATTATTAAAAATATTGAACTTGGAGGCACGACGTTAAAGATACAAGAGGCGTTAAAGATACAAGACTTAATAAATAGAAATTTATTATAATGATCAATTTATGAAGGCATTTCGGAGAACTTTTTGAAGTTATTATATGACTCTGAATGGGATCTATTGATCGAATAAGCTATGAAGGTATATATAAGTGAAATGAGGATGATGATAAATGGTATCATTCTTTTCTACAATACTACAATGTATATTCTTCTTGACTCTTTAATAAGTATGAACTTCTTTCAATATAAGTTCTACAAGGTGATAAGAAAAAGAAGATTGTTGTATTCCTTTCAAAATTATTTTCCCCTCAAGTTTTGCTTTCTGATTGAGACAAGCAGTGTTATTGAGTGACGCCTTTTCGGAATAATGAAGAGTCTGGTGGGACACCACCTAATCATGTGTTGTATGCCATATGGTATGAAAGATTGGCCATCTTAAATAACAATGTGGTTGTCTCATTCATATTTAAATCATTACTCCTTCTTTCTTTTGAATTATAAATTTATTGAATAATAAATCCTTCTAATATTTTGTTACACTGTTGTTCTTTATGAAAGTTTTCCTAATAAAATCAATCTATAAAGAACCAAGCGGGTAAAGTTCCAGCTATTGGATTTATATGTTTCAATTATGGGAACCAAAGCATATGGCAAGGATTGTATGTAATAACCCCAATTTTTGGGAAATTTTTGAAACCCTTATGAATAGTGTTTTTGCTGAATGAGAAAACTTTTCATGCCACACTATGTAGGGGTTCTGATATGGATATTCTGAGATTTTATTAGTACTTTATATGGGATATAAGTGTATGTAAAGATCGTCAGAATCCAAATCCGAACACTTTGATTTTTCCCGGAAATACACTAGATACAGAAAGATTTGAGAAAAAGGTAACAGGATAAAAAGGATTTAAATTAAAGGATTATAGGAGAGGATCATAAAAGGAATATAATATATTGAGAAAGGTTAAGGGAACCTAAGTAATAAGATCCCGGGTATGATCCTTCAAACGATAAACGAAAACGAAAGTTAAGCGAACCGTATAACAGATCAGCGGTCATTAGGCAAACAATTAGGAAGTTAATCAAAGGGATTAGAGAGGATGATGTCACCCAACCAATGAGAAGAGGACAAGGAGGGGAGGATGACATCATGAGGATGACACAAGCATGACATGGGAAGGAAGGAGATGTGGTGGCTTTTTAACCACACAAAATCAAGGGCAACTAGGTAATTTACTAAAACAAACACAAAAATCAAACCAACCAAGCCAAGCAAATCATTTTTCATCAAAATCAAAAAGAAACCAAGGCATTGTTCTTCATGCTCTCGGCCAAAACAGAACCAGAACACTAAAACTGCTGTATCTCCTTCATTTCTCACTCAAATATTGTGTTCTATAGCTCATTGGAAAGGTATTGAGATGGCCTACAACTCTTGTTCACAAGTCTCGTCCAAATAATCATGGTAAGACCCTCATTTTTACAGTTCTTTAAATCGGACTTTTAGAAACTTCAAAGCCTAACTTTGTGTTCTTGATTTCTTTGGAAAGATCAAGCTTGTAGGAGGCTCCCTAAGGCTTCCTAGAAACTTAACACCTCCCAAGGAAGGTATAAACTTCAAACCCTAGCCTTTACTTTATTTGTTAGTAAGTTTAATGGTTGGTGTTGTGAAATGAGAAGCATGGATTGTGATTATTAGTAGTTTGGTTTGATTTGGAAGTGTTTTTGGTAATTGAAGCTTGATTATAGTTCATAGGTCGTGATTGTGGTTGTTTGAGTTGAAAACCTTGGAGATTATGGACTGATGTGGTATGGTTTAGGTGAAGTTTTGTTGTATTGATGGTTATGAGTTGGTTGGTGGTTAATTGGAGTAGTTTAAACATTGGTAATCGCGTAAACATAGCCGTCGTAACGTCCGATTTTCTTTGGACTGTTTTATGCATAACATTAGGACCCGAGAACCCCCTGCTAGATTATGACCACTGCCATGTTTAGATAGCTCATGTTACGAGCTTCGTTTTGATATATAGTTCGTTCGATTCCGATGCACGGTTTAGGAGAAATGACCGTTTCAAGTAACGGCGTTTCGCGAACGAAACTTTTCCCCTCGCCTTACTTTAAAACATAGGTTAAAGACCAAAAAGGGTTAATTAATGCATGAAACATTTATGGTAAGTGTATTAGGCAGTTGGTAAGACACTCGCGAAGGAATCGCCTTAAAACTCGTAAAGGTTAAATTATTAAAAATGGTGGAGCCGAGGGTACTCGAGTGACTTAAGAGAATCAGTAAGCGCAAAACGAGCATTAGAGTCTGAGTTGGTTAGAGTATAGATTTACAAGTGACTTTGGTTTAATTCCAACTTACTTGTTGTTTATAGGTTACCAGACTCGTCCCGAGCCATTCGTAACCCCCAGTCGCTCAGGCAAGTTTTCTACCCGATATACTGTTGTTGTGATGTAAATATATGTATATGCATTATCTTGTGATAGTGCATGATTGTTATTAGCAAATTTTGCGATATATTGGAGCATGCTGATATGGTATATATGCATATCTGTTTCGTAATCTGGTTATCTATCTGTTGATTTCAATGCTTATAGTTGCATAATACCTATGCTAGAAATAAGCAAGTAGTTGCGTATACCCTTAGTATAGGGGATAAAAGGTGAACATATTTCTAAACCGGGAGTCGATGTTCCCGAGTATATTATATATATATATTTATATATATATGGATATAGTTTTTAAAACTATGGATCGAATAAGGTTTATTCGATACCTTTATTTTACTTAATTGAATATTAATTTGAGTATTCATTCGAGGGCTTATGACTCAGTTTATTTTATTATTTGAATATTATTTGAATATTCATTCGAGGGCTTATGACTCAGTTTATATTATTATTGAATATTACTTGGATATTCATTTGAGGATGTATGACTCCTTTATTTTATGAATATTATTTATAGTATTCATTCGAGGTATTATGACTCCGCTTATTACTTAATAATATTCTTTATTGTATTAAAGAATAAGGTGTCGATAATCAAACTTACTTTTGATTATTCAAATAAAGATATTACTTTCGTATAAGTATATCTTTGATTATTTGCTATTCATTTCAAGTATAAGTTTTAATACTTCTACTTCAATTATTTTATAAAGATTATTCTTTATGGGAATATTATTTAAATAATAATATTCAGACATTTTCTAAATATTCTGGGGACTGATTTACTTCATTAAATCAGCTTCACTCCAAACATTCTTAAAAATGTTTTGCGAGTCTTCAAAATGATTTTTTTAAAAGTTAGAGCGGATCCCAAAACTCATTTTTTTAAGATCCTCCTTTCGAAGGGGATTTAAATACTCGCTCAAAACCTGAGGGATCCGGCTCTGTGGTGTGTTTTATATTCGCAACAAGGTTGCTGTTTTGATAAATGAATTGATTACTTACCCAACACTCGGGAAGTAAAATTCTTGGAACAAGTTAATCCATTAACAGGCATCGCCTGGGAAATATCGGTGAGTTCTCCTTTCCAAATAGATACGACTTCTTGGTGGAGCCGTATCAACAAGTTTCTACTTGGGGAAAGTGGGGACAAGCTTTACGTTTCAGAGTCATGGATTTCATCTGAACTAGGAGTGGCGTAAGTGGCCGAGTAGCGCCGGCCCAGCCTTATTATATTGGCCCAAATGGCCTGGAAGTTCCGCTAAGGCGGTCCATTCCTTAGGAGTTCAGTGTTCGGTTGACAAGTAAATCCGACAGGTTCTCCTCTACATGTAGAAAATGGTGGGGTTGTACTACTACGACTGATCATCGTAAGTGGTCTTCCTGGCGCGGCAAACTCCCGTAATGAGTTCATCATCCAATTGGATAATTTCTGCAACACTACCCAGAGCACTTCGATAGAAAGGCTACGGTTGGGCGATTGTTGAGTGTTGGCAGGGTCAAGTTTTCAAAATGATGTTTACATCAAATGAAGTATCTCGTAACTTCATTTTATTTTGATAATATTTTAAAGATTTAATCTATTCAAATCTTGCCTTATAGTCTCATCTATGTGATGAACTTTTGAAGCTAATTATAACTTGAACGGTGGTAGTTCAAGTAGTATTTGGGAAAGATATAAGTATATTGGGGTATCTTGTAACTTCATCTTTTAAACTTATATCTAATTAATAATTGTCTTATGAATGACAAAGATTTTCAAAAAAACGTTGAGACAAGGTTAGATATATGAGATCACCTTGCAACAATATTTTTTTTATAAACAGTTATATACTGGGACTTTGTGTATATTGTGCATGGAAGAGGACTTCCAATATTTTGAAAAGTATATATGTATATATATATACTGAATATTTTGCGACTTCATCGCATTAAGATATCAACTTGGTTCATTTCTTTTGACCAAGACTTTCATGAGTACTATGAGAAGGCTCATATATTGTTAATCATTATACATATTATTTTGGTGGGCTTGCTGCTCACCCTTGCTTTCTTCTTTCATCACACAACATCAGATAGACAAGATGAACCGGACCAAGCTCCCGATTCGCAAGAGGTTAGGAGACGTTCCGCAGTTTTCTAGAAGCACTGATGCCGCCATAGCTGAGGTAGGAACTACCAATAGGCTAGGCTTTCAACTTTTGATGTATCAGATTATGTATATTTATGAATTGTAATAATGGCAAAGAAATGTAAATTTATTCAGAAACCTGTTTAAGGTGTATTGGCATATAATTGTGGAATAAAACGACTTGTGATTATTTTTGGATATTCATCTCTGAGACTATAACTTGTGGTGCGTGTGTTTATTGTGGGGTCACAGTACAGAGTAGTTGATTATTTATTAAGATTGGGTGTTGTTAAGGGAAATGGAACTCGTGACAACCCGGATCCCCGACCCCGGATTTGGGGGTGTTATAGAAATGGTATCAGAGCTAAGCGTTATAAACCTCAGAGATGATGTGACGTTAAGATAATAAGTTCACTAAGATAATAAGAACTCTTGCCAAGTTCATAGTCGGGCTACTTAACGTAGCACTGACAGTTAAAACCCTTATGGGAACCCTTATAAATATCGTGATAGGAGCGTAGTTCGTTATCGTATATGGTAGCGGGACTCCGAACCCTGAGGTTGAGGGGCAACAGCGCGATGATGTTTTATTACTAATTGGAGATCAGATTGTGGATCCAATAGAGCGTCCTAACGCAGGACCGAATGATGTTGATATTGAGGATGTAGCGGTTGAGGATGTTGTCCTAGAAGGGATAGTTGCTGAGGAGGATCCCATGGAGGATCCTGACGAGATTGGATAAAGGACCACTGATGAATTGATGACCATGGTTTGGTCAACTACCAGAGGTAGGATTGGCCGGTCACTACCAGAGGTTCGTTCAAGTTTGTAAAGATAGTAGCCCCTTTAACGCGGCTTACTCATAAGACTGAGAAGTTCGAATAGACAGAGAAATGCGAGAACAGCTTTTAAGAACTGAAGCAAAGGTTGGTGACGACCCCTATGTTGGCGTTGCTGGATGGAAAAAGGAGATTTTGTGATTTGTAAGTGACGCTTCGCATAAGGAATTAGGGTGCTTCCTAGCACAACAAGATAATCGCGTCTGCGTCAAGATAATTAAGGTAATATGAAATTCGATATCCCCGCCCATGAGCTTAGGCTCGTGGCAATAGTTTTACCCTAAAGATTGGAGGCACTACTTGTATGGAGAGAAGTGCGAGAATTACCTAAGCCATAAGTGCTCTAGTACATTCTTACGTAGAAAGAGCTCAACATACGCCAGAGGAGGCGGTTAGAGCTAATCAAGAATTATGATTGGAAGATTCTTTATCATTCGGGGAAAGCCAATATGGTGGCTGATGCCCTTAGTAAAAAGGAGAGACTCAAGATGATAATGTCTTTTGGAGAGTTTATAAGAGATTTTGAGAAAATGGAAATAGTAGTGAAGGTAACCGGAGCCGGTACCGAAAAGCTGTTTGAGATAGCAATACAGCCCGAATTATTGGAAAAGATCATATTGTGCCAGAAAAAGTTATGAATGAAGGCAGAGAGCCAACAAATAGATAAGAGGTTAATACCGAGAAAGATGAGAAGGGAATAATGAGGTATTCCTACAGAATTTGGGTTCCAAATGTTCAAGAGCTTAAAGATAAGATCTTAGATGAAAGCTAGTTTGAGGAATAAGATTTAGAGCAAACCCTGAACGTGATAGTCAGGGAGGTCGCCATCAAGATAGAAGGAACCCAAGACATAATGGAGTGGAAAATGAGGATTTTAAATTAAAAGATGACCCCAATTATGGGGAGTAGGATGAAACATTTCATACTAAGGAAACAAAAAGTCGAGTAAGGAAAGGAGACCCGAGATGGTACCCCTATACGACAATTCATGGACCTGTCTAAAGAGAACTTAGACTATTATCCCCAACCACCACCCTGAGGAGACAGTACGGTGAGAAATTCTTTCAGGACCTGTAAGTCGCTAAGCTCTCAGAGTTCCATGGAACAAGCTGACCCAGCCGAGGCAAGAGCCTGGCTAAAGGAAATAGAGGAATCATTTGAGATTCTAAATGATTGACGAACCACAAAAGACTGTTTTGTCACTTACCCTCCTAAGAGAGAGACCACCCGCTGGTGAAAGGCCAAGGAAGGCACGGAGCAAGAGATCATAATAAACTGATTTAAGTTCAGTCAATTATTTTCAGGAAAGTACTTCCCAAGGTTATGGAGATAGTGTAAAAGCTTAAGAGCCAGAACAAAGGCAGACGAGTATGATGAATTATGAATCTAAGTTGTAAAAGTTATCAAGATTCGTTCTGAAGACACGAATCCAGAATGACGGGATGTTTGAAATCAATGCTTATGTTGTGTTGGTTCATGAAATAACGATAAGAGAAAGGAATATAAAGGCAAGAGAGTTTGAGGAATGATAAGGGAGTTGGGTATGAGGAAACCCTAAAGACTCGTAGAAATAGAAATAGAAAAGTAGGTAATCGTCCGGATGAGAGTGATTCACCATGAATTAAATTGATGGTTGAAGGTATAAGAGATACATATATTTTATCCCCTGTAAGTTGGGAAGATTCGAGGAAACCTTGAGATAATTCGAAGGATAAATAATGAGACGCGGATAGACTGAGGAGACAAGAAAGTAAGAAATTAAGAAAATTGGGTGAAGGAAGTGACCTTCAAGAAGGTAAAGTGTAAGACCGGTGGCATGATACCCAGAAAGGGAGACGCCAGATATGAAAGATATCCCAACATTGAGATGACTGTTGAGATAAACAACAAAAGTAAATAAGGAATTATTAAGAAGAAGTTCACGTTGAACATGACCAATATCTTCCAGAACATCCATGTTATCATTACCAAATCAAGAAAGAAAAGTGGATGACCATTGTTATCTTTTGGAGGCCATATGGATTGACCTCAATTTGAATAAGGATGCTATTATGAAGTTAGGTATAGACTATCGAGGTGGGAATGATTGAATAAGACACCCTTATCAGGGATATATGACTTGATTTATCCATGGAATGATGCAGGTACCTTTTAAAGGTGGAATTAAGGATAGAACATCGGTAACTTAAAATGAATCCTAGGGGAATGCATAAAGGTTGGAATTTCACCCTTAATAGGGACAGTATGAGTTTTGACAGTATGATTTGGAAAGGGTTAATATAGCAACAACCTTTAAGAATCAGTGGAGAAATTTTTGAGAAGTATATAGACAATGGTTCTAGTAATAGTAAATGGTAATTTAATATGCCCTGTATCTAGGGAATACAGGAGGAACGATTGAAGGATAACCTTAGAGGTTTTACAAGGAGAAAGGAAATATTTGAAATTCTCAAGAATAAAAATGTTGATAAAGGAAATATGACATAATTATAATGATGCCAAGTGGGGCACGTGTTAAACCACGAGAAAGTATGGATCGAACCAGTAATGGTCGAAATTGTTCAGGGCAATTAGGACTTAAGATAAAAAATGTTCTAAGTATGATTGAGAGTCAGTCTTGACAGTGATTAGCCTCTAAAGATTGAGGCAATAACTTATGGAAAAATGGTGATTTTTTTTTCTTTTCTTTCCCATCTGATTTTAAGGAAAACATCTTCACTCAAGCAGTGATCGGAAATAAGGTAGAAAATTTATTTGGAGGTGGTTAAAATGACATTGACTGTAAGGAAATTTTACTATCAGGAAAGGCCAAAGAGGTGGCCGACACTTTAAAGGTAAGTGGATAATTATAGGCGCGTGTGCCAAAAGAAAACAGTGATGATGGTTAAAAATGTGAAGGTTGAATTATGGTTTGGAATATTGACATTCCTTCTGATGACTGTGCAATACCCAACCGTAATAGTAGTTGGTAAAGGTTTAATTCGTGTAATCGCCAGGAACGGGCTATCTATCTTAGGAGGTACTATCTTGAGAATAATCCAGGACCATGTTTCAAAAAGGACTAAACGAACCTTTGAGTTAAGTCTTCTATTTAAGGCATATGACTAAGAATGGTATTAACCTGCTATCGTTGCTTTGATTGAAACTCTTCTGCAATTTTATCTACTTCATGTCATGAAAGTACGTCAGAGTTTGGAGTGATCTTCATGAATTGTGATTGGTGGTTATGTTAACTCCTTAGGAGAATTAGATACGAGATGTATGGACTCCGTATGGTTAGCTATTAAGATTTTATGGAAAAGTGAATGACGACAGTAGGTCAGTGGTGGACCATAGTAAGGCAGCAATGATTCTGCGAGTAATGAGCTGATTACAACCGTGAGAGTTGTATTGGAATGGGTGTTGAGATTGAGTACCACTAATCGGGTCGTGGTAGTGTATACGTTATCATTGATAGACTAATTAAGTAGAGTATCTACCTAGTGAATTATTATTCTTTCTTATCAATAGAGAGTCGTATTATTATATGAGGAAGGTTGCGGTGCAAGCATAGAACTCTAGTAACGGTGATGTCTAAAATGAGATCCCAGGTTCGATTTTCGATATCGAGGGAGTTTCAAAGGTAATTGTGTATAAGCTAGAGGAAGTGCATGGGTCCATAGAATGATGGACGGAATAGCAAATATTTAAGCATGTGAAATGCGATGCGATAATACTCGATGTTGATATAAATACATATATGTTTTGTTCTCCTATGACAAACCTCTATAGTTCAGAGGTAGATTCCAAGCCAGATATTTTATGGCAATATTTTTTTTACATATATATACAATTCTCTTCAGTTCGCTCTTTTCTCTTCTTTTCATTTCATGTAAGCTGAGAAGAACAACCCTTCCAGAAGGGGAGGTATTGCCGAATGACTATCTATCTTTGTGATAGAAGCCTAGTAGGATACCAACTATTGTTTAATTGCTTGTCAAGTACTAAAGGCTGGCCATCTTCTGTACTAACTATGCGAGATAACAAGTGTTCATGATCATAGTGATCTCTCAATAAATTCTTTTACTTCTATATGAAGGATTAAGCTTTCGAAAATAGAAACAGCTGAAAAAGGAGTAGTAAAGTTATGGTGGTATTCAGAATGGGAATAAATTCGTAATACTAAGGTTGACGTGGTTATTAAAAGGTTATAGAACGCTAACGAGCAAAAGTATAACCATTATAATATTAGGAACGGAAGGTAGTAGCGATTACGAACTGGAAAAGAATGGGTATTGAGAAGCAAAAGCTCTAATGCTAAACGCTATAATGAGAGTCTGTGCAATAGACTTGAAAAAATTTGGAATGATCACTTAACGCGGATTTAGTTATATCACGACAATAGATCATATGTCATTATCGAGGTGTCACCTTATGAGATCCTTGAGGGAAGATAATGTCGATCTCCCTTATGTTAGGATGAAGTTGTAGAGCGCAAGATGCTCGGACCCGCAGTAGTCCAAAGGACCAGGGATATAATAGATCTAATCGGAGGACGGCTGGTAGTAACCCAAGATGGACATAAGAGGTATGCTGATTTGACTCAAAAAGGACAAAGAGTATGAAATAGGGGGCCTAGTAATGTTATAGGTATCCCCTTGGAAACCCTTGAAAAAGGATTGATGAGGTTCGGAAAGAAAGGAAAGCTAAGTCTACAATTTGTTGGACCCTTGGATATATTAAGACGTTTGAGAAGTTAGCATATGAGCTAGCCCTACCCCCGAACCTGTAGCAAGTTCATAACGTGTTCCACGTATCAATGTTAAGGAAGTGTAATTCGGATGCCAGACAAATAGGGGCATATGAGCGCATAGACATGCAACCAGACGTAACCTATATGGAGCAACCAGGAAGGGTATAGAGTAAAAAGGAACGAGTGCTTAGGAGAAGGGTTATCAAACTAGTAAGAGTTTGATGGTAGAACCACAATGTGGGAAAATTTACTCGAGAGTTAGAAAGTGCAATGCTAAGAGAGTATCCCTATTCATTTTCTATCTGATTCCGGGACGGAATCCTTTTAAGGAGGGGAGACTGTAATAACCCCAATTTTTGGGAAATTTTTGAAACCCTTATGAATAGTGTTTTTGCTGAATGAGAAAACTTTTCATGCCACACTATGTAGGGGTTCTGATATGGATATTCTGAGATTTTATTAGTACTTTATATGGGATATAAGTGTATGTAAAGATCGTCAGAATCCAAATCCGAACACTTTGATTTTTCCCGGAAATACACTAGATACAGAAAGATTTGAGAAAAAGGTAACAGGATAAAAAGGATTTAAATTAAAGGATTATAGGAGAGGATCATAAAAGGAATATAATATATTGAGAAAGGTTAAGGGAACCTAAGTAATAAGATCCCGGGTATGATCCTTCAAACGATAAACGAAAACGAAAGTTAAGCGAACCGTATAACAGATCAGCGGTCATTAGGCAAACAATTAGGAAGTTAATCAAAGGGATTAGAGAGGATGATGTCACCCAACCAATGAGAAGAGGACAAGGAGGGGAGGATGACATCATGAGGATGACACAAGCATGACATGGGAAGGAAGGAGATGTGGTGGCTTTTTAACCACACAAAATCAAGGGCAACTAGGTAATTTACTAAAACAAACACAAAAATCAAACCAACCAAGCCAAGCAAATCATTTTTCATCAAAATCAAAAAGAAACCAAGGCATTGTTCTTCATGCTCTCGGCCAAAACAGAACCAGAACACTAAAACTGCTGTATCTCCTTCATTTCTCACTCAAATATTGTGTTCTATAGCTCATTGGAAAGGTATTGAGATGGCCTACAACTCTTGTTCACAAGTCTCGTCCAAATAATCATGGTAAGACCCTCATTTTTACAGTTCTTTAAATCGGACTTTTAGAAACTTCAAAGCCTAACTTTGTGTTCTTGATTTCTTTGGAAAGATCAAGCTTGTAGGAGGCTCCCTAAGGCTTCCTAGAAACTTAACACCTCCCAAGGAAGGTATAAACTTCAAACCCTAGCCTTTACTTTATTTGTTAGTAAGTTTAATGGTTGGTGTTGTGAAATGAGAAGCATGGATTGTGATTATTAGTAGTTTGGTTTGATTTGGAAGTGTTTTTGGTAATTGAAGCTTGATTATAGTTCATAGGTCGTGATTGTGGTTGTTTGAGTTGAAAACCTTGGAGATTATGGACTGATGTGGTATGGTTTAGGTGAAGTTTTGTTGTATTGATGGTTATGAGTTGGTTGGTGGTTAATTGGAGTAGTTTAAACATTGGTAATCGCGTAAACATAGCCGTCGTAACGTCCGATTTTCTTTGGACTGTTTTATGCATAACATTAGGACCCGAGAACCCCCTGCTAGATTATGACCACTGCCATGTTTAGATAGCTCATGTTACGAGCTTCGTTTTGATATATAGTTCGTTCGATTCCGATGCACGGTTTAGGAGAAATGACCGTTTCAAGTAACGGCGTTTCGCGAACGAAACTTTTCCCCTCGCCTTACTTTAAAACATAGGTTAAAGACCAAAAAGGGTTAATTAATGCATGAAACATTTATGGTAAGTGTATTAGGCAGTTGGTAAGACACTCGCGAAGGAATCGCCTTAAAACTCGTAAAGGTTAAATTATTAAAAATGGTGGAGCCGAGGGTACTCGAGTGACTTAAGAGAATCAGTAAGCGCAAAACGAGCATTAGAGTCTGAGTTGGTTAGAGTATAGATTTACAAGTGACTTTGGTTTAATTCCAACTTACTTGTTGTTTATAGGTTACCAGACTCGTCCCGAGCCATTCGTAACCCCCAGTCGCTCAGGCAAGTTTTCTACCCGATATACTGTTGTTGTGATGTAAATATATGTATATGCATTATCTTGTGATAGTGCATGATTGTTATTAGCAAATTTTGCGATATATTGGAGCATGCTGATATGGTATATATGCATATCTATTTCGTAATCTGGTTATCTATCTGTTGATTTCAATGCTTATAGTTGCATAATACCTATGCTAGAAATAAGCAAGTAGTTGCGTATACCCTTAGTATAGGGGATAAAAGGTGAACATATTTCTAAACCGGGAGTCGATGTTCCCGAGTATATTATATATATATATTTATATATATATGGATATAGTTTTTAAAACTATGGATCGAATAAGGTTTATTCGATACCTTTATTTTACTTAATTGAATATTAATTTGAGTATTCATTCGAGGGCTTATGACTCAGTTTATTTTATTATTTGAATATTATTTGAATATTCATTCGAGGGCTTATGACTCAGTTTATATTATTATTGAATATTACTTGGATATTCATTTGAGGATGTATGACTCCTTTATTTTATGAATATTATTTATAGTATTCATTCGAGGTATTATGACTCCGCTTATTACTTAATAATATTCTTTATTGTATTAAAGAATAAGGTGTCGATAATCAAACTTACTTTTGATTATTCAAATAAAGATATTACTTTCGTATAAGTATATCTTTGATTATTTGCTATTCATTTCAAGTATAAGTTTTAATACTTCTACTTCAATTATTTTATAAAGATTATTCTTTATGGGAATATTATTTAAATAATAATATTCAGACATTTTCTAAATATTCTGGGGACTGATTTACTTCATTAAATCAGCTTCACTCCAAACATTCTTAAAAATGTTTTGCGAGTCTTCAAAATGATTTTTTTAAAAGTTAGAGCGGATCCCAAAACTCATTTTTTTAAGATCCTCCTTTCGAAGGGGATTTAAATACTCGCTCAAAACCTGAGGGATCCGGCTCTGTGGTGTGTTTTATATTCGCAACAAGGTTGCTGTTTTGATAAATGAATTGATTACTTACCCAACACTCGGGAAGTAAAATTCTTGGAACAAGTTAATCCATTAACAGGCATCGCCTGGGAAATATCGGTGAGTTCTCCTTTCCAAATAGATACGACTTCTTGGTGGAGCCGTATCAACAAGTTTCTACTTGGGGAAAGTGGGGACAAGCTTTACGTTTCAGAGTCATGGATTTCATCTGAACTAGGAGTGGCGTAAGTGGCCGAGTAGCGCCGGCCCAGCCTTATTATATTGGCCCAAATGGCCTGGAAGTTCCGCTAAGGCGGTCCATTCCTTAGGAGTTCAGTGTTCGGTTGACAAGTAAATCCGACAGGTTCTCCTCTACATGTAGAAAATGGTGGGGTTGTACTACTACGACTGATCATCGTAAGTGGTCTTCCTGGCGCGGCAAACTCCCGTAATGAGTTCATCATCCAATTGGATAATTTCTGCAACACTACCCAGAGCACTTCGATAGAAAGGCTACGGTTGGGCGATTGTTGAGTGTTGGCAGGGTCAAGTTTTCAAAATGATGTTTACATCAAATGAAGTATCTCGTAACTTCATTTTATTTTGATAATATTTTAAAGATTTAATCTATTCAAATCTTGCCTTATAGTCTCATCTATGTGATGAACTTTTGAAGCTAATTATAACTTGAACGGTGGTAGTTCAAGTAGTATTTGGGAAAGATATAAGTATATTGGGGTATCTTGTAACTTCATCTTTTAAACTTATATCTAATTAATAATTGTCTTATGAATGACAAAGATTTTCAAAAAAACGTTGAGACAAGGTTAGATATATGAGATCACCTTGCAACAATATTTTTTTTATAAACAGTTATATACTGGGACTTTGTGTATATTGTGCATGGAAGAGGACTTCCAATATTTTGAAAAGTATATATGTATATATATATACTGAATATTTTGCGACTTCATCGCATTAAGATATCAACTTGGTTCATTTCTTTTGACCAAGACTTTCATGAGTACTATGAGAAGGCTCATATATTGTTAATCATTATACATATTATTTTGGTGGGCTTGCTGCTCACCCTTGCTTTCTTCTTTCATCACACAACATCAGATAGACAAGATGAACCGGACCAAGCTCCCGATTCGCAAGAGGTTAGGAGACGTTCCGCAGTTTTCTAGAAGCACTGATGCCGCCATAGCTGAGGTAGGAACTACCAATAGGCTAGGCTTTCAACTTTTGATGTATCAGATTATGTATATTTATGAATTGTAATAATGGCAAAGAAATGTAAATTTATTCAGAAACCTGTTTAAGGTGTATTGGCATATAATTGTGGAATAAAACGACTTGTGATTATTTTTGGATATTCATCTCTGAGACTATAACTTGTGGTGCGTGTGTTTATTGTGGGGTCACAGTACAGAGTAGTTGATTATTTATTAAGATTGGGTGTTGTTAAGGGAAATGGAACTCGTGACAACCCGGATCCCCGACCCCGGATTTGGGGGTGTTACATTGTAAATCACCATCCCCAGTCAGTGACACGCTAAAAATTATGGGATCTACTTCGATAGTGAATGAGTCTCCAAGATTGGGAGTTATGATGCGCCTGTGAAAGATGTTATGCATAATACGGATGTGAGGGCGGATATGCTTACTGTGAATTCTTTATGTGCCAAAGTATTAGTGGATTCGGGAGCAACTCAATCATTTATTTCTACGGGTTTTGCTGATAAGTTGAATTTCCCAATTGTATTATTAAATGAGATTATGACTATAAAACTAGTAAATTAAGAACGTGTATATGTTAAGCAAGTGTGTATCAATTGTGAGATTGAGATTTTTGGCAATAAGTTCGTGCTAATTTGATACCATTTAAGCTAGGAGAGTTTGACGTTACTTTAGAAATGGAATGGCTATCTAAGCATGATGCTCAGATAGACTGTCGTAATAAGAAGGTAATCTTGAAGACGCCAAACGAGAAAGTGGTGATGTTTAGAGGTCAAAAGCAAGCAAAGAAGTTCTTAATGATGATTCAAGCTAAGAAGTTACTAAGACAAGGATGATAGCATTTTATTGCTTATGTGATCGATAGAAGTCAAGAGCCAGCAAACCTTGAAGATATTGCAGTAGTTAATGTTCTGGATGTGTTTTCAGATTAGTTACCAGGACTTTCTCCAGATAGGGAAATTGAACATGCAATCGACTTAGCACCTAGAACGGAACCAGTATCTAAGGCCCCGTATAGAATGGCGCCCGTTGAAATGAAGGAGTTGGCAAAGCAATTGCAAGAGTTATTGGAAAAAGGAGTGATTAGACCTGGTGTATCCCCATGGGGTGCACCGGTATTATTTGTTAAGAAAAAGGACGAAAGCATGAGGTTATGCATAGACTATCGAGAACTCAATAAGTTTACTATCAAGAACAAGTATCTGTTATGCAATCACCCCAATTTTTGGTAATAATTAAAGTACTAGTGAATAGTACTTTTTCTAAACCATGATGAATAGTATTTTTTTTGCTGATTAAGAAATATTATCAGACGCTCGTATATAAGAGTTCCCTTATGGAAATTCTAAGCTTATATTAGTATTGGAGAGTGAAAATAAGTGTATGTAAAAGCCGTCAGATTTCGAAAACGAGCACTTTTATTTTTCCCTGAGATTTCCACCAGACATTTAGGGATTTAAGAAATTAATATTAAGATGAAGGATTTTAAATCCAAGGATTATAAAGGAGAATCAATTTAGGTATTAAAAATACCAAGAAGATATTATCAATAAAACCATTGAGGTATTTAACCAAACGATCAACGAGATTAAGTGATAACCGGACAAAGAAATGAATAACGACTCTTGCAAATAAATTTGCAAGTGTCAAGGCAAGTGGATGGTTGATCAACCAAGAAACCAAGTGATAGTTAGGAAGGAATGGCTAGTTAATTATCTAGTTAACTAGGGATGATCTCATCTCACCACAAATCACCAACACATGGCAAATGGTGATATCATCTTCCTCTAACTCCTTTGTTTATTATTAACCTAGAAAAATATCAAGACAACCCATCATTATCCACCACATTATTCCACCAACACAAGAAAGAAAAAGCATTTCCTCCCCCATTTCCATTGCTCTCGGCCAAAACAGAACCAGCACATTAAAACTGCTGTATCTCCTTCATTTCTCACTCAAATATTATGTTATATAGCTCGTTAGAAAGGTATTGAGATGATCTACAAATCTTGTTCACAAGCCTTGTCCAGATAAGGATGATAAGACCCTCATTTTCCAGTTCTTTCAATCGGACCAATAGTAACTCCAAGAAACTAACTTTTGTTTCTTGATTCCAGGGATGAGCCAAGCTAGTTTAAGGCTATACAAGGGTAGTGCAAATCTTTGTGGTGGCTAAAACACTCCAAGGAAGGTATAGACTCCAAGAATCTTGATATTGAGTTTGAGTTTTGATTATGATTTAGTGATTATGTGTTAACATAAGTTAAGAGCTTAGTATAATGGATGATTGGTGTTGATTTGGATTTGTTTAGTAGTATATGTTTGGATGAGTGTTGTGAAAGTTGATTGTTATGAGATTGATTTAATTTTTAATGGTTAGTGTATGGATTGTGATTGTTGATTGGGTTGATTTTAGACATGGATTGATTTTGGAAATCGAATAGTTATAGCTGTCGTAATGCCGAATTTTTGTTAGCCACTAAAACTGCTGAGATCATGAAATGAGGCCTGTCCATTTGTGACCATATAACTATATATATGTGTAGAGGTTGTCATGTAGTTTACGTGAGCGCAAGAACCTCATAAAACACATTTACGGTTTAAAAGTTATGTCCATTTTAGTGAACATTGTTTCGTGAAACCAAACTTTGCTTAAGTGCAGTTTTGAGACTTCACCCCTTAGAAGGACTGAGAAAATCCTGAAACTTTAGTATGACATGCTAGGGTCAGTTAGGAAAGTCCTCATGAAAGTTTTGGATTAAAAGGATTATTTTTCGATTTTATAAAAATGATGAAGTAAGCAACATCCATGGAAAACCGTAAGCAAAACGACGGGAAGCGTGAATGAATACAATTGAGTTAGAACTTGGATTTTGCTAAGTCATAGGATGCAATGTGAGTATAAATAACATGCTTATGTGTCCTTTAAGATATGTGTAGCATAGACTAGTGGAAATGGCAATTGTGTCTAGGAGTTATGCATTGGATTGTATGTGATAGTTTAAGTGGTATAGGTTAGCACTAGTTGCTAACCCTACTTTGTTTTCAGCGTTATAGCACCTCGACATAACCCAGGACCCTCGCAGTCACATGGGAGTTTGCAGTCGCATTTATATTCGCATCGTTAAGGCAAGATTTCTATCCTTAACTGTTGACTTCTCTACCTTATGATATTGTTCATCATAAAGTGTTCATATATACATATATGCATAGACTAAATATGAATGGAGGATTTTGTTGAGGTATGCATGGCTACATAAGTATAATATATTTAAGGACTAGTGAATCCCTAGAATAGGGAAGAACTATCAATAGAAGTAGACTCAAATAAATGAGGAAGTATTTTAAGTTTATTTCTGTATTCATTACGTCGACCGGAAGCCGACCTTTCTTCTGATAGTAGTCATCGTAGATCAAAGATTGTTCTTTCGAATATTATATGACCGTATATTAATTTTTTCTTTGAGGAATAGATATCGGGGTATTTAATATTATTAAATGCCAAATTGAGGATAATAAATGATATTATCACAACCCAATCTCAGAAAGATGGGGTATTCGTAATTTTATCAATTATACATTTATTAAGACATCTTGGGATTAACTATTTAATTAAATTTATTTTATTTAGTTAATTATTTTCAAATATTGACTAAGGGATTTCCTATAAATTGAGATTCAAAGAAATGTTGTATTCTAAAAAGTATTATTTTGAATCAATATACAAGAGATTATTAATTAATCTAGCAATTATTAAGGCTTCCTGGTCAGTTAGTGAATGTTCGTTGGTTAATAAAATTTCCTAAGGGATAACCATAATGAGATGATGGTTGAGGTGAATAACCATAACAATGAGAATAAAGTGATAAGAATGAGATGAATAACGATAATAATAATAATAATAAAGAGTTTTGATAACTCAGGGGACTCGAGTAATGTAGGGATCATTTTATATGATGCTCAAGAAGATGCGACCGGAAGGGGTCAGCATACTCTCGAAATGAGATTGCGGCCTACATAAACGTCGGTACCGCTGATTGAGAATACCGGTAATACGGTAATTCTGCGTAAGAGGCCAGGGTGCCGGTCCAGCCATTTTAATTTTGGCCCATGTGTTGCCAAAGGATGATTTGGTCATGTTCGAAAAGTGTTCCTGTCAATCACCGAGTCAAGTTCAAAAAGTGTTCTTGCCCTGGTCAAGTTCGAAAAGTCTTCTTTCCCATCTACTAGTAGTAAAACGGTCCCTCGGAAGGACATGATTCAAACGACTGATCATCGTTTAATCATATCCAGTTGGTTGAAAGTCCCAGTCCCTCGGAAAAGAAATTATTAAAATGTTTGTAAATTGAACTATCACATATAAATTATGAAAATAAATAGAATAACTAGATTGTGTTAATCTAACAACATAATGGGTTGTTAAGATTGTTTGGTTATGGAAAATCTTGTACCGATGTTGATTATTGAAAGAGGGATTGTGTAATTGTTGTGATTAATTTAAATTACAGCTTAAGTGGTGGAAAATAATTTGTCATAAACCGGTTGAGGAATGAAAAGTATATTCTTTAATAACTTGAACTATTAGAGAATTATAAAGGTTTGAGGTTTATAAAAGATGTTGATATTGAGGAACGACCTAAAGGGTATAAAGGTTTGATTCTTTTCCCTATTACTCCTATCAAGGTATATTCCTTTTTTTTATATAAGTGGATAGTTATTGGGAGAAATTGCTGGGCATTATTTTCTCATTCTTGTTGTTTATTCTTCCAACCCTACAGATAGCAATGTGGCCGTTCCATCAAAAAAGAGCAAGGAAGTTGATGATATCTATTATTCCATACGACTGGCTTGAAGTGAAGGATTAAGCTGGTAGGAGGCTAGTTATCCTAGCATGATTTGTTTAAGTTGAATTATGGGAATCATTATATCCCTTGAGTTAGGTCTATATTGGACTTCTGATTACGCTTCAATTAGAAGTAGTAATCAGTACAATGTTTTGTAGAGATATTTGGAAGAATGTAATGATTGTTGAATCAACATATTATTATGGTTCAGTATTGTATCGGTGCGTTCTCTGAGACTATAACCTGTGTGTGTGTGTGTGTGTGTGTGAAAGAAAGGGGTCACAGTATGCAATAGTAGTTTTGATTAAAGATTAAGTGATATTAAGGAAAATGGAACTCGTGACAACCCAGATTCCTGACCCCGGATTTGGGGGTGTTACATGTTACCTCGAATCAATGATTTGTTTGATCATTTGAAAGAAGCAAAGTATTTTCTAGGATTGATTTAAGATTTGGGTATCACCAATTAAAGTTTGAACCTGAGAACGTATCGAAGACAGCTTTCAGAACTAAGTACGATCATTAAGAAATTCTAGTAATGTCTTTTGGATTGACCATTACACCAGCAACATTTAAACTTGATGGACAGAATCTTTAAGGAGTATTTTGATAAATTGTATGTATGCTTATAGATGATATTTTGATTTATTCAAAGTCAATGGAGGACCGTGCAAAATATTTAAAGGTAGTTTTGGGAATTTCGAGAGGGAATAAGTTGTATGCTAAGTTTTTAAAGTGTGAGTTTTGGTTGCATGAAGTTTAATTCTTAAGATAAATAGTCATTGATGAAGGAACCCAAGTGGATCCAGCAAGGATTAAAGCTATTATGAATTTGGAAAGGCCAAAAACACCAATAGAAGTGAGAAGTTTCTTAGTATTGGTAGGATATTACCGAAGACTTGTTCAAGATTTCTCAAAGATTGCGACACCTTTGACGAAGCTTACTTGGAAAAGTGAGAAGTTTATATGGAACGAGAAGTGTGAAGAAAGTTTTCAAGAATTGAAGAAAATATTGATCACGGCACCTGTTTTTTCACTTCCAGATGATCAAGGAAATTTTATAATCTGTAGTGATGCTTCTCATAAGGGATTAGGTTGTGTTCCGATGCAGCAGGATAAAGTTATTGCATATGCGTCTAGACAACTGAAACATCATGAGCAGAAGTATTCTGCTCATGACTTGGAACTAGCAGCAATAGTATTCACCTTGAAGATTTGGAGACATTATCTATATGGAGAAAGATGCGAGATTTATACGGATCATAAGAGTTTGAAGTACATATTCACGCAAAAGGAACTAAATATGAGATAGAGAAGATGGTTGGAGTTGATTAAGGACTATTATTGCATGATTAACTATCACCCAGGAAAAGAAAATGTGGTAGCAGACGCATTAAGAAGAAAGGAAAAATTGAATATGTTGACAATACCCAAGGATTTAAATAAGGAATTTCAAAAGTTGGAATTGGAAGTCATAATTTGCATGCCTGATGAATCAAAGATGTATAATATGACTTTTCAGCCAGAATTGTTAGAAAAGATAGAGAAATGTCAAGAAGACGTAACGGACCAGGATATCAATCGTTTGGTAGGAGAAAAGTTATACACTCAAAAGGATGATCAAGGTATTCTCAGATTTTCTTCTAGAATTTGGATTCCACCAGTGACAGAGTTGAAGAATGAAATTCTAAAGGGAGCTCACAATTCAAAGTATTCCATTCATCCAGGAAGTACCAAGATATACAGAGAATTAAATAAGAATTATTGGTGGCCAGACATGAAAAGAGAAATTGTTGAATAGGTTAGCAAATGTTATACGTGTCAAAAAATTAAGGCGGAGCACCAGAAATCAAGTGGATTATTACAACCGTTAAATATTCCAGAGTGGAAGTGGGAGCACATTGTTATGGATTTTATAATCGGCTTACCAAGGACGAAAGTGAAACATGATGCTATTTGGGTTATAGTGGACAGATGTAGTAAATTAGGTCATTTCTTGCCTATTAATGAAAGATTTTCACTGGACAAGTTGGTTCACATGTAGTTGAAGGAAATATAGTCTATCATGGAGTCCTTGTGTCTATTGTATCTGATCGAGATCCACGTTTCAATTCAAGATTTTGGAGAAGTTTTTAAGAATGTTTGGGAACTAAGTTGAATATGAGTACAACTTATCATCCACAGACTCACAGCCAAAGCGAGTGAACGATCCACACTATTGAAGATATGTTATGTGTTTGTGCCATTGATTTCAAAGGAAATTGGGATGAGCATTTTCCCTTAGTGGAATTTACTTACAATAATAGTTAGCACGCCAGTATCAGAATGCTTCCCTATAAAACTCTTTATGGACGCAAATGTCAATCACTTGTATATTGGGATGAAGTTGGAGAACGTAAGATACTTGGACCCGAATTGGTGCAATAGACAAAAGAAGTGGTTGAATTCATTCAGAAAAGGTTAATTGCAGCACAAGATCATCAAAGGAAATATGTAGATCAATCCAGAAAGGATATAGAATTCAAAGAAGGAGATATAGTGTTACTGAAAGTGTCACCGTGGAAAGGATTGTCGAGGTTTGGAAAGAAAGGGAAGTTGAGTCCTAGATACGCTGGACCTTTTGAAATTTTGAAATGTGTTGGTAAGGTAGCATACGAATTGGCGTTACCTCCGCACATGGAGCACATTCATAATGTATTTCATGTATCGATGCTTAAGAAGTATAATTCAGACTCTAGGCATGTAATCGAGTATGAGCCGATAGAACTTCAGGAAGATTTGTCTTATGTAGAGAATCCAATAGAGATTCTAGAAAAGAAAGAGAAGGTATTAATGAATAAAGTTGTAAATTTAGTAAAAGTATTGTGGAGAAACCCAAGAGTTGAAGAGTCAACCTGGGAGTTAGAAAGTGATATGCGAGAAAAATACCCTCATTTGTTTACTTAAGAGATTCTGAGGACGGAATCCTTTTAAGGGGGAAGGATGTAATATCCGGGATATATCGTGTAATTATTTTTATCAATAAATAATTATGATGTGATTATTATGTGATTTTTTGGTGAATTATCTGATGATTGGTATTGGTATTGAGATGTTTATATGTGATAAAATGTGAGTATTTTAATTTTTATATGTCATGAATAAAGTATAGATAATTTTGATATGTTTCTAGTAATTTTTGGACTGCTATATGATTTTATAAAGAATTTATAGATTTAATAATTATTTTCTGAGTAGTTATTAAACTATTTTATAAAATCGGGAATCGTCCAACTTCAACCGTTTTTACATTTTTACAACCCAAAACTCTTCGGAAAACTCCTTTCTAACCTAATCTGATTCTTTTGAACATTTTCCGTGTTTTGAGTTTTTCAATCCGGAATACATTTTGACCCGTATGAGTCCCGGTGCAAAATTTTCGATACAATAGTCATTTTGATAGATCAATAAAACTCCTATTCTCAGGAGACATAATATTTTTACATTATTTTCTCGTAGAGTGTTTTATAAGAAGCCCAGTTTTGATAATTATCCAAAACTGATATCAAATCGGATCGTTTTTATAGTTCCTAGCGGCTAAGTAATCTATTTCCGGATCCAATACGATCCAACGGATATTAATATTCCATAAGTATAAATAGCCTTTTTCTTATTTTATTTTATTTGGATAATCATAAATAAACAGTTAAAACATATAATTTACAGAGAAAAACTTGAATATTCGTCGCGTTCTTGAGAATCGAACCTAAAAATGAAGGCGTTACCGAAATCAGAATCAAGCGTGTGAATATAATTTCTGATTTTGATGTTGTTCGTATTATTTGATGATTGTATCTTCTAGATAATTTTTTCCTGATCATTTTGGTATATTATATGTTTAATTTGGAGTTCAATAACATATAGAAAAAGGGGTTTGATCTTCGAATACATAAACTACGTTTATGATCATATGAATAAATTTAATTGACATTAGGGGTTTCATTTGTGATGATTCTGAGTTGAATAAATTGCAACATATAGATCATATTAAAATAAATTGATTCGTATGTTCGATTGTGATGTTTGACCCCTGGAAGGGCTTCGTCAGAAAAAAACATAAAAACAACGGCTTACTTTTCCGGTCGATTTTTCGATCGTTTTATTGATTGATTGGACGAATCGTTGGCAGGAATAAGTTTCTAGGAGCAAGGAGATTATATTTTGTTGTTACGATGCATTTCTGGGTCATTTTTGAGTCACCGAAAAAGTTCGGGGTCGCCGTTAATGGCGACCGCTGGCGAGAAGGTGGGGAAGACGACAAAAATGTTGTTTGGCCCGCCTGCTTTGCAAAGTTTTGCATTTCAGTCCCTGGGATTTATAAAAATTACCAAAATTGGATTTATGTTTTATATACTTTCAAAAATGATATTATTTATTTATATTATTTTCAGAAAATAGATTTTAATTATTTAAAATTCCAAAAATCAATATTTTTAATTATGGAAATTATTTTAATTTGAAAATAAATCTAAATTATTTAATTAAATAATTTTAGTTGATAATTAATTATTTAATTAGTCAATTAATTTAAATATTAATTGATTAATTGATTCAATTTGTTATTAATTAATTTTAATTGATTATTTAATTAGATTTAATTATTTCTTTAGATTTAAAAATTCCGAAAAATAGTTTCTAGCCTCAAACTATTATTTTAAATTATTTTCAAGGCTCGATAATTATTATTAACTGATTTTAAAGTCAGATTCGGGTGTTCGAACCTTATTATTTATTTATAAAATGATGCGTTGGCCTATTTTAATTCCGAATTTTTTTCAAAAATTCATATTAAATTCTTGGAAAATCATTTTAACCCTGAATCTTCTTTGAAAAATTACTTTTATCGAATACCTTGCATGCTATGTGCTAGGTTCTATCTGATTAATGTGTTATATGCCTATGTGGTTATTATTTGATTGTTTTGGTCTTCATTCTGAATCCGTAAATTGGATTTGGGTAAAATAAAAGGTAGATAGAAGCTGGTAAGGTCTATGTGATGATTAGAATAATATGAGATTGAGTATTAATAAATGCTTATAATGCCTAGCAGAGGAAACATGGCATAGAAAAGGGAACCGTGTGATCAATAAATAGAATCGAGGCATAGAAAAAGAATACAAGTGATCAGTGAGAAGAAGAGGGCCATAGAAAAAGAGGAGAAGTGGTTGTTGAGTAAAAATGTTAGACGAATGCAAGTGATGTTAGAAATCATCTATGATCAGGCAAGTACTTCTGAACCTTCCTCGAGATATATTGCAAATATTTCTGAACTTCCTCAAAACATGTTGCTAGTATACAAAATAGTCATGTTTCATATTGTAAGTGCTTTAAATTATTCAACCTTGAACCCTGATCACATCATTGAGCTTGAGCTTTAAGCCTTATTCTTTGTAAACCACCGAATGTTGATTTTCTAAGATATTAAACTACTCAAATGCAATACTACTCCACAAATACATATACACCATATACGAAACACTGAAGCCTAATTACTTAAGCATACAGAAACTTATATACCCTATAATACCCTATGACATCAAAGATATATACCTTGTATTATCATTGAACCATTCATTAGATACCTGATTCTTCAACCGGCTTGAAGTCGTTCTTTATATATATACCTTGATATACCCTGATGATACTTATGAAATGTTTTATGCTCCGAGATAAATGCTTTATCAATGCTAATTATGGTTCTGTTTTATTGATTTACAATGACTATCATATTGAATTGATTTAGAATGGATGGTTTTTAAATGTGGACCAGATTCGTGGTCAGACAAGATTCATGGTCATGATATGCCAATGTGTGCCTTGGATCCAGTATAAAGAGCAGAGTTGTGAGCCTTGCTCAGGGTTAATGCGTGACTGATCAGCAGCCTAACCTTGGTTTTAAAAGTTAAAATGAATATCCAATTCTAATGATTACTTGACAAGAAACTTGGTTCTTCTGAACCATTTCAATAGATCATTGTTTAACCTCAATTATTTCTATTATGACTTGTTGAGCTAGTTAGCTCACTCTTGCAAATCTATTTCTAGAATTAGATAAAGAATTTTATTATTAGAGGGAAGTCCTTGGTTGGACAGACTGAGATTGAAAGTTATATTATTCTACAGTTAAAAAGGAAATTGTTGGTAGCAAGGACTCCCAGTCCGGTGTGCGAGCTAGGATTCCAGATTAAGCTAGATCGTACTAGCGGGAGCTTTATGTTTAGTTTTAAGTTATGTAAGCTTGTAAGAATGTTGTCACTATCAGTTGTAAGTTAAACTATTTGGGATTTGTTACGATGTAATAAAAGGCAAGGTGGTGGCTTATTTTCATACTTTAACCTGTTGCGATCCATGATTAGGGTAAGTAAGGGTTATTACATATATTACTTTCATAAACAGGTTTGTATATGGTGTGTGTATGTATTGTGAACCCCAAACTTCTGACCTGGGTTTGGAGGGCGTCACACTTATTAGCTGGAAATGCAACAAGATGAGAAAATTAAAAAGGGCCAACGAAAAGACTGAGATGTAGCCCTTGTTGCATCCAATGACTGTGAGAAGCAAGTGGAATCCAAAATGGAATCTACAACAAATCAATCTGAAGAAGCAAGACCAAAATCATCAAAAGGAAAAGCTAAAGAAGTTGAAGCTGAGAATGATTCATCTTCAGCATATGATCTAGAGGAGCTGGATGAACACATGGCCTTCCTATAAAAAAAAAATCATAATTTGAAGTTCAAAAGAAAATATTTCTCCAAGCCATTCAACAAAGAGTTCAACTCCAATAGGAATTTGGTTGATAAATCCAAATTCAAATAGGGGATAGCGGGACACCTTGCAAATGAGTGCAGAAAGTCACAGAACCCTAGAGGTGTTGAAGTTGTGGATTACAAGTAGAAAAATTTTGTTCTATTAAGAAAAAAAAATATTTCATCACCAAGGAAAAATACTGGGCTGATGGAGATGACTCAGATGAAGAAGCTGAGTATGTAAATCTGAACTAGTGGCTAATGATGATGGTCTTGAAGCTAGTCCATCAAGCAATCAGGTAATCACCACTGATCTATCTAATTTGAGTAAGAGTAAATACAAAGAAACCATTAATGACATGACTTCTGAACAATATAAATTGCATGTTACTCTAAAATCTCTCAAGAAAAAAATTATAAGGTTAAAAAATATGATGCTATGCTTGTTTAAAAAAATACTCTATTAAAAACTCAGTTGCACGATTTTGTGAAATTGAAAAAGGATTACTTGGTAGTTAAAGATGATATGTTTGATGTGCTAAAAAGAAAAGAAACTCTGAGAAACCAACTTGAACGTGAACAAACTGTTATTGCTAAATGGAAAGAATCCAAGAATGCAGTCAACAAAATCATGGAAGTTCAAGGCATTGAATCTTTCTGTGATCTTGCTGGAAAAAGGGATAAAGTAAAACTTGAACATGTTAGTGATTGTTGTGAGTCAACAGATAGTGATTATCCGTTGATAGACAAAATATCAATGTATAAAAGCTATCCTTTGAAGAAAACGGTCAGTTCATCCAAATTGGAAAAACTCAATGAGAAGTATGGTCCAGTTAATAAGAACTTTGTGACTGGTGAGAGTAACAAAACCAAGCAGGATAAGCAACAGAACATAGGTCACTTATCCAAAAAAACTTGAAGAATAATATTGAGACTAGTATAGGCTTTAAAAAAGGAACAATAGAAATGGCAAGATAGGTATTAACAAACATAATAACTACACTTCAGATAAATATGCTCCTAGAAAACCTTGTGCTAAGTGTGACAGTTTCAATCAACTATCTGTTAATTGTTAATATATGTCTATGCCTACTATGTCCATACATTCATTTCCAATGCCAAAATATATTTAATCAGAACTACAATAACACGCCATTCATTCCTAGTTACTACTTTTATGCATATTCCATGCCATGAAATATGCCTGAAAAATAACATGTTTCCTCCTCACATGAATTTTATGCATCCATAAAAATTGGAATATGATTTGAACATTATTAACTCTGCTCAAAGATTGAAGGAAAGAGTGGATCTTGATCCTCCAAATTCTAAAGTTAAGAATGGTAAAAAGGCAAAGAAAGCATCTGACAAAACAGGACCCAAGAACAATTGGGTACTGGAGTTGAATTGAGTTGGTTTTGATTATGTGCAGGGAAAGTAGAAAAATATCTGGTATGTGTGTCACACCCCCAACTTAAATAGCAAAATAATTATAGCTATTACATCATTTTAAAGAGTATTACACAACCAAAATCCAAGATCTTTACAGTTTAGGGTTTGAAACAGCCCAACACTACCAACTATTACATCCGATTATAAATACCGAGTCCTCACACAACTATTATTACTTATTCTACCTGAGCTCGAACATAAGCGTCAGCATCACAGGTCTTACGGGCAGTCTGCTTGAATCTAACCATGGCTGCTAGCTGTAATATCAGGGTAAAGCAAGAAGTGAGCCAAAAGCTCAACAAGTGCTAACAATACAACGCAAAGCATAAATTGAGATATACCCTTAGGAACGACAATGGAATGACATAATCAATGATAATCGAGAGATAAAACATATGTGAGTTGGCATCATTTTGCTTGCATCAAAACAAATTTTAAAACCATTCTTAATCCAAATCATTTTATGACGCTACGGATTACAGCCGGTGATCAGCCGCGAAGTAATCCCGAACCTCGCTGGGTTCTAAAACATTATTGGGAATCCCTAGGCAACTTTTAAGCCTAATATAAGTGTGGAAAGGACTCGCGTCTCAGTCCAGATCCACCATTCAAGAAAACATTTGTCCCCCTTTGGGACTGAAAAATCCACGTTTTAATCATTTTAAAAACTGATGCCGATTTATGACAAAATCTCTTTCGACTGTAATTATTTTTACCAAGGGATTATAGATCAACTTGAAACACTGGAAATATGACACTAAATCTCAGGGCCATGATCTACTAGACTTTACTATATTAGGGTAATTGAGAGGTTTCCATAAACAAGAACTTAGACAAGGAAATTAAGCCAGGCTATTGGATAAGATGAAAGAGTAATGCCAAACTAGGCTTAAAGCAATGGTTGTAGACAAGGTATAGGTATTGGAACATCAAGAAGATAGGCATCACTGGTACAAATAGGATAAAGGTGTTAAAATATAAAGAAAGTGATCATCAGCTCAGTATATAACAGGATATCAAGCTTTAGGGTAAGGATAGGGTTATCAAACAATCATGAATGTATTTAAGAAATGATTGGCTTTTAGGTATCAAAATAAAGTTTCTATCGAGGTTATTTCAAGAGTTGAATTCAAAGCATCAGGGTGCAACATCAAGATTTCTCAGGGATCAATAGCATGATAAACAAAAGGGATTAATAAGATATTATAACGCATCTCTAATTTATCATGGCATTAAACTATCATGAAAGACTTTTGAACTACTTGCAATATGTACTCGAGGGTTCATGGCATCTCTATGTAACTCACAGATAAACAAAAGATACTCTTGATTTAAATACATCAAAATGACTCAGGATAATTGCATCGATATATATATATAAACTGTTTACAGCAAATACGAAGGTCAAGTTGAATCACTTGCCTTGAGATAGACTGGTCTGGTCTGACTGGTAGGAGCAACAACTGGAGCTTCACTCGACTTTTAAGGCAAGTTTTCCCTCGTCTCGAGATCCTACATAAATAATAATAATCCTCATTATAATATATTCTTTCCATCTTAACCTATTTATAACCCGAAATTAAACATAGATGGCACTTAGGCCTATACACACTTAATTCATATCCAACATTTATATTTTTAAATGTACACACGTAGCCACATAATCACATATCGTATATTAATACCAAATAACATCATATACACCATAATGCCACACTAGGCTTGGATGATCTCGACTCACCACTTAAGTTACTTGGTCGCTAACTAAACGAAGTCTTCGAATTTGGGCTTCCTAACTCAATGTGCCTTTCCTAAATTATCCAAAACCTATTGACCCTCACTTGTGCCTTTTGTTCTACTGACCTTACACTATCTTACAACTATGGTGGTCGACCTTATACTCACTTCTAAGTGTCCTAAAACTATGTGATAAGTGAAAGTGCTCACTGGTGCAAATTTCAGAATGGTAACTAAGGTTTCTTGAGTGCATTAGACACTCTTAAACTACAAGTTTTTCTTCAAAATTTTTACACAAGACTCTCCTGACCTAAGGGCATCTCACAAGCTTGATGTGGCTCAAAGGCCTGGCTTGGGCCTTCTTGGGCCTAAGCTAAAAGTCCAAGGTTCCCCTGTTTTTCTGGGCAGAAAATGCCCTGACTTGAATTAACTTGTGACACATGGTTCTAGCTCATATCCTATGAACTATGGTTGGAAAAACTTCTCTGACATACCCTCTAACTAAGGCCCAATTGGGCCTAATGAGGGCCTACCCATGACATGGCCAAATCTCCCTATTTCCAAGTTGCAACAAAACTGTCCCCTGCTGGACAGATTTTGTTATTCTACTTGTGCACCTAACCAAATGACATGCAAACCTCCAACCAACTCCTAAAACCTATTATATACTCCCCATACTAACTTCTGGTGGCTTGGGCCTCAAAGTGCACATCAATGACATGGTCAAAACTCACTCTAAACTCAGGGTACTAAACTGATTTTTCTGCAGAAACTATAACTCTCATTTTCCAAGGTTTTGACTTGACAAACCCAATTATCAACAACTAAATACTTAAACCAAGACCTATACTTGGTGTTCTACTGAACTAACTCTTTTTTTTTCTCAAAATACCCTTGGTGAGATCATCCTTACCTATGGTGCAACTATGGCAAAATAAAAGAGACTACTCTTTACAACTCATAAACCTTTATGCTTTTGAAACAACATGATATATATTTTTATAAAAGATAACCACAAATTATTACCATGCAACAAGAAGCATAAATCCATATTATCACATTATTCCTACTGAAATTAAGGCTCACTAACAAAATCTTTTCCAAATGATCAAAATCTTACAACAAACTAAGAGAATTCCACATGCATGCATGCCTTCGGGTTTTTCAACCCAAAACAACCCATTTTCTACATATATTCCATCTTAAAATTGACATGCAAGCCTAGCATAAGGTATACCTAGATGATCACTTAGCATGCAAGGAGTTTTATCAAATTATCACCACAAAATTTAAGTCATTATCACATAAACATGCAAAAATTGATCAAAACAACAAGAATGATTTCAAGGACCATTCATTCGGCTCCCATATGGTCATGGCCGAATGAAATGGATGGAAATGGCCATTAAATCATCAAGATTTTCCTTCTCATGACTTGGCACTTATCCATTCATTGTAGTCCTCTCAAAAACAACCTTAAATCCATGAGAATCAAGATTGTATATTTGAGTTTCACTAAAACCTTAACATGCAACTTTAAAACTTAAACTTTTTACTCAAAACTCTTTGGAATATAAATGATCATGATATAGGAAGTAATATTTACTTGTATGGGAGGTGGAAACTTGAATGTGGAATGAAGAAAAGGGGAGGGGGGTAGGGCTTCGGCAAAAAGCCGAGAGGAAAGGTGGGAGGAGGGAGAGGAGAGGGAGAAAAAATGTAGAAATGGTGGAGTGATCATCATGATTGTTTGGTTTTTATTTGCCCACAAGTGAGTGGATGTGAGAAATTACAAGAGTAACCCTCTAACCAAAGTTAGGCAAGTTTGCATGCAAGGTCAAGGAGGTAATTTGGCTAGCAAATTGTGAGTTAGTGGGGTGGTTATTGACTCTTTAGCCCTTTGGTTAAATAGAAGAGAGTTTGCATGCAAGGTTATTCATGTAATTTGATAATTATTAAGCAACTAATTTCCAAAGATTTATTTTTATATAATAAAGTACAAGTTCAAAAATTATAAAATTTATACCATAAAATAACTTGGATTTTTAGAGACTTTATAAAATCATTTTCAAAATTTGTGTACAAAATGTCTTTTAAAAGAAAATTTTTCCAAAGCTTAGAATATTCCTTATAAATCAAAAATAAAGAAATTAAATAAATTCTTGCTTTGAAAAATCATATACTACCCAGAGCAAACTTAAAATGCAGAAATTTTCACTCACACAAACGTACAAGCATTGAATATATTTTTATTTAACTTAATATTATTCACAAATAATATTACATAAAATGCCGGTCGTAACATCCTCTCCCCCTTAAGGGATTCTGTCCCCAGAATCTAAGAGAACAGATGAGGATACCGGGAACGCATATCAGACTCTAACTCCCAAGTCGACTCTTCGACCTTAGGGTTCCTCCAAAGTACTTTCACTAACTTTACTGATTTATTTCTAAGACTCTTTACTTGCCAGTCGAGTACTTTAACCGGTTGCTCCACAAATGACAGGTCTGCCTGAATTTCTACAGGTTCATATTCTATCACATGGCTAGCGTCAGGATTGTACTTCTTAAGCAACGACACATGGAACACGTTATGCACATGCTGATACTGAGGTGGTAAGGCCAACTCGTAGGCCACCTTTCCTACTTGACTCAAAATCTCAAAAGGACCTACGTATCTAGGTGCTAACTTTCCTTTCTTGCCAAATCTTATCAACCCTTTCCTAGGTGACACTTTTAGCAACACAGCTTCGCCAATTTGGAATTGAACATCTTTACGCGCTGGATCCGCATACTTCCTCTGTCTATCTTGAGCAGCAAGCAACCTTTTCTGAATTAACTTGACTGAGTCATGCAACTGTTGTACCAATTCTGAGCCGAGAATTCTTCCTTCTCCTACTTCATCCCAACTTGTTGGTGATCTACATTTTCGCCCGTACAAAGCTTCATATGGTGGCATGCCGATACTGGAATGATAGCTGTTGTTATATGAAAATTCAATTAATGGCAGGTGGTCGTCCCAACTTCCAGCAAAATCGATTGCACAACTGCGCAACATGTCTTCAATTGTTTGAATTGTTCTTTCACTCTGGCCATCAGTCTGCGGGTGATACGCCGTGCTCATATTCAACTTCGTACCAAGACATTCCTGGAATTGCTTCCAGAATCTTGAGTTAAATCGGGGATCTCTGTCTGAAACTATTGATACAGGTACTCCATGCCTTAATACGATTTCGTGCACATACAGATGAACCAGCTTGTCCAGTGACGACTTCTCATTTATTGGAAGGAAATGCGCCGACTTCGTAAGACGATCAATTATAACCCATATTGCGTCATGTCCGGATTTTGTTCGCGGTAGTCCTACTATAAAGTCCATAGCGATATTTTCCCATTTCCATTCTGGAATCTTCAGGGGCTGAATTAATCCGCTTGGTCGTTGATGTTCTGCCTTTACTTTCTGACAGGTATAGCACTTCGCAACCCATTCTGCCACGTCTCTTTTCATATTTGGCCACCAAAAGTTCTTCTTTAAGTCTTGATACATCTTGGTGCTTCCCGGGTGGATTGAGAATTTCGAATGGTGGGCTTCATGGAGGATCTCATTCTTTAATTCAGATACATGGGGAATCCATATTCTGGATGAAAACCTTAGTATTCCTTGCTCATCCCTTTTAGTATTAATCTCTTCTCCAGATAACTGATTTTTCTCTTTTTCCATTACTTCCTCTTGATACTTCTTTATCTTTTCCAGTAGGGTTGGCTGAAAGGTCATTGCATGACAAACTTCTTTGACTTTCCCATAAGCACAAAGTTCCAATTCAAATTTTCCGATTTCTTCAGATAACTCTTTTGATGTTATCATTGCATTCAATCTTTCTTTCCGACTCAGCGCATCGGCCACTACGTTCGCCTTTCCAGGATGGTAATTTATCGAACAGTCATAGTCCTTAATCAATTCCAGCCATCTCCTCTGCCTCATATTGAGCTCTTTCTGAGTGAAAATGTATTTTAAACTCTTGTGATCCGTGTAGATTTCACACTTTTCTCCATAGAGATAGTGTCTCCAAATCTTGAGTGCGAACACTATGGCGGCTAATTCCAAGTCATGCGTCGGATACTTTAACTCGTGTGGCTTCAACTGTCTTGACGCATATGCTATTACCTTACTGTGTTGCATCAACACACAACCCAAACCCTTATGTGAAGCATCGCTGAATATTACAAAATTCCCTTGATCATCTGGAAGTACTAACACCGGAGCTGTTACCAACTTCTGTTTTAACTCTTGAAAGCTATTTTCACATTCTGCACTCCATTCAAACTTTTGATTCTTTCTGGTTAACTTAGTCAATGGTGTGGCGATTTTCGAGAAATCCTTGACGAATCTTCTATAGTATCCGGCCAATCCTAGAAAACTTCGCACTTCCGTAGGAGTCCTTGGCCTCTCCCAACTCATAACTGCCTCGATCTTCGCCGGATCTACTTTAATTCCATCATTTCCAATAACATGCCCCAAAAATTGAACTTCCTTTAACCAAAACTCACATTTGGTAAACTTGGCATACAACTTCTCTTGTCGGAGTATCTCCAAGGCTATCCAGAGATGCTGCATATGTTCTTCTTCCGATTTAGAATAAATAAGGATGTCATCAATAAATACCACGACAAATTTATCCAAATACTTCTTAAATACTCGATTCATCAGATCCATGAATGCGGCCGGAGCGTTGGTCAAACCAAACGGCATTACTAGGAATTCATAATGCCCATATCTGGTCCTAAATGCGGTCTTGGGAATATCTTCTTCCTTGATCTTTAATTGATGGTATCCCGATCTCAAGTCAATCTTCGAAAAACATTTTGCTCCCTTTAACTGATCAAAAAGGTCATCTATCCTTGGTAGCGGGTAGCGGTTCTTGATCATTACTTTATTCAACTCCCGGTAATCTATGCATAGACGCATACTCCCATCTTTCTTCTTCACAAAGAGAACAGGTGCTCCCCATGGCGATGTACTTGGTCGTATCACTCCCTTATCCAATAATTCTTGTAGCTGGCTCGCCAACTCTTTCATTTCTGCTGGTGCCATCCTATACGGAGCCTTTGAAACTGGTTCCGTGCCTGGAGCAAGGTTGATCTCGAACTCAATTTGTCGATCTGGTGGTAAGCCTGGTAGTTCGTCGGGAAACACATCGGGAAACTCATTAACTACAGGAATATCTTCCATGCTGAGGCTGCCTCTCTCTGAATCCACTACATATGCTAGGAACGACTCACAACCTTTTCTAAGTAACTTCTTAGCCTGAATAATTGTAAGAAATAGTCGCTCTTGCCTCTGTCCCTTAAATACTACCTTCTCTCCACTCTTCGTCTTTAAATACACTCTCTTGGTCTTACAATTTATCTGAGCGCTATTCTCTCCTAACCAATCCATTCCTAAAATTATATCAAACTCTCCCAGCTTGAAGAGTATCAAATCGGCCGAGAACTTATATCCTGAAATATCAATCTCACATTTTGGACAAAATTGATTCACAGGAATTTTCTCTTGGTTCGCAATTTCCACATTTACTACCTCACTCATAACCGTTTTATCACATTGGATCTTATCAATAAAAGATTCTGATATGAAAGATCTTGTGGCTCCCGAATCAATCAATACTTTGGCTTTGACATTATTGAGTAAAAGTGTACCTGCTATCACCTCAGAATTCTGAACAGCATCTTTCATCTTTAGGTCAAATGTCCTTGCTGTTGCTTGCGGGGCTGGTGCGGGTGGTGGAGGTAATGCCAATACCTCAGCTGGCACGCTTGCACTGGTGCTTGCCACGTTCATCAGAGCTCTGACTGGTCCTGTTGCCTTACACTCCCTAGCCATGTGTCCAGTCTTCCCACATTTGTAGCACGTAACTCCTGGCTTCGGCATCTTGCACTCATTGGCCAAATGTCCCTTCTGATTGCACCTATAACAGGTCATACTCAGCTTATTGCATACTCCGGGGTGCCTTCTGCCACAGTGCTTGCATTCTGGCCTTTGGAACCTATTTTCTCCAACTTGCCCTTGGCCTGCCTGATTGTTCCCTTTTGATTCTTGCCTTTTGCCCAAATTTCCTTTCCTTTGAAAATTTCCGCCCTTCTGGAAACCAATCCTCTTTACATTCCGATCTTGCGAACTTCCAGCTTCAGACTTTTCTCCATAAAATGGAACCTTCCTCTTCTTGTTATCCCTCTCTTTCCTTGACTGCATCCCATTATTCTCAATTAGAGCAGCTTTCTGTACTACTCCCACATAAGTCTCAAGCTCAAACATAGCCACCCTATCTCTGATCCAAGGCTCCAATCCTTGCTGAAATTTCTTTGCTTTTTCCTCCTCAGTGCTGGTATACTTTGTCACAAACCTTGACAACTCAGTGAACTTCTTCTCATATTCCAGTACAGTCATGTTCCCTTGTTTTAACTCAAGAAATTTTAGCTCCATCTGATTCTGCATGTACTTAGGGTAATACTTGTCCAGAAATAACTTCTTAAATCTCTCCCAAGAAATCTGCTGAGTGACTTCCATAGCTTTTACTGATTCCCACCAATAAATGACTTCTCCCTTCAAGAAGTAAGTGGCATACAGCGTCTTCTGATCGTCCCCTAACTGTACCAACTCAAAAGCCCTTTCCATCTCCTTGATCCATGTGTTTGCTATCACTGGATCAGTGGTATCATGAAATACAGGTGGATTCACATTCTGAAAAGCCTTGAAAGTGACAATTTGTCTTGGTGGTACTGGTGGTTCAGGTGGTTGATATGGCTCACGGTTATCTTGGTTTTCAATTCGTTGTTGAAGAGTTAGTTGTTGTTGAGCTATAGCATTGGTTTGCTGTTGCAAGGTTTCCAGTAGTTGAAGAATGTTTGGGTCTGTGGTGAAGGTGGTTGTTGGATTCTTCTTTTTGGGAGGCATGATCCTGAAATAAGAGTTGTGTTATAACAAATATGAATGATAAAATGATTCGAGGGTATCGCATGGCATTCTTGTTTACATATGGGGTTAAGTTTCCAAATTAAGCAGATATGATGATAAAACATAAAATAACAGTTGAGAGCAAATGGAACAATAGCACATAATTATTGAAATTTTAAAGGTCACAGTACATAGGATTGGGACATAGTCTGATTCTAGAAATAACAGGCTTATTTAAAGGAAAGACGGAAACAACTGGGGATTCCATAGAGTCTGATAGTACAACAACATGAAAGGTAAATGGAAAGAACTAAGGCTCCACTCCATCTGAACGGGGCTTGGTAGTCTTTTCCTCTCGAAGTGTCCTCACAATGCTCTGGAGCTCATCCGCCACCATCTGAATGACATACTGGCTGGTACGGTCCCGGTGTGCTGGCATCTCCTCAAGCTTAGTGTTGACGTACCCAACCAAGGTCTCAAGTCTCGCAATCATCTGCTCCTTGGGCTTCCCTTCGTAGTTTCGGCTGTCCGGATACACGCTCTTCAGTCGGTCTATCAGTCGGTCGTACTTGCCCTGAAGCATGTCGAACTCGCGCCTCAACTCAGCATACACGGAGAAAGCAATAGTGTCGTCCGACCCAGAGGATGACGAGGAATGCGCCCTTTGCTGACAACCAATAAGAGGAGTATTAATAATAATTTACTTTACCTACTCTCTCGCATAGTATCTATAACCTACTCACAAGTCCTATAACCTATTTGGGCTGTTCAGGGACTCTAAACCGTCGCTCTGATACCAAAACCTGTCACACCCCCAACTTAAATAGCAAAATAATTATAGCTATTACATCATTTTAAAGAGTATTACACAACCAAAATCCAAGATCTTTACAGTTTAGGGTTTGAAACAGCCCAACACTACCAACTATTACATCCGATTATAAATACCGAGTCCTCACACAACTATTATTACTTATTCTACCTGAGCTCGAACATAAGCGTCAGCATCACAGGTCTTACGGGCAGTCTGCTTGAATCTAACCATGGCTGCTAGCTGTAATATCAGGGTAAAGCAAGAAGTGAGCCAAAAGCTCAACAAGTGCTAACAATACAACGCAAAGCATAAATTGAGATATACCCTTAGGAACGACAATGGAATGACATAATCAATGATAATCGAGAGATAAAACATATGTGAGTTGGCATCATTTTGCTTGCATCAAAACAAATTTTAAAACCATTCTTAATCCAAATCATTTTATGACGCTACGGATTACAGCCGGTGATCAGCCGCGAAGTAATCCCGAACCTCGCTGGGTTCTAAAACATTATTGGGAATCCCTAGGCAACTTTTAAGCCTAATATAAGTGTGGAAAGGACTCGCGTCTCAGTCCAGATCCACCATTCAAGAAAACATTTGTCCCCCTTTGGGACTGAAAAATCCACGTTTTAATCATTTTAAAAACTGATGCCGATTTATGACAAAATCTCTTTCGACTGTAATTATTTTTACCAAGGGATTATAGATCAACTTGAAACACTGGAAATATGACACTAAATCTCAGGGCCATGATCTACTAGACTTTACTATATTAGGGTAATTGAGAGGTTTCCATAAACAAGAACTTAGACAAGGAAATTAAGCCAGGCTATTGGATAAGATGAAAGAGTAATGCCAAACTAGGCTTAAAGCAATGGTTGTAGACAAGGTATAGGTATTGGAACATCAAGAAGATAGGCATCACTGGTACAAATAGGATAAAGGTGTTAAAATATAAAGAAAGTGAT
The DNA here is from genome assembly GCF_009905375.1 of Apium graveolens. Lineage (NCBI taxonomy): Eukaryota > Viridiplantae > Streptophyta > Magnoliopsida > Apiales > Apiaceae > Apium > Apium graveolens. The sequence continues at coordinate 122,617,004 of NC_133655.1, forward strand.
CATCAGCTCAGTATATAACAGGATATCAAGCTTTAGGGTAAGGATAGGGTTATCAAACAATCATGAATGTATTTAAGAAATGATTGGCTTTTAGGTATCAAAATAAAGTTTCTATCGAGGTTATTTCAAGAGTTGAATTCAAAGCATCAGGGTGCAACATCAAGATTTCTCAGGGATCAATAGCATGATAAACAAAAGGGATTAATAAGATATTATAACGCATCTCTAATTTATCATGGCATTAAACTATCATGAAAGACTTTTGAACTACTTGCAATATGTACTCGAGGGTTCATGGCATCTCTATGTAACTCACAGATAAACAAAAGATACTCTTGATTTAAATACATCAAAATGACTCAGGATAATTGCATCGATATATATATATAAACTGTTTACAGCAAATACGAAGGTCAAGTTGAATCACTTGCCTTGAGATAGACTGGTCTGGTCTGACTGGTAGGAGCAACAACTGGAGCTTCACTCGACTTTTAAGGCAAGTTTTCCCTCGTCTCGAGATCCTACATAAATAATAATAATCCTCATTATAATATATTCTTTCCATCTTAACCTATTTATAACCCGAAATTAAACATAGATGGCACTTAGGCCTATACACACTTAATTCATATCCAACATTTATATTTTTAAATGTACACACGTAGCCACATAATCACATATCGTATATTAATACCAAATAACATCATATACACCATAATGCCACACTAGGCTTGGATGATCTCGACTCACCACTTAAGTTACTTGGTCGCTAACTAAACGAAGTCTTCGAATTTGGGCTTCCTAACTCAATGTGCCTTTCCTAAATTATCCAAAACCTATTGACCCTCACTTGTGCCTTTTGTTCTACTGACCTTACACTATCTTACAACTATGGTGGTCGACCTTATACTCACTTCTAAGTGTCCTAAAACTATGTGATAAGTGAAAGTGCTCACTGGTGCAAATTTCAGAATGGTAACTAAGGTTTCTTGAGTGCATTAGACACTCTTAAACTACAAGTTTTTCTTCAAAATTTTTACACAAGACTCTCCTGACCTAAGGGCATCTCACAAGCTTGATGTGGCTCAAAGGCCTGGCTTGGGCCTTCTTGGGCCTAAGCTAAAAGTCCAAGGTTCCCCTGTTTTTCTGGGCAGAAAATGCCCTGACTTGAATTAACTTGTGACACATGGTTCTAGCTCATATCCTATGAACTATGGTTGGAAAAACTTCTCTGACATACCCTCTAACTAAGGCCCAATTGGGCCTAATGAGGGCCTACCCATGACATGGCCAAATCTCCCTATTTCCAAGTTGCAACAAAACTGTCCCCTGCTGGACAGATTTTGTTATTCTACTTGTGCACCTAACCAAATGACATGCAAACCTCCAACCAACTCCTAAAACCTATTATATACTCCCCATACTAACTTCTGGTGGCTTGGGCCTCAAAGTGCACATCAATGACATGGTCAAAACTCACTCTAAACTCAGGGTACTAAACTGATTTTTCTGCAGAAACTATAACTCTCATTTTCCAAGGTTTTGACTTGACAAACCCAATTATCAACAACTAAATACTTAAACCAAGACCTATACTTGGTGTTCTACTGAACTAACTCTTTTTTTTTCTCAAAATACCCTTGGTGAGATCATCCTTACCTATGGTGCAACTATGGCAAAATAAAAGAGACTACTCTTTACAACTCATAAACCTTTATGCTTTTGAAACAACATGATATATATTTTTATAAAAGATAACCACAAATTATTACCATGCAACAAGAAGCATAAATCCATATTATCACATTATTCCTACTGAAATTAAGGCTCACTAACAAAATCTTTTCCAAATGATCAAAATCTTACAACAAACTAAGAGAATTCCACATGCATGCATGCCTTCGGGTTTTTCAACCCAAAACAACCCATTTTCTACATATATTCCATCTTAAAATTGACATGCAAGCCTAGCATAAGGTATACCTAGATGATCACTTAGCATGCAAGGAGTTTTATCAAATTATCACCACAAAATTTAAGTCATTATCACATAAACATGCAAAAATTGATCAAAACAACAAGAATGATTTCAAGGACCATTCATTCGGCTCCCATATGGTCATGGCCGAATGAAATGGATGGAAATGGCCATTAAATCATCAAGATTTTCCTTCTCATGACTTGGCACTTATCCATTCATTGTAGTCCTCTCAAAAACAACCTTAAATCCATGAGAATCAAGATTGTATATTTGAGTTTCACTAAAACCTTAACATGCAACTTTAAAACTTAAACTTTTTACTCAAAACTCTTTGGAATATAAATGATCATGATATAGGAAGTAATATTTACTTGTATGGGAGGTGGAAACTTGAATGTGGAATGAAGAAAAGGGGAGGGGGGTAGGGCTTCGGCAAAAAGCCGAGAGGAAAGGTGGGAGGAGGGAGAGGAGAGGGAGAAAAAATGTAGAAATGGTGGAGTGATCATCATGATTGTTTGGTTTTTATTTGCCCACAAGTGAGTGGATGTGAGAAATTACAAGAGTAACCCTCTAACCAAAGTTAGGCAAGTTTGCATGCAAGGTCAAGGAGGTAATTTGGCTAGCAAATTGTGAGTTAGTGGGGTGGTTATTGACTCTTTAGCCCTTTGGTTAAATAGAAGAGAGTTTGCATGCAAGGTTATTCATGTAATTTGATAATTATTAAGCAACTAATTTCCAAAGATTTATTTTTATATAATAAAGTACAAGTTCAAAAATTATAAAATTTATACCATAAAATAACTTGGATTTTTAGAGACTTTATAAAATCATTTTCAAAATTTGTGTACAAAATGTCTTTTAAAAGAAAATTTTTCCAAAGCTTAGAATATTCCTTATAAATCAAAAATAAAGAAATTAAATAAATTCTTGCTTTGAAAAATCATATACTACCCAGAGCAAACTTAAAATGCAGAAATTTTCACTCACACAAACGTACAAGCATTGAATATATTTTTATTTAACTTAATATTATTCACAAATAATATTACATAAAATGCCGGTCGTAACAATGTGGATATCAATTGTTCAAGACACATGACTATTGATTCATCACTGCTCACAGAATTGGAGGAGAAAGCTGGCCCAAACATTATCTTTGGAGATGATAACAAAAGGTACACTGGGATATGGCTTGATTTTAAAAAGAAATGTCATTAATAATCAAGTAGCACTAGTTGAAGGACATAAGCATAAATTTCTTAGCATCAGTCAACTTTGTGATGAAGTTGTCAAAATAGACTTTGATAAGGAAGCCTGTGTTATTACAGACAAAAAAACAACAAAGTGGTGTTAACAGGAGTCAGAAAAGGAAATGTCTATGTAGCTGACTTCTACTCGATAGATGCTGACTCTCTCATCTACCTTTCAATAAGGCGAGTATTGATGAAGGTTAGTTATGGAATAAGAAGCAGTCTCACTTAAACTTTTCAACAATAAATGATTTGGTTAAAAAGGATCTATTAAGAGGAATGCCAAAATTGGAATTTTCCAAAGATAGTCTATGTGATGCTTGTCAACTCGGTTAGCAAAAAAAGCCTCTTTTAAGAGTAAGATAGTGTCCTCAATTGGCAAACCCTTACAACTTCTTCACATGGATCTATTTCGACTAGTCAATGTCATGTCTATCTTCAATAAGAAATATTGTCTTGTGATTGTTGATGATTTCTCCAAATTCACTTGGATCTTCTTCTTGCATTCAAAGAATGAGGCAAGTGAAATCATTATTAATCACATCAATATAGTCAGCAATAACTCAGATTTAAAAGTGAGAAAGATCAAAAGTGACAATGGAACTGAGTACAAGAATTCAGTTATGACAAATTTATATGAAAAGGTTAGCATCCATCATGAGTTTTTTACACTAAGAACTCCTCAAAAAAATAGAGTTGTTGAAAGGAAAACAAAATAGAAGCTACAAGGACAATTCCTGGAGAATCAAAATTACCCACCTACTTCTAGGATGAATCCATTAACACTGCATGTTATATTAAGAATATCTCTACGATAAATCTAGCTCATGGTATGACACTCTATAAATTGTTTAAAGGGAAGAAACCAATCTTGGGTTCTGCATGTGTCTGGATGTAAATGTTTTGTTCTGTGAAATCAAGGGGAAAAATATTGGCAAGTTTGAAGCCAAGGCAGATGAAGGAATTTTAGTTGGGTATGCAGCCGACAAGGCTTACATAGTCTATTATATAAGAATCAACATTATTGTGGAATTAGTTCATGTAGTTTTTGTAAAGCATAATGTAACTTAATATGTAATCGAGGAATTATAACTCAACATGAAATAGAATCAAATAAATAATATTAAAAATGTGAAGCACATGAACCCTGAAGATGGAGACTATATAAATACAGAGAATCAAAAGATGGAATTAATGCTTTAAGTCTGTAACCATATCATGGGAAGAAGTTTATTAATTTGTTCAAGCCTCCATGAAGAATAATATGTCAAAGAACTTTTAGTGTTAGTGAAATGATTTGATTTGAAGTATTAAAGATCAGGGGTTCAGTGATTGAAGCAATGAATAATCAACCAAGATGTATCAGTTAAGAATTATCAAGGAAATTGAATTAAATCAATTCATGTTAGTTGTTTGTGAACCAGACCAGTGTACCAAGCATCAACATATCAGAAAAGAATTAATTCAGTTATAAAATAAATGTTTTGGTACAGTTATTGGAGACAGGAAGTGAAATTTTCTAAGGCAAGGAAGACTTACTAATGGTCGCAAGTAAGGGATATACATCTTCTTGTTATGGTACCAAGTTAAAAACTAAACCTAAGGCAAAAGGAAGTGTCTTGTGGTCGCGGGTTAGAAATGGGGTGCAAGAAAATGTTAAAGTTAAACCATAGCACTCTGGTCACCAGTAACCTTGAATATACTAAGGCAATTTGTAACCCTATGGTCGCAAGTCAGCATAGAGGAAGTATTCTACTAGTGGTCACCAGTAACAAGATGGAAAATAATACCAAGGGAATATTATTCCCTTGTGATCGCAAGTCAGAGTTGCATGGTGATCGTAAGTCAGAGTTGTACTATGGTCGCAAGTTAGGAGATGGATGCAAACTTCTAAGGCAATCTCATAACCTAGTGGTCACAAGTAATACAAAGCCTTGTGGTCTCCAGTAACACATAGTTGTGCTGTCGAATTTATTTTAGATAATCATTTGTTTGATTAGATTGTAGCAACCTCAAGGTTTATATTAAAAAAATGATATATTCCTCGAATTGTTTCGTGTCTATTTTTATTCCATATATATAACGAAGAACTTGAAACGAATCGAACAAGATTGTAGGTATCGTATTCAACCCCCCCTCTTACGATACTTTGGGACTAACAATTGGTATCAGAGCTTGTTGATTGACATACAAATCAAGATCCGGAGAAAGAAACAAGTTCTAGAAAAAATTCTTGAAATTTTTTAATTTTCAAAAATTCTCATTTCTTGAAATTTTGAATTTTAAATAATTTTAATTCCGCCAAGATGATGAACAACCAAAGAATTGGAAGTATCAAGGTTCCCCCATTCGACAAAGATAATTATAACCTATGACAGAAAAAGATAATATTGTTTATGAAAGCTTTGAATCCATTGTATGTTGGGATATTACTAAATGGCCCTTATGTCTTGATGGAAGTAGTTGTTGAATCCACTACTACAACTGGTGTAAGAATTCCTTCCTCATCCACTCCCAGGGATCCGTCTAAATATACGGAGTCTGACAAGGAGTTGATAAATCTGGACACAAGCCTTCAACTCATTATAGTGGAATTGATAATGATATGAGTCATCAACCTCTAGGAAGTAATAGTTCTAAAGATATGTGGGAAACCATTAAGCTGTTGATGGAAGGTACAGAATAAGTACAAAAAATAGGATGGATATTCTGATGACTCAGTATGAAGTATTTAAACTTTAACCCGGAGAAACACTGTCTTCACCCTTTGATAGATATACAAGACTGTTAAGTGAACTAAAGCTACAAGGGATATTTTATCCAATACGAGAGTCTAACAGAAAGTTTATGTTGACTCTGCCAATTCACTTGGAACAAAAGAACACATCAATCAGAGAAATAGCTGATTTTATTACCATATCCCTGGATGTGAATTATGGAAAGTTAAGAACCCATGAATTGGAACAAGAGCAGAGAGCTATTATCTATGGCACTGGTTCTATTGATAGTAAGAGTACGGAACTTGTAAAAACCACCACACTTGTAGCTCATGAACCTGAAACTCAAGAAGTCAAAGTTGCACACTCCTCAACAATCAAGGAAATATGTGTAGCTGAAATTGCTCATGGTGAGCCAGAGGATCAAAGTGAGTTTTACAATCAGGAAGAACTTGAATAGTTGGAGGATAAATCTATGGCATACATGACTGCAATATTTAGTCATGTTAGATTCAGAAGAAAACCCAACTACAAACCAAGGGGTTCATCTGGGAGATTTCAGAAGGGAAGCTAATCATTAGGGTCAAGCTCCAGAGGAGGCTACCAGTCAAGCTGGGTAGACAAGAACAAAACAAGATGTTACAACTGTAATGAGTTGGGACACTTTGCATCTGATTGCAGAAAGCCCAAGGCAGCAAAAGTAAAAGATTCCTAATAAAAGAAGGAAACTTATAAAGATCTGATGAGGAATAATAAGAAGATGAAACATAAGTTGAATGTTTATATGGTTAAGGAAAAAGGGGAGATCGTACATTGCTAAAGGAAAAAGTTGGGATGATACTGATTCAGATGAAGAGGAAAAGTATGTGAATATAGCTCTTATGGAACACTTTGCAGAGGAATTACCAAAATCATCTCAGGTTCCTGAACTTACCACTATTGATATGTCTATATGTGAATACAAATCTACCGTGCATTAACTTACTTTAGAATTGTATAATGTTTATACAAGCATGCTTGCATATAAAATTGAAAATGATAAGTTAGTTCTTAGAAATGAGAGTTTGACCTTTAGAAATGACGAACTAGAATTGCTTGTATTTGGCTTAGAAGACCTTAAGCAAAAGAATGAATACTTAGAGAATAAGGTTAAGTGCAACGCGGACATAGAAGACATTCTTAAAACCCAAATTGCTGATTTGGAAAAGAAGTTACAGGCACTTAAGAATGCAGCTTTGACTCAGAAGGAGATAATAGATAGTCAAAGATTTAAATCTAAGACTTTAATATGACTTGACTATTCTAAGATAACCAATAAGAAATATAATGGTGCATCAGAGATAAACATGTTTGTCTCAGAAAAGGTACCATATATTATTAAGGATGATGTATGTCCGTTGTATACTGAGTCTGTCTCAGAACCTTTAGATGAAGTAAGTTTTCTAATCAATGAGGAATTGATTGTTAGGGATAGAGAGAGAGATATGGTAGAGGAATCCCCTAAGACTCCTAAGGCTCCATCTAGTAAAGCTAAACCCAAAGCTGACCTAGGTAATAAAGTTGATAAGAAAATACCTGACACACTTAAGAAACCAGACATCATAGATGATCTTAAGACTGGTGAGAGTGTTAAGGTTAAGGCTAAGAAGAACAGGAATGGTAAGGTAGGTGTTAATAAGAAATCTAATTATGTATCTTCCTCATCTGCATCTAGAAAGTTATGTAATAATTGTAATTCTGATGCACACCTTACACATGCATAAAAACTAAAGTAGAATATGTTACATCTTCCAGTGTGCCTGCCATGCCTAGCATGCCTAGTTTTCATGAGCCTTGTAGCATAGTTGGTTGTATGTCATGTGCATTTGTTACCAGGTCTCAGTATTTTAAAGCAATTCATGCAACTACTAGCACTTGCACTGACACTAAGATAAGCATGAATAATGAGCACACACAGGAAAAGACTGTGCCTCATATCCCTAAGTCTGAAAACTTTGTTGAGACTAGCACTGAGAAGGAGTCATTCAAGGTGAAAGCTAAGCCTTTCAAGGTTTCGTTTGTTGATCATGTTTCTACCCCTAAACCTCTAGGACCCAAGAAAACTTGGGTACCAAAGTCTTCTTAATCAATCTGTGTTTGTAGGGTAAAGTTCGAAAGAAAAAGATCGTGTAGATTCTGGATAGCGGGTATTCTAAGCACATGATAGGAGAAAAGTCCCTTCTCAAAGGTATGGTTGAGAAAGCTGGCCCTATAGTTACCTTTGGAGATGATAGCAACGGATTTACTAAGGGATATGATAATTTGGAAATTGGGAATGTCATCATTGAAAACATCTCTCTTGTGGAAGGATTAAAGCATAATCTTCTGAGCGTCAGTCAGTTTTGTGATAATGGATACAATGTTGACTTCATAACAGAAGGGTGCTTGATCACTTACAGGAAAGATGAGAAGCTTTCTTTATGGGGAGTGAGGAAAGGTAATCTGTTCGTAGCTGACTTGAAGTATACCTCTGATGAAGTAATGAGGTGTTTCTATAACAAAGCTTCATCAGAACAAAGTTGGCTATGGCACAAGAAGCTCTCGCCCTTGAACTTAATAGAATGAACACTTTGGTTAAGAGGGAATTGGTGAGAGGATTACCACAGATGGAATTATGTCAAGAAGGACTCTGTGAAGCATGTGAAAAGGGGAAGTCAAAGAAAGCATCTCAAAGAAGCAAGGAAATGACAAGCATAACTGAACCTCTTCAGTTAATTCACATGGATTTATTTGGTCCAGTGAATGTGTTATCACTATCAAGGAAAAGATATGCTTTAGTGATAGTCGATGATTACTCCAAGAACACATGGGTGTTATTCCTACAATCAAAGGATGAAGCACCATAAATGATAGTTGATCCTATAAAGAAGATTGAGATGGAAGCGAAACTACCTGTTAGAAAGATCAGATCAGACAATGGAACAGAGTTCAAGAATTCATTTATAAAAGAATTATGTACAAAGAATGGTATTTAGAGACAGTACTCAGCCCCAATAACTCCACAACAAAATGGATTAGTAGAAAGGAACAATTGAACCTTGGTTGAAGCAGCAAGGACTATGCTAAGTGAATCAAGACTTCCAACCTACTTCTGGGCTGAAGCTGTCAACACAGCGTGTTACACTCAAAATCGTACCCTAAATAAAAAAGATCATAACAAGACTCCTTATGAGATTATGGCTAACAAGAAACCAACACTGAAATACTTTCATGTGTTTGGGGCTAAATGCTTTGTGCTAAAGGAAGGAAATGAGCATCTGAGAAAGGTTGATGCTAAGGAAGAAGAAGGCATATTTCTTGGCTACTCTCTGGAATCTAAAGCTTATAGGGTTTATGTGATTGTTGATCAGAAGGTGATTGAAAGCTTAAATGTAACGTTCAAAGACACCAAGTTAGCAAGCATGCAAATAGACTAGGATTCTGAATCTTTGGAATTTGAAAATCTTTCAGATGATCCTTTTGATGAAGAAGAACCTGAGATTGCTCATGCTATAGCTACAGTACATGGAAATGCTGATCCTGAATCAAGTGGTGGTAATGGTGGAAATGGTGATTATGATAATCATACAGGAACTCCTTCAACAAATACTATTCAAAGATCAGAATCATTAAGTCATGGTGGTAGCAACTCGGGGGGAGCAGGAAGAGGATCTACAGTTCACACTCAACATCATGTTGAACAAGGGGAAACATCAAGATCTTATATGCCTTGAAAAAGAGTTTGGAACAGAGACCATCCCTTTGAACTGATCATTGGTGATCATGATATAAGAGTGAGAACTACACATGCCACGCAAAATGAATGTCACTTTTCAGACTTTGTACACTTTCTTTTCAAAGCCCTCTATGGACTCAAGTAAGCTCCAAAGACATGGTATGACACTCTCTCAGAATTTCTACTTAAAAATGGTTTTACTAGAGGTGTTGTAGATAAAACTCTGTTTCATAAAATGCATAAATGTAACCCCAGAAAGTAATTCAGTTCTCCCATCATACTCATTTAATACCTGGACTGCATTAGCTTTGCAAATCTCTTACAGAGTTTATCATTAGTAGATCCAAAAATGATATCATCAATATATATCTGTAATAATAACAAGTCCTTACCATGGTATTTATAAAAGAGATTTTTATCAATTGCACCTCTTGTGAAACCACTCTCTAGCAGAAATAGAGCAAGTATTTCATACCAGGCCCTTGGAGCTTGCTTCAGTCCATAGAGTGCTTTATCCAGTAAGTAGACATGATCTAGATACTTTGGATCAGTGAACCCTGGAGGCTGTTCAACATAAACTTCCTCTTCGAGTTCTCCATTTAAGAATGCACTCTTCACATCTATTTGGAACAACTTAAACTTCTTGTGAGCAACATAGGCAAGAAAGATTCTAATTTCCTCAAGCCTTGCAACTGGAGAAAATGACTCATCATAATCAATGCCTTCTTGTTACGAGTAACCCTTTGCAAGCAGTCTTGCTTTATTTCTTGTAATATTGCCTTCACTATTAGTTTTGTTTCTGAACACCCATTTTGTGCCAACTACAAATATGTTCTTTGGTCTTAGCACAAGAGTCCAGACTTTGTTCCTTTCAAATTCATTGAGCTCCTCTTGCATTGATGTGACCCAGTTAACATCTTACAGAGCTTGTTCAGTTGGAGATACAAAAGAATGGTAGAGACATTTATTCTAAGTGGCTTTTCTTGTTCTTACACCAATGTCAGGGTTTCAATTGATTAAGTCAGGTATGTGTGACTTAGACCATTTTTTTGCAGATGAAAATTGACTCCTTGAAGATGAACCTCCCCTTTGATCCATGAACACTCTGTTTTTTATTTGATTAGTACCACTATTGTTTCTTGATGCTCCCCTTAAATCAGTGTTCCCATTGTTATCAGTATTTGACTCATCAAAATTTGAGAAAGATGAGTCTGATGATCTTTCTACTGATGTTTCTTGAGTTGAATCACTTGTAGTAGTCTCTGGATTTGAGTCATGTTGCTTCCCCTTAACATATACTTCAGTGTTAGAAGTATTTCCATTATTTTGTGGAACCTCAGAAATTTAAGTGATATCAGGACTTATTGTATCAGATTCAGGACTTAAAAGTTCAGCATAAGGTACTTCATTTTCAAATCTCAATTTGTCATGGTCATCTGCATCTTCTAGACGTATTATCTTATTGTCATCAAAAGATATATGTATAGATTTCATGAATGTTCTTTCTCTCAGATTATAAACTCTGAAGGCTTTTGTGGACACTGGATGTCCCACAAATATTTCTTCATCAGCTTTCAGATCAAACTTGGTCAGCTGCTCTGGATGAGTTTTGAGAACAAAACACTTACAACCAAAAAATATGAAACCATTTCAAATTTCGCTTCTTTCCCTTCACCATCTCAAATGGTGTTTTTCCGTGCTTGTTAATCAATGTAGCATTTTGTGTAAAGAAAGCAGTTTGCACAGCCTCAGCCCAGAAGTAGGTAGGCAATATTGCTTCCTCTAGCATGGTTCTTGCAGCTTCTATTAGAGTTCTATGATTTCTTTCAACAACTCCATTTTGTCATGGAGTTCCAGGAGTAGAAAACTCTTGTTTTATCCCCTTGAGTTAGCAGAATTCTTCTATAGAGCTATTCTTGACTTTAGTTCCATTATCACTTCTGATGATCTTCACTTTGTATGTTGATCCTTTTTCCATCTCCCTCAAATGATCAAGAAGAATGGATGGTGATTCATCCTTGATGTGAAGAAAATACACCCATGTGTATCTTGTATATTCATCAACAATTATGAGTGCATACCTCTTCTTGGAGATTGACATAACATTCACCGGACCAAAGAGATCAATATGAAGTAGATGATATGGTTCAAGAATGGAGGATTCAGTTTTACTCTTGAAAGAAGTTTCCCTTTCCTTGGCTTTTTGGCATGAGTCACATAAGCCATCAGGAGTAAAAACTGCAGTGGGAAATCCTCTCACAGGATCTTTTCTCAGAAGTTCATTGATATTGTTGAAGTTGAGGTCATAAAGTCTTTTATTCCAGTTCCAGCTATCTTCCACAGATGCTCTACTTTGTAGACAAACTTTTGAATCATCAATACTTGTTGAGACCCTAGCTTCATATAAACTACCATGTCTTACACCAGTCAATCCAATCTTGCCATCAGACTTACTGACAATTTCACAACGCTCCTCACAGAAGTTAACATGGTAACCTCTGTCACATATTTGACTCACACTAATCAGATTATGCTTGAGTCCTGCAACTAGAGCTACATTTTCAATGATGACATTTCCAATTTTGATTTTGCCATATCCCAAGATTTTTCCTAAGCTTCCATCTCCATAAGAAATGCTAGGGCCAGCCTTCTCCTCAAATTCTAATATAAGGGAATTATAACCAGTCATATGTCCTGAGCATCCACTGTCCAATACTAGAGCATTCCTCCTATCACCCTGCAATCAGTAATTTGAATCAGTTAGTGTTTTTAAGAAGCCAGAATTTCTTGGATCCTTTGGCCTTTTTAAGTTTGTTAACATATGCACCAGAAGACTTTTTATCTGAGTTTATGTTAACATCCTTACTATCAGTATTTATACATGCAAAAACAAATTTTGCTTTAATGAAAGAGGGTTTTATTTTATAATAATCATAATACAAATGATGATGCTTTTTACATGTATAAATAGAGTTCCAAACACTACTATAATGAAAACAATGACTATGTGGTTAATATCTAACTGTTCTATTCCTAAACTCTGATTTGGAAGGAACAACAGTTTTTTTTATTCTTCTTGCATGAATTAGCAAAATGATTAGTGCTACCACAGTTTGAACATGTCCTTCTAGGTGCATTAGGAGGGGTTACATAATTTCTATTCTTATTAACACCTACCTTTCCATTCATATTTTTCCTAGACCTTTTCCTCTTGTCTTTCATGTGAAGATCCTTTAGCTTTTTCTTAAGTTGTTTCTGAGTCATTGAACCAATATTTACTGATTTTATGTGAACTTGTTCACTCTTATCAGTAATTAAGTTTGATCTAGGTGCTGAGGTTGTACCTTCCTTATGGATTGACTTAACAGTGTTAGCATTTAGATTAAACTTAATGGTCTTTATTTGAACCTTGTTCAGTTTGACCTTGCTATCAGTTTTTATTGGTTCTGTTTTCTCAGTTTTTTTCCACTTTTCTTATCAGAATTATATCTAGCTGAATATCCCAATCCTGATCCCCAACAGCCATTCTCTAAAATCTCCTGAGTTGACTTTCCTAAGTTAGACTAAAGTTTAATAACTTCTCTTTCTTTTGCTAGCTCCTTCTCTAGATAAGCATGTTTTTATAACAATTTTTCTTTAACATAAACATCATTATCTATTTTTTTTTTGAATTTCTAGCATGGAAAGCAACTCATTTTCCAGGTGATAATTCCTTTCTTTAACACAGAGTTTTTACTCTTGATTCTATTATTTTCTAAGGTTTAATCCCTATAACTAACATGCAGAGACTTAAGAAATGATCTTAATTCATAGATATCATCATTATCAAAAGCAAGATTAGTATGTGGTACTTTTAATTCAGCATTGTCAGCCTCAGCATCATCTTTTACTTGAGAGCATAATTGACTCCATCATCCGAATCTGATGAATCATCCCAGTTTCTCTTCCTTGAGATCAAGGCTTGTTTCTTCTCAGCTCTGGGTTTTCTGCAGTCAGCTGCAAAGTGTCCAATTCCATCACAGTTGAAACATCTCTCTTTTGAATTGTCAAGTTTTCCAGATCTAGATTCCTTCCCATCAGTATTTCTTCTGTTGTTCCACTTATCAGAGTTCGAGGAACTGGAACCTTCACTTGAATATCTTCTCCCTTTCTTGAAGTTCTTGTAGACCATCTTCTTGAAGCTTTAAACAGTAAGGCAACCATTTGATCCATGTCTTCATTGTTGTTATGATCACTGTCAGTATCTGATTCAGTATCAGTATTTGAGTCATCATCATAATTTGATGATTCAGTATCTGACTTTGCAATCATGGCTTTCCCTTTGGAGTAGCTTTTCCTCTTAGCTTTCTCCTTTGGCTTCTCTTCAACCTTGAGTGCAACTGGTCTAGATTTAGATCCTTTCCTCTTGCTTCTTTGCTCCATCTCTAGTTCATGAGTTTTCAGAACTCCATACAACTCATCTAGAGGTGTGTTATCAAGTTGATAGTTACCCCTTATTGATGTGACTTTAAAGTCCCACTTTTCAGGGAGAGCAAGTAGGAACTTTAAGTTTGAGTCCTCCAATTCATATTTTTTGTTGACAAGGGATAAGTCGTTCAACAACTTCTGAAATCTGTCATAGATCTCAGTTAAGGACTCATTGTCCCTTGAGTTAAAGTGCTCATATTCTTGAGTAAGTATTATACTCATGTTCTTCTTGATAGCGGTTGTACCTTGACACTTTACTTCTAAAGCATCCCATATCTCTTTTGATGTCTTACATCCAATGAATCTATTGGACATAATACTATCAAGACTGCTTTGTAGGATGTGTCTGACCTTAGCATCCTTCATGATAAATGAGATATCTTCAGGAGAATAGTCCTTCCTGTCTTTGTCTATAATCTTCTCTGGTTCTCCTACAAGCGAAACAACTACCTTCATTGGTCTATGAGGACCATCATAGATCCTGTTTAGATATTCAGGGTCCGTGGCTTCCAAACACATGGCCATCCTAACTTTCCAGATTGGATATCATGTATCTTCGGGATAGGCACCTTGATTGCTTCATACCTACTTATGTTGTTGCTTATCTGTGATGTGGCTGGGGGTGGTGGCTTCGAATTCTATGTTTCTTCTTCTTTGTCCGACATTGTTAATTAATTTTCAGATCTTAAAATGTTTGTACGTTAACAGCAAGCTCTAATACCAATTGTTCGGCCCTTAATCAACTGTAGAGGGGGTGAATACATTTAATAGAATCAATTCCATAAAGCTTCAATAGAATCAACATTTTTTATATTAACAGATAAAAACTGATTACAAACGTACTCTGTGACGGCCTCAACCCCGAGGTCAGAAGTTGATGTCACTAAACACAATTACTAGAAATATAAACAACAAGATTATTATAAAAATATACTAACTCGACCCCGAACCAAGATCCAATCCAGTTTCAAATATGATCCAAGATACACATTATTACAAACCATTTATTCAAAAGTCTGACACACACTAACTTATTCAGCAACTCATCAGACCGCAAGTGGTCTGATACTAACTACCTCGGAGGAACGGGTCCTGAAGGGGCGGAGACACGGTTCTGCCAAGGTCTGATTGGTCTTCTAAGCATCTGCGATATATATATAACAGGTTACAAGGGTGAACATAATCACTCAGCAGTACCAACATATGAATATCAAGATAAAAACAGTAATGTAAACAATTATAGGAACAAAACTATAATCAACGTAAAATCTGAATTTGTAAATCATTTCGAACAACAGTTTATAAAGGAAAGCTGAGATAACTGGATATCACTGACTAGCATGCCTTTAACAAAACAAATGTAGTTGTGTACTGTGTAAGTACCAGAGTCCAATTTTAGCATGCTATTCACATTTATAAATCCACTGCATCAATTACTTATACCCTTAACGGAATCATAAAGCTATATCAGATACGTAACGGATATGTGAAGACAGCTGATCAGGCTATCAACACCAGACAGCTCCAACTGCCATCCTATATACCTGTTCCGGAACTCAGAGACTAGCTAGGTCTCCGACCTACTGGACTAATCGGTTATATATTGCGCGCAACAGAATTAGCCTCGTACGCCACCTCAATAGGCCTACCAAGGACCTATGTATCCCATATCTGATCGTTTTATCCATTTTTCAAAACACTTGTACCTATCTCATTTCAAAACCATTCATTTTAACAACACACGTAAAACTAGTTCACATACCATTTTCATTCGAGATATGTACCCTTTTTTTGAAGTTACTTTTCCCCAAAATAGGTTTAAAATAGTGATTTATAACTACTGGGACGTAACTTAAAACATTTCTGTTCCTTTATGAGAAAAAACAATAGTCTATTGATACGTACTAAACCATAAAAAATGGTCAGTGTACTTTCCTTGCAACACTTTCAGAAACCCTAAGTAGCTTTTACGCTTATTTCGGTCCTGGAGATACTCGACTGAGATCTACAATAACAGAACATCCTAGTCAGTTATATCGACATGCTTGATATCCTCAGTCCCAATTATCCCCAATTTGATAACCCAAATCGTATATAATATATATGCACACAATCACGTAATCACATAGTCCATATTCTAATAAGGGTTATATGTTTCGTAATATATAGTACGTTTCTCGTATTTAAAAAAAAATTTAGAAAATTTTGGCAGAAACTTTTCTATTTATAAGCCTACCCGTCGATTACAATCGACGTCAATCCCAACAAATCAAAACAATCCACAATCCACAATTCGCAACACAAATTTCAAAGTCCAAAGTCATTTGCATACGAAACCGATTATAAGAATTATTTTATTTATTTATAAAATTTAGGACTCAGATAAAAATGATCACCGTCCACCGTCGGCTCCTAAGAATTCATCACGGGCGGCGGCAATATTTTCGGGGCACCCGACAATTCGGATTCCAACACAAAAATTTTACCGATTATTCGAAATATTTTCCGCACGAAATTTTGTATTTTATTTCACGAATTCCAATCAAGGAAATTCCTGCAGAGAATAATTAAATTAATAAATTAAAATCAACAGCACATACGCACAAGCACGCGCACAACAC